>NC_048311.1:34977523-35323521 GCF_013100865.1 Trachemys scripta elegans
GGGGGTGCAGCCGGCCTGGGGCGATACCATGTCATGGGGGGGGGGGCAGAGCGAGGGGGTGCAGCCGGCCTGGGGCGATACCATGTCATGGGGGGTGCAGCCGGCCTGGGGCGATACCATGCCATGGGGGGGGGGGGGCGGAGGGGGGGGTGGTATTGGGCTGGGGGGGATACCTGGCGAGGGGGGGGGGGGCGGGGGGGGGGGGGGGCAATGGGGGGCGGGGGGGGGGGGGGGGGGGGGGGGCACACCCAGCCCAGGGTGGTACTGTGCTGGTAGGGTTCATTGCCAGTGGCACAGCCAGCAAGGGGTGATACCACACCATGGTGGGGGGTGGGCAGAGTGAGGGGTGTGGCAGCCTGGGATGATATGGCATCATGGCAGGGGTGGGGGAAAGGGTGCAGCCAACCAAGCTGATTCTGCGCCATAAGGTGGGAGGGGGGGCAGAGCGAGGGGCACGGCAGCCTGGGGATACCATGCCTGTAGGGGGGACTCATTGAGTGGCACGGCCAGCCCAGAGTGATAGGGAAGCAGAGCAACGGGGGTGGCCCTTTGGGGCAATACTGCACTTACAAGTGGCTGCTTGGGTGCTGGTAGCCCTTGCCTCTTGGGTTTTTCACTTTGCAGCCTGACTGTTGCAGTGGCAGTTTTTTTCACAGGGTTTCATGCTGGTGGCGAGGCTGGTTGTTCAGGAATGTTGCTGACCCGTGGGGAATGCAGGAAGTACCCTTACAGGCCACTGCTGTCATGACCAGGACACTGGGACTGGACTAGGAAGCCCATTTCCATCTTTGGGGTTCCCATCCACTGCCATACTCAAGCAGGGCTTTCTGTGTGTCCAAGGTCCAAACCATTGCTCCTGCCTGACCCTTCCCTTTGTTGTAGATGGGGAGGTGTAAGCGGGTGGTGCAGTTAGTGGAGCGAAGTGGCAGACAGGACATGGCTGCTGGTGATAGAAGGAAGGAGCCGCTCTCCCATAGAGAGAGGCTCCCGCTGGCTGAATGCGCTCTGCCTAGTGGCAGCTGAAGCACTCACAGCACAGAGTGAAGGGAAGCAGAGAGCAAGCACAGGCCTACTATGAGGCCATAAAGCAGGAGCTGGCAGCTCCATTGTGGGAGGGGTGGACTCCACAGGCATCATGCAACACCCACAGGACAATATAATACACTGGACCAATGGTCAACAGCCTCAGCAAGCAGAGGCTCATGGGGAGAAGGTAACAGAACCACAGCCTGTCAGCTGCTGCACTGTGAACTGCTCCATGCGATATGATGAGGGGTGACCATTTCAGGGAGGAGTCCAGTATCTGCCTCCGACAAGCAGTGCTGGTGCTCCTTCCACACACTGTGGCACAGGGACTGTTCGGTTACTGATTAATGCACATGCCACTAGCTTTACTTTTAATTTAACTTATTGCTAGAAATAAAGGGCCATTTCTGATGCTGTCTAACTCAGCTATTGGCTTGTGAGGAGAATCAGAGCTGCTCTACATTTTGGTCAATGCTTCAAACAGGTGTTTGGCAACACTGCACAAACTAACTGGGAAGGCAAGAGGATGCTCTAGTATTTTTAAGCCCCTCCGCTCACTCAAGTTTATTTTTATCTAGCAGTAATGAGAGTGCAGGTCTGGGAACACCATTTACTGTACTGCTTCTCAACCCTATTCCTCCCTCCCAGGACCCCAAAACTGCCTAAATCCCACAATTCTTTGCAGCCCTTTGGGGGTTGAAGCAAGAAATCACAGGTGGCTTTTGCATTGGCAGAAGTTTTGGGGCTGGTGGATGTTGGGTAGGAACTACGTTTGACACAAGGCAATAGTTGCGGGGCGTGCGAGGCTCAGGGCAGGTTGCTGGTGTTGAGTGTTAGAGATTTACTGCATATATTGCTATTGATGTCAGGGAACTTAACAGAGGACACTGAAAACCTGGCCCACCTTTAAATATTTAATTAAAAGAAAACACTTTAGATGAGAGATACCAGTTTGCCTGGAACACTCCCATCTTATGGCAGCCACAGCTACCATATTAGAAACATTTATGAAAAACCTTAAAAGGAGCCCAAACAATGGCTTGTTAAAGGCCAGTGCTCTGCACTGCCATCCAGGAGGCATGCATTTCTTTTCCAAGCCCAGCCCATAGGCCTTTCAGTTGTGGGCATGCCAAAGAGGTAGCATGCTCAGCCCTGGGAATCAGGAAGAGTATGGGACCAAACTTTTAAGACTCCGTCCTGGTGCTACTGAAATCAATATGAGTTTTGCCATTGACTTGAATAGTAGTAGAATCAGGCCTTAGTCTTATCTGATCTGTCACATGTGGTATATCTGGCAAGATGCAATTCCAGGGCAGTCCATGGACCAGGAACAGATGCTGCAGTAAAGAAGCAGTTAATCAGCATTCAGAGGCACAGAGTCCCATTAATGACTCGTTAATTTATGGAATTCTTTGCCACAGGAAGACAGGCATTGAGGCCAAGTACTGAAGATTCAAAAAGGATTGGATATTTATATGGCTATCAAGAATATCCAGTTGTAATTAATAACAAAATTAAACTTCAGGCTGAAGGGATCAGGAGGAGACCTAAGGTGCAGGCAGGTTATTCCACATGCCTACTGCAGGGTTCTTACGGCATCTTCTGTAGCATTTGGTTCTGGTCACTGTCTGAGAAAAGAGGCTGGGCTAGATGGACCACTGATCTGATGAAGTCTGGCAATTTCAGTGTTCCCAGCCTGGCCTCTTGGCCAAAGAATGGAGTTAGTGCCACATCAGGAAGCATGAAGGAGGGCAAAGAAGGGTCACAACATCTGAGAAGTCAGAGAGAAAGACTCAGGATTGTGACAGCTAGAAGGCCTGGACCTTATCCCTCAATAGAATTAGTCTCTCTAGAAAGCAGCAAAATATGCATGGATAAACCCTAAAGGGTCTTTGTTAGGGAGAGATGTGTAACTCTTTCTGAAGAGGATTATTCCCAACTCCATGAAGTCTCATGATTGCATACCTGAGAGGTGTGCCTATACACTCTACCCACTTTACAAATGGAAGAGGTCACATGACTCACCCACGGCCACACAGTGCATTGGTGGCAGAGATGGAATTAGAAACCAAGAGTTCCTTCCTGACAGCTCCATGCTCAGGTCACAGTGCTTGGAATTACTATTTGCCAATATGTAATTCTGCTGCTTTCCCCCCCATTTCAGTGTTAGTCATTAGGAACAGGAACCAATGAAGATCTTGTGAAAGGCCCATTAGACTAAGGGAGGGTCTTGCAAAGTAATTTTTGACACTGCTCTTTCTAACCATGCCAGCAATGGAGTGTGCAAGCCTCAGTGTGGACTACGAGAAAAACAACAGACTTTTGGAGTCCCTTCTTTCCCCACGCCAAAACCAAACTCCTTTTCCTTTGCAGAGCACTGGCAAATCCTACAGTAGAAGCTCTGCAGACAACAGGCTGAGCCCCTCACTTGGAGGGAGTGTGCAAGCCTTTCTTCTGGCGCATCTCTTGCTGGCTGGCTTGCAGAGGAAAAGTGAACACAGATCTTCCCCAGGCCTGAAGCTCAAAGGTCCATTTATGGCCTGGGTGATCACACCAGTCCAGTCAAAGGCCCCAGATGACAACACCTCAGGGCACTGCAGCTAACCCAGGTTTCTCCTCCCACATAGGCTTTGGGATGCAGTAAGACTGCAGAAGCAGGAAGGAGGCTGCAGGCTGTTTTAGCAATCCAGGATCAGATGCCAACCAGGGACCATGCTGTGGATTACACTGGGAGGAGGGACCTAATAGTATTATCACAAACATCTCTCTCAGTATCAAACTGCCAGGAAATAGTATGAGCCAAGACCAAGCACCTTTGGATCTGCAGCCCATCATGGAAAATCACCATCTTCCAACCAGAAAGAGAGCCAAGTGCGGCTATCCTCATGGAAACCAGACTCAAGAGACCAGAGGGGCTAAAGGAGAGAAGATATGCGGTTCTGATGTGGTCCTCAGCCTGTCATGCAGGGCAGACTGGCATAATTTTGTTCTTGGTAAACACATCTCTGCCTGACTGGAAGTGCAGATGTTTCAGCTAGATTCCCGCACAGCTCAAGACATTGGGACAAGAAAAAATAAACTGGAGAAGTTCCTGAATCATTCTTCTTCCAAGGGAGCCAAATTAAAAATCCCTCCCTCCCCACCATGGGCTCTATACTCTGCCCTGGCGTCTCAGCAGCATGACTGGGGACTGATTCCTAGAAGCCCTATTCAGAACACTAGTTCCAGTGCTATGATTCCAGGCACTGCATTCCACGCTGTATTTTTTAGGTACAAACACGTGTGATAGCCACAGAGCTTTTAACTAGCAAAGCATGGATAAAACCAGACAAGAAGTAGGGGGGGGCCTATGCTTAAACTTAGAGACATTATATGAATTACTGGAAGACCAGAGGACAAAGCGTAGGAGAGTTTCTTCCTTGGGATATTTCAGACAGCAGCTGATGAGGCCTCACACTCCTGCCATGGGAATGACGTGATCAGGGGATCTTACTTTTGTAGATTTTTCTTGTTCATCTCCAAGAAAAGCATCCTGTCCAATCTTGTGCAGGTAAGATACCAAATGTCAAGGTTAGGTCTGAGGTCACAATATATTTTTAGTGGGACACCAGGTAGTGTCAGGGTAGAGAAGACAATGGACAGATCTGAATCTGTGAAAAGAGAAAGATGAGAGGACAACATGAGACATGAGCTCATCAGTTTGGGGACACCTCAGCCAAAACTCTTGGAATGTTCATGCATCCCAAGACTGCAGGGAAATTGGCCATAACCCAATTGGAGTGTGGAGGCAATATAAGAAATGCTGACCCAGCTTGGGTGCTTGAGTTTTCTGCAGTGTATAGGTATGGACAGGGCAAGCAGAATTTGTTTTGGAAGCAGGTACTCACCGGGTTGGATCTTGCTGCAAGCCAAACACTCCTGCCACACTCACAACATTGTGTTTGTTCTCAGGGCCCCCGTAACTCAGGGTGACCTGAAAAAGCAAACGTAAAGTCAGAACCTGCAACATAGCAGAGAGTGACTGAGTGGAAGAGGTCTTAATGAGGAATAAGGAGGAGGATCTAAAGGGAAAGGGACATCCTAGGTGATCTGGGTGTCAGAAGTTACACATAAAAGGTGATAGTTTGCTTTGTCATAACGGTTCACTTAGGATAGAAGCCTTTTGAGAGAACCTGCTGACTATCCAAAGCAGAACAGGAAGAAGAAATCAGACAGAGTGAGGGAGACAAGAAAAGCTTAGATAAGCAGCCTTGGAAAACCATTCTTCCATACGGAGGCTGCATTACATATTTCCTAAATCTAAAGCCTAAGAGTTCAGTTCTCTGATAATCTTTAGGAGCAACAAGATTTTCTGATTAGCTGTTAAAGTTAATATCAGGAGAAAGGGCGATCACAAAGGGAGGGCCAGATTCATCACCGCTTACTTCTGGTGTGATTACACCAGATCTGAATGTGGCCCTGAAAGTGCATTTTTATTGCCTAATAAAACTGTTAGAACAATTTGAATGGGTATTCTGTGGGTGGGAAACCGTGTTCTTGTTTAGGGTGTAGTAGATAAGTAGTGGAGGAATTTTAGTTTGGGGCAGCTTTACAGCACCACCTATTGTCCATCAAAGAAAATGCTGTAGAAGTAATTATTTTAAAACAAGCTTATGTAATTTCGTGTGCCTCAGGACTGGAAAGGAAGAAGACAGAGGTGGCAAGGTAACAGCATGGCTGGGGCTGGAAGGGACAGTCAAAGAAGGGGAGAACTAAAGGTGACCCAGCTGGCCAGGATGAAAATGTGCCTGTTATCCAAATGCAGGAGGTGGACATGGGACTGCCCTGGTCAACTACATAAGCAGCTTTGCGTAATGGTGAAATTACATGCCTGATACCATCTGCCTTTCCTGAAAACCAGGGAGAAGGTAGCTGCACCTGCAGAGATGATTTCTTTTGATCAGACTGAGGAGCGTCTCAAAGGTCTGGGCCTGCTTTGAGCAAGGCACAAGGCTTTGCCTTACCTGCTGCAGCACTGACTCGCCTCGTAGTCTCTGCAGATTCTCCAGATGAGAATGGAACAAGGGGCTGTGCAGCAGCTTCACCTCCAGCAGCCCCTCAATGATGTAACCGATGGTGCAGTCATCAGGAAGACGCACCCTCTCTGCAGTGCTGATGAAGTTACCCAAGCTGTCAGGAGACAGGATGGAGTTGGAGAGTCAAATGCATGCTTAATCCTATCAAAGCCATGGGGTCTCTGCTACTGAGGTGCATTTACCTGGCCCAGGGACTCATCTTCAGGGCAAGGCCCCTGCTGATACAGAACCCTGCTCCACCTGTGGCAAACCAGAACTTCACAGTTGTCTAGTGAACAGCAAAAGCAACAAGAAAAAAAAGAGACACTTGTTAATGATACTCAGCTTTTCCCATCTGCCTGGGTAGGAAAAAGGATCTTCTGCTCTGCAGCATATTGGACACATGATCTGAGCAAATATCTGGATTTTGGGCTACCCCTGCCGCTTTGAACTCCTGGAAGCTAGACATTCTCTCATAAGGCAACTCTTACCACCTTGCAGCTGCCACCACAGGGCCAGTGGAGTCTGAGTGAAACAGGGAGCACAGAGGAAATGGAAAACCAGAGTCCCAATGGAGAACTGAGGAGAAGCCCAACTCCCCTGTGCAACCCTCTGTATGGTGATTCTGCCCTCCAGAGTCATCATAGCCCGGAACAAGCTTCTCTGGGGAAATCAGAGGAGCCCTGCTGGAGCCAAGTGATTAAGGCTGAGGAGACTACTTAATCATGCAGTGTTTTTCATAACAGGCCAGTTCACCTGGATGCATTGCCAGGAAATGTATCTGCTGGCCTGGCAACTTGGTACTTGCGCCTCAAGATAGAGATGCTCATGTATCTTGTGACTGAGACATACTAAGGTACCAGAGAAATGATTGCTCACTACTGGAAGTGACCAGTCACAGAGCAATTGTCTAATCTCTTGAGGTTAGCTCAGGATGGCAGCAGATGAAGTACTGAGATGTTACTTTCTAGGATAGAAAGCCTGACATTCAGAGGACTCTACAGTTTGGACTTTTCCTGCCTATACTGATTGGCTGTCTGCTCCGGCCCTCTCCCTCCCCCTTCTCCTCCCTTAATCTCCTCATATTAGCTTCATACCACACTTGTCCTTCTTATCCTCTTCTTCCCTGACCTGTTCCCTTCCTCTTCCCTGCCCTTCAGTGTCCCCTCTCCCTTCACCTTTATTTCCATTTCACAGATTCCCTCCTAACTACCTCCCCCCAAAAAAGCCATTGAACTAACATGATGTTTGCTGCCACCACATTGTTCACTCTACTTCTGTGTTCTACCCCTTCCACCACCCCTTCTGTCTCATCTGTTTTGACTGTAAGCTCTTTGGGGGCAGGGGCTGGCTACTACTGCTGTGTTTGTACAGTGCCTAGCACAATGGGGTCCTATTCTTGGTTGGTATATAGGCATTACTGTAAAAACATGATTAATAATCGTAAGTAAAAGAGGATCAAAATGAAGGCTCCCAGTACTGAATGGCGATAACTACAGAAACTGACCTGGCTGAGGGGTTCTAAGGGAGCATTCCTCACACCCAAATGTTGAAGTAGGGGGAGCCTGTTCTCCCACAGCTACCCGCGAAGGGAGAAGAATCCCTGTTCAGCTCACAAGACCATTTGTAAATTGCAAATTAACTCAGAAGTTTTGTACATGGGATCTTGTGAACTGTTCGCTCAGAGGCTGCGGTAGGGGGGCAGAAGGGACAATTACAGAGCATGCTTACTGATCCATCACTCCGGACATGGTCAGCTGCCTCAATGGGGTGGTCCAGGCTTGGCCTCCCCACATATACGTCCTGGCTGTGTGAGAAGGCAGACAAGAGGCGCAGGAGATTCTGTGGATTCACATAGTTGTCATCATCCACATGGCAAAACCATCTGCAGACAAAGCAGGGCAGACACAGTCATACAGCCGAGGCACTGAGGAAGCGATGTAAAGTTTCTATGTACTGAGTTCTCTCCAGTGAAGATCTTAGTCTCTCAGATTTGGGGCAAAGCGACTGGAAAAAAAAGGCCCTCAGACTGAAAATGCAGAAGTTAGAAGCCAAAGCTGCCAATACTTCTCAACTCTACGAGACAGGCTGAAGTCAGTAGGCCGCTTGTGAGCTCTTCCTCCCTATAGCCTTTTTCCTGAGTCTTGCCTAGAAGTGCTTCTCTTTCTGCTGCTACCCCTTCCCTATGCTCATCACCACCACCCTCTGGGATCACAGCCTGGATCATGCTCACTCATTACTGGAACTAGAAAGGAGAATGTTGGGACCTCCCTGGAACTCAGAATTGGAGTGAACAAAGCTACAGTTGGAACAATGAGTCTCACATACTTTCTCCCAGATTCGAGGAATTTATCGTATTCCACAGACATCTTGCAGCAGAGTGCCTGGCGGGTGTGAACAGCAGAGCAGTTGGTGTTGATCATGTGATCTCCTAAGGAAATGAAGGTCAAAATGGTCAAGATTGGGGTGAATGCATAATCTGGGAGAGACAGCATGTGCACCTCTGGAGCACGAACCTGAAACATGGACATGGTGCACATGCATTGCACATGTAGAGAGCTGCATGTAGGGTGTGTGGTGCTTACAGAGTGAGCATGTAGCACATAGGGTGAAGAGCACATGAAAATGGAGCCAGACAGCAGGGAAGATGAGCCATGTACAGGGACAGTGCGCAAGGAGGCTCGTGTACATTAACCCTCAAACAGCTACACTGAAATTTACAAACAGAAAGGAAAAAAGTGAATGTGAAGATTAACCCAGTGAATGATGTCAATGAAGGTCCTACAAATCCAAATCAGGAAAGAAGGAAACAACATTTCCCTCCTCCGAGCTTCCAGCTCCCTTTCACCAATCACATGCACAGCACAGAATGAGGCTCCTCGAGGGAGAGGATGGCAGCAAGTCAGCATCCGTAGTCAAAGGACCAAGTGTGCATTTGAACTACATGGCTTACCTGCTCTTAGGCGCAGTTCACGGTCCTCCCAATCTGTGAATATAAACGTCTGTGGGAGACACAAAGACATTAGGAAAAAAGGGGCTTCCCTTTCCAAAGATTTCAGAAATGGACCAATTAATTTTAGCTTCACTCAGTCCCCAATTAGAATTGCTAGTAATTTATCTAGTTATTTTTCAGTGGCCATTGTGAAAAGAACTGGTGTTAACTTGGTCTGTTGCCTATTGGATTGGTTTCTACATCAGAAAACCCACCAGCACATTCAGTATTGACTGGATCCCTCACTGGCAATTTTAGCAGAGAATCCAAGACAGAACTACCCTCCTGTCTCAGGGCAGGGCTGAGGCATCCCAAATTCAGGAACAAGCTGTTTTTCAAGAGTTTCTTCCTCTGCAATCTCCTCTTCCACCCCATCCTAAAAGATAGCACACCTGCTCGGCTGGATATTGCCCCAGATAGTCAATGGGCCTAGAGGAATCAACAGAATTCTGGGGAAGAATGAAAGTAAGGGAAAAAAAGATCCACTTGGTAGCAATATCCTGCCCCCGACAGGTGGAGAAGATTCAAAACATCTGGATAGGATTTTGTTAATCTCCGCAAATGCATTGAAACTTCTACATTAAGGGACAGATTCTATGCTACATCTCATACAAAGACCCAGTCACTGTACTGAAGAGCAGATCGTCTGAAATTATTGGCTCAGACACATCAGCACTAGCATCAGGAATTGTGGATGACTATGCAATGGCTCCCTCCATTATACCAAGCTTGGCACATTTTCTCCGGCTGCAGCTTCTCTCTGGACCTGTAGCCTTTTAAGTGAATTTAGGGATGTTATCTTACACCACTGTGGATTCAGCTCTGGTTGCTAGTTTCAAGCTCAACAGAGTCTGCCTTGCAAGTTTTATTAGAGTCACAGGCAAGGTTATAATTATTCAAGCATATATCAATCCCAAGAACACTCCTGCACAAGTTACAGACCCCAGGCCGCAAGAAGACAGATTGTGCATCCAGACTAATGTTCTACCACCTAGTAGCAGCTCATCTTAGGCTTTTGGTCAGACAGACTATTTACAGGAACTCAGTTCCTAATCCTGCAGGAAGAACCTGTTTAATGAACTGGTAGGGAATACACAGAGTGAAATTGCAGCATGACCGTGGAGGGCAGTGGGATTATGGCAGATCTTGAACCTGCAGTCACAGAGAGAGGGGCTCCCACTATAATTGTCCTATCCCTGTGAGGAAGATCTCTCACCTGTCTTTTGGCCTGCGAAATCCAGGTTTGGAAGAGCAAGTCCAGCCTAGTTTTATGATACTTTCTTGTAGTTTTCACAGCAATAAAAATATCCTTCAGCTCCAGATTCTCCTTAATGGAATCACCTGCAGGTCCATGGTGGTCCTTCAACATAGTTTGAAGAGGACTGGTGGGGCTCCCATCCTGCTCCTCAAGTTTAAGGCTGGATCCCCCAGCATGTAGGCTGTAATCCCCCCATTTTTCTACAGTTTCATCTTTCACACTGTGTGCAATATCAGTTCCCTCACTGTCCAAATGGCCTGTTGAACTGGGCTCTGCCTGCGGGTGGTGGAACTCACTTTTGCAGGAAGCATTAAAAGGAGGTGGTGGACGGGGTTGTGGATAGCCCCTATGTCTCCAGGTAGTCTGGAATTTGGGGATTAGCAGGAGAAGGAAAGCACAGAAGGTCACGGACAGCAGGAAGCAGATTTTACTGAGCCCAATGCAGGAAAGTGTCATTCTTCAGCCCCCAGGGCCCCTGCCATGTTGTACAGTTGGGACATTGCGTCACATAATGGATCACAGCTCTGTAGGAGAGAATAGGAGAGGTTGAGGGCTCTGTGAGACAGACTTGCATCACAGTCTTGCTATATTTTGTTTACAAACCACGGAACCAGCAGAGCTGGGTGTGTTCTATGCCTGGAACATCTGCTTGCCTCTGCCCCATGAAACCTCACTTTCCTCTTTTACATGCTACCTCAAGACACTTCTTTTTCCCTAGTCACCCTTTCCCCAGTGCACATACATTGCTGTCCCTAGTCACCATAACCTCAGCACCACCCCAGTCATACTAACACCAACACCCACTCTCAGTTATAGGTATAGTGTATTGATAACGGTATCTCTGTCACTCTCTGACCTTGTTTCAAATCCCTTGCTTGCTGCTACAACAGTAGACCGTTAATTGTGTTTTGGGGTTTTGTATCAAGTTATTATTCACTTCCACTGTAACAGCTATCATTAAAAACGTAACTTTTTATTAAACACACATAAAAAGGAAAAACACTTACAAGCATTTGAAATTTAAGGAGTTAAGTGAAATCTGTATTTAAAGAACTTCCCTTATTCTCTTTCTGTGTATAGTTTAAAGGGGGAAGTCCCTTGTTTGATCATCTTTTTAAGTAGTATTAAAGATGATTTTAACTGTCCATGTTGGGGACAAGTGAAAAAAAAAATCAGTTTAGACTGTCTTGATTTGTTCATAGTTAAACATTTTAAGTCCAGAAGGAACCATTATAATCCTCTGAGTCTAGTCTGATCTGCACAACACAGGCAAAAGAACCACACCTACTAATTTCTGCATCAAAATCATAGCTTTTATTTGAGTCATGGCACATCTTTCAGAAAGACATCCAGTCTTCACTTAAAGTTGTTGCTGTTTCCTTCAAGACAAAACACACATGAAGAGAGAGAGAAAAACTAGCAAAGGTAGAAAGTGCAGCTTCTATTTCAGTGGATTTTTTTGTTTGTAAATCAGTTGCTGGAAAGTTATAGTCACAGCATACTGTCTTATTAGACTGTCAGATTTAGCAAACTTTTACTATTTGGGCTAAGAACATTGTTTACAGTTTGCCTTTTCATTACAGTAGTGTTGCAAAAGATGGATTTGTCATGGCTGGCTAAACCGGACTCTTATTAGATAGAAGACCAAAAGGAAATTATAAGAAAGAAAAAAAATGAAGAAGGAAGATGTCACCCAAGAGATGGTGTGGCAACAGGCAGTTCTGTTTCACATCCCATGTGGAGTTCAGGATTCAGCAGAACCAGATGTAGGTGCTGATGTCACTGGTGCAGCAACCTTTCCTCATTAAAATTAATCAGTTAAAACATATTTACAGTGATTCCAACTATAAACTGTTTTCCTTGTTTCCTTCTATTTCTAGACTACTTCAGCTGGTTGTTATGCCAACTTGAGACCTCCCCAAAAGTATCAACCCCCCTATTAAACACATTCAGGTTGTGTCAGTCTTTTTGTTTCACTTTTTGCTTGATCTACAAATATTACAGAAGAGGCTGAGCTGGACTCATTTTACCTTTCATCTGTTTGGGTGGCTTGGGACATTGGCCTCGGGACAAGCGTCCTCTACTCTCGGGTCAGATCTGTGTCTCTGAGAACCCGTGGGCTCCTCGGGGCTGGAGCTGCGGCACCGGCCTGTGCATTGCAGGGCGCTCCCCGTGCTCTCGCTGTCCAGGATGGGCACAGCAAGCACCCAGACAGACAGAATATGGAACAGTGATGCGGGTTACCCTTGGTGCCCTGGGGAAGGCACTGTGGGTTAAGACAGGCACGGGGGGCAGTGCACGTGGGGCGGGGGATGTCCGGGGGGGCACTGCACGTGGGGGATCACGCGGGATGTCCCGGGGGGCACTGCAGATTTGGAGGTACCAGGAACGTCCCCCACCTCACGATGGTCACTTCGGGCCAGACCGTGGCTTCTCCCAGCAGCCGCTCGCTCGCTCGCTCGCTCTCGGGTGGTGTCGCTTCCCTTACCCCCGCCGGCCGGCTCGGAGTCCGAGATCCCCCGAGCGGCAGAGGGGCCGCGGGCCCTTTAAGGGCTCCACCTGTCGGGGCCCACGGCTGGGCTGCGTGACCCGGAAGTGAAAGTTAACCGGAAGGCACAGAGCAGGAGGTGATCCGGAAGTGAAGGCTCTGGGGGGAGGATGCCGCTGCCCGTCCAGGTCTTTAATTTACAGGTAAAAAGTCTCCCGAGGGCCGGGCCGGGCCGGCGGGTGCCGCGCTGCCGGGCGCTCGCTGGCTTGTGGCCCCGGCTCCGGGTTTCCTGTCCTGCCGGGATCCGCTCCGAGCGCCCGGCCTGGGAGCGCTGCGGGGCGGCCGCGCGGCCCCTTCCCCGCGGGTCTGTTCCGGACGTTGCGGCGGCGGTGACCCGGGGCCGGGGACCGTTCGCTCCCGGGGCGTCCGGAGGCCTCGGCCTCGGCCTGGCGCGTTGCGCCGCCTTGGCCGCCGTGTTTCCCGGCGCTTGGTTCTAACGGGGCGCCCCGCTGCTCTCGAGCGCCGCTTCTCCCTGGCCCGGCCTGGGGCGGCTCCGCCATAGCCCGGAGCCGTTTGGCCCGGCCCGTTGCGTGCCGGGTGCCGGGGCTGTGCCCGTTTCGCTGCGCGCTGGATCGTAGAGGCTCTTCCGTAGCCCTGCCTCAGTGGCGTAGCCTCGGCCCGTTGGGAGCTGCGTTATCACGTTTCCTGTAGCGATTCAGGCCTTTAGCACGTACAACTGCCGACTTCTAAGGTCCCTAAACGAAATTAGGTGCAGAATGTCCTGTTCTAGTGACTTCATATACTGGGGTGGCCAAACTTACCGATCCTCCAAACCACCTGTGACAATCATCAGACGTTTGAGAGCTGGGGCTTAATCCCTGTGGGAGCTGCCTGCCCCAGCAGCTTCAGCCCAACTCCTGTTAAAGCCCCTTGCCCCAGCAGGTGTGGCATCTGGGGCAGAAACCCTGAGACTCCCCTCCCCACTGGGCAGAAGCCCCTACTCTACTGCAAGGTAGAGGTCCTTAGCTCCCCTTCTGCCAGTCTGTCTGGTTGGGGGAGAATGTGTGTGTGTGTGTGTGGGGGGGGGCTGCACTTTAATGGTAAAAGCCACATGTGGCTTTCTCTCTTATATACTACAATAGTTATTGTTAGCTCCAGTCTGCAATGTACCATGTACATTACAATAGCTGCTGGTTACTTTATTCTACTTTCTGAGAACTATGCTTTAGCTATCGTTTTTATTTTATTGGACTATGATGTTAAACTTCTCCTGACTGCTGATCTTTCTGTAGGAGTTGTACATTCCTGCCAACAGAGCTGGACCAGGTCTTTTGAAACAACTGGTTAGCAGAAAATTCAGGGAGATTAATCTAGCTTGCTTATACCACTCATTACATGAACAGCATGCAAACAAGTATGTTGAAGGAAGGGACAATATTCCCAATAATTATAGCAGCTTTGCTGGGCTGCTTTCAAATATATTTATTTCTAAAGCCATATTCATTGTGTGCCAGTTACATGTAAGTTCTTGAGGTGAGGGAGTGTTGCCCAGTAAATCAGCAGGTAGAAAGGAGGTGAAGGCTTGCAGTGAAGAGGTAAGAATGTAAGAACCTATAAGCCACTGTTCAAACCCCAAAGGGAGTAGGAATGCTAAGCATAGGAATGTCTGGGGACTGACTGCCCCATGAATCCCTCCGCAAGTTAACTGTCTTTCTTCCCTTTAGCAGCCGGCAAGTTCTGTGTCAGGGAGAGGGGGTGCAGAGAGTCAGGACAGGATGAGGGATAGCTCAGCTCCCAGCTCAGCTTCTTCATCAGTGACAGATCTGTACTGCACTCCCCACAGCAGTAGGTCAGACCTCTTCCTTCCGAGTACAGCAGGAGACTTCAGCTTGAGTGCCAGCTTGTCAGCTTGTACACTGCTTTATGAGGTACCTTAAAAAAGAGGGCACTCATGTGGGTTCAGAAAAACTTGGGGAGTGAGTGAGAGTGAATTGAGTTTTAACTACTCTGTGACAGTGAATGTTTGTATGAAAACTATGACTACCTGAAAAATGAATAACCAATTTGAGAACAACAACCAATTGTGTACATTCTCTTCAGAATCCTAATTCAAAGTTACTGTGGTGAAGGCATTTCCCCCTGTCTTGGGGGTGGAGGGTGCGGGGTTGGGGAGAGGAATCTCATGGGTGGGGGTGATGCAGGGTATTGCCCCATATAGTGATGGAAGAGAACTGTTCCTGTTCTGTATCTGGGCTTTTCCCAGCTGGATTTGTACATTATTGTTGTCCTGAGTACTGGTGTATATAATCACTGGCAGTGTCTCTCTCTCTCTCTCTCTCTCCAGAGAGAGAATAACAAACTATGGCAACTGAAAAACACTCCTCTGTATACTTATCTTGGCTTGCTTTTACTTTGGGCCTTGACAGAGTTCACTTAAATCTTCTTGTCACTCAAGTCCTGTCAGCATTGTGTACTTTGGAGTTATGCAATATGTCAGAGCAAATGGGGGGGTGGGAGGAGAGCCAATGGGTTGTCAGTTTTAGAACTAGGAATTCTGGAACTTCCATGACCCCTCTCAAAAAAATTTCACTTTCTACCCTTGATTCCCGGGGAAGAGCAGAGCCTATGAAAATATAGGATACATTTCTAGTCAGGTCAGATTATTGGGAAGAAAAGATGGTGTTTTTTGCCAGAAGCTGGGAATTGGTGACAGGGAGGGGATGGATCACTTGATGATTCCCTGTTCTATTCGTTGTCTCTGGGGCACCTGGCATTGGCCAGTGTTGGAAGACAGGACACTGGGTTAGATGGACTTTTGGTCTGACCCAGTGTGGCTGTCTTTATGTAAAATACTATTCTCAGGGCTGTTTCCTTTTGCTGGCCTCCTTGTGCTTGGGTCTCCTGGGTGAAGCTTGAATATGACCCTGGAGTGGGGGAATATAGTGGTTATCTCTGAAGCATTATCGACTTATGGCATCAAAAAGGGTCATTGCTTGCAATACGTTCTCCACATCTTTGACTCTTTCCAGTCCAAGGGCTTGTCTGCACAGGGAAATTTACAAGTAGAACTATAGTGGTATAATTATACCACTGTATAGTTACACCAGTATAACACCTCAGCTGGGCACACTTATTCCAGGATAAGCATGCCTTTTTCCAGTATAGTTTATGTTGCTTTCCAAGTGACATGCTATGCTGGAAAAAGGCACTCTTGTTCCAGAATAAATTTGCACACAGGGCATTATAACTATATTGCAGTAAATTTCCCTGCATAGACAAGCCTTTACCTGAAGCATGTATTAATTCTTCATAGAGATGAATGGGGCAGTTCACACCTCCCACAGCTACTGTTCTAGGTTTTCTGCAGACCCTGTCTGCAGCTTACTTTGTTCATGGTTTTTTTTTTGTTTATTTTTTTTTCACAACCAGAACAGCTAGAGAATTGTGGGTTTTTTTTTGTTTTTGTTTTTAAATAAGATCCCAGAGAGAAAGGTGTTAGTTTCAGAGAATTGCTGGTGTGGTGTATGGGTGCACATTGGGTATTTCCAAGCCCCATTTGTAGTGCTGTCCCTCAGCTGATGACCTGCCTGACCCTGCTCAGAAAAGATGTTTTTTGGAATATGCCATGCATATTCCAAAAAACATCTTTTCTGAGCAGGGTCAGGCAGGTCATCAGCTGAGGGACAGCACTACAAATGGGGCTTGGAAATACCCAATGTGCACCCATACACCACACCAGCAATTCTCTGAAACTAACACCTTTCTCTCTGGGATCTTATTTAAAAACAAAAACAAAACAAAAAAAAACCCACAGCTACTGTTCTAGGTTTTCTGCAGACCCTGTCTGCAGCTTACTTTGTTCATGTTTTTTTTTTTTTGTTTATTTTTTTTCACAACCAGAACAGCTAGAGAATTGTGGGTTTTTTTTTGTTTTGTTTTTGTTTTTAAATAAGATCCCAGAGAGAAAGGTGTTAGTTTCAGAGAATTGCTGGTGTGGTGTATGGGTGCACATTGGGTATTTCCAAGCCCCATTTGTAGTGCTGTCCCTCAGCTGATGACCTGCCTGACCCTGCTCAGAAAAGATGTTTTTTGGAATATGCCATGCATCTCTGTGCTGCTGCTGCTACATGTTTAGAAGATATTCTCATGCTCCTGCATTTTCTTGCTTGAAAAGCTACTGAAGGAGGGAAAGTGTTGTTTGTGAATGGTAGTGAGCCGTTCTCACTCTGGAGGAGTCTTTAGTTCTGAGGAATGGGGTTGTGTGGGAGGTAGGATCCTAAAGAGAAGATTTTTCAAGAGCAGTGTCTTCATTTCTCCATTACATGTGTGTTTAAGTGGAGACTGTCTGAGCAAGCTGTTTCCTGTGGGGATGTGAATGAACCATATTTGACCCCATATTTGCTGTTGCAGGGCGCAGTGGAGCCTATGCAGATTGACGTAGACCCACAAGAGGATCAGCAGAATGCACCTGATATCAACTATGTGGTGGAAAATCCAACTCTGGTATGTACTAATTGAGGGGCAGAGAGATGTTTGTGCTTGGCCTCTCCCCTTGAAGGCTCTATAGAGTACTCCACTCTCATTTCCCTCCTGTAAATATTTCAGCAGCAGTCTGACAGCAACTCCTGTGTGGGAGGTGATAGAGTAACAATGAGCCTCTTTTCCTATGCTAATCTTTCTTGCATCTCCTGGGGGAGGGCTGGAAGTCGTCCTATTGGTGGTGCACTGTATATAGCCTTGATGTAACTTCTGTTCTGAGATGGCTTAGTGCAGGTGTTCTCACAACAAATTTTTTGGTGGCCTCGGAGTGTAGTTACCAACTCTTGCTAGTGGCCATTCTGACAAACTTTCCTGAAAGATTTGGTTAACTTTAGGAAAAACAAACTAATATGCACATATACAGGTCCAAATCATTGTAATTTATTAATGTAGTTTTTTTCAGACTCAATAATAAAAAGAATGTATAGTTGTATTTTGGTGCCCTTGGCCGCTGCTGCCTCCCATGGCCTTCCACCGGTTGCCTCTGGCCCCTGCTGCCTCTCCCCATCTCCCATAGCCCCCATTGCCTCCCCCGCATTGCCCCAAGCACCCTTCCATAGCCTCTCACCCCACTCCTTGCCTCTTGACCACTGTGTCCTGTAAGACTGGCCCTGCTGAAGCCCGACCACTCTGGACTGAAGCCAAGAGGTGGAGCCCCACAGCTGGATTCAGGGTGTGGGAGGCCAAAGCTCTGAAGCTGGAGGGGGGCTGAAGCAAGAGCCCCACAGCTGGGGGAGGAGGGATAAGCCCACCCCCAGAACCCTGTGGCTGAAGGGAGGTGTGTGTAGCTGAAGAGGGGGAGGGGTGAATCCTGCCCCTGAGCACTGCAGGGAGGAGGGGGTGCTTTGCCCTCTTCCCCATCTCTGCCCAGGAGACTGTTGTGGCCACAGGAAAACCCCTGGTAGCCACAGTGGCTTCATTTGAGAAATGCTGGCTTAGTGCATCCCTCTGGTACCAGTAGGTGAATCTGCCTTTCTTCCTAGGCTTACGCTTTACTCTGAGCAGTTGATAGCCATGTTTCTTAAAGGGTATAATTATAATGGGGTTTTTATTCTTGAATCTCAAGCTTCCCAGCTGAGACTAGCTGGAATTGTCAAAGCTAAAGAGTTTGGAAGGGCTGCATTCTCCGCATGTCAAAAGGCAGAACATTCTGATCCTGTACCATTTCCAGTACAGCCTTCAACAGCCACTCCTCTTTTTTTTCTGAAATATTGACCAACTTCAGTTTATTTTATTAACTTTGCAAGGATGGTGGATAAGGCCCAGCCCCTGCAGAGGATACAAATAAACAGTCAAAATATAATATTAAAAAAATGAAAGTTGCAAAGTCAAGCATTCCAAAGTTAGAAAATGCCATTAAAATGGCATCAAGCATTCCAAACAAAAATGGCATTAAAAGAACACTATTAAGGTTGTGAAGTCAAGCACCCAGACATCCGGAAATGCCAAAATTAACGTTGCCCCTGTGAGTGTGCATTATGAGAGTCTTTAATTACATGATCACATCCATTTTTTCCCACAGGCTCCCAGCCTCATTCAAGGCACAAAATGGATAGTGCTCACTTAATGAGCAGCTATTCAATATTTTGTTTCTTCCTCGTTCTTCAGTGTGTGGCCCCAACCCTTATTTTCTGCACACTGTTCAAACTCTGCTCCAAAGACAGAATTATTAATTTCCTCATGAATTTGGTATTATCACTCTAATACGTGAATGCTTCACAAATGTTTTTTTTCAACACCTCTGTGAGATGAGGGGGTAGTATTCTCATTTTATAGATAGGGAACAGAGACAGAGATTAAGGTCAAACATATCCACTAACTTTGAGTGCCCAATTTGAGAGATCTAGGACCTGATTTTTCAGTGTGTCGCATTATATAGTGCTTCATATGTTCAAAGCACATCACCCATTGGTTTCAGTTGCAGATGTGAGTGCTCAGCTCTTCTGCAAAATCAGACCAAGACTGGCAGCTATAAAACAATTACTAGCCAGCTGTGAAAAGTTTGCTTTAAGTAGGGTTACCATACGTCCGGATTTTCCCGGACATGTCCGGCTTTTTGGGCTCCAAATCCCCGTCCGGGGGGAAATCCCAAAAAGCCGGACATGTCCGGGAAAATCGGGACATGCGGGGCCGGTGGGGCCGGGCTGGCGGCCGGGGCCGGGGACCGGCAGTGCTGGGTGGGCCGGGGGTGCTCGGCCGGGGGCAGGCCCGGGGCCGACACCCCAGGGCCCGAGCAGACCCAGGCTGGAGACGCTGGGGGGGCCAGACTAGGCTGCGCCTCCTCCCCCACCCCCCCCCCTTACCTGCTTCAGGCTTCCTGCGAATCAAATGTTCGCGGGAAGCAGGGGAGGGGGCGGAGTTGGGGCGGGGGGCGGGCGGGGCCAGGGCCCTGTGGAGTGTCCTCCTTTTGGACACTCAAAATATGGTAACCCTACTTTAAGTGACTTGCCTGGCATCACATAGGATCTCTGGTGAAGAGGCACTGATAGAATGCAATTCTCCAGGGCAGCATTCAGCTGCCTTAACCATGAGACCATCCTTGTCTTCCTGCAGTCCCCTGATGCATTCACTACGCTCCTTCCATTAGCTATGGGCAGGCTTAGGCCTGCTGTTTTCCCAGAATTGCTCTAGGTACAGGTCTCCCAATGTGGCTTGGGTCCACTGGCCCCTTCCCACTCAGTTGACGGAGGGCTTTTAGCTCTCCTGGAAACCACAAGTACCACTTCCAACTTATGCAGCAAGTGAAGAGGGAGTCATCTTACACAATCTAGAGCAGATTCATCCTGTGCATGTATTAGGCAGGGGTCCTGTTGGGGGGGGAGGGGGGAATAGATGTGATCGTGTAATTAAGACTGTATCATAACGCATAAACACAAGGGAAACCTTAATTTTGGCATTTACGGATGTTTGAGTGCTTGACTTGGCAACCTTAAGAGTGTTCTTTTAATGCAATTTTTGTTTGTGTAATTTCCTAGATCTGAGAAAAAGCAAACCCTCTATGTGGTAACATTGACACCCACACAGGTAATCAGATGATTTGAACCTTTAGAGAGCCACTGCACAAATGTCTGCCACTTGAGCTAACGGAGTAACAGATAGCAGCAGTAGGTTGTCCTACTCTATATGTATCAGCACTAGAAGGCAATAAGACACACTTTGGCAATGGGTTTCACAGATAATTGCAGACAGCAACAGAATGATGGGTTCAATTCCAGGCTCTGGAGGGGAGTGTGCTCCAGGAGTCAAAGATCTTTCTGCTTGTTCTGCTGCTGGCTTGACCCTTTCAGCCCTGTCCTAGTCTTGTTTCTTCCCCAAGTCCCATTCTCTTCACTGGTCCTAGGCAATGCCAACCTTTAGTCCTCAGGCTTCTCCTCTCAGTCCCAGTTCTTCTCTACATACTGGTTCCTTGTCAAATCTCTCTCAGTTGATTCCCAGTTCCTTAGCGCTGCCATCCCTAGCCATCTGCTCATTTCCCTCCTGGGCTCCCAGGCCTCCTTCCCTCCCCTCCTCTCCTGGCTCTTGTCCCTTCCTCATTTTTTGTTTCAGGCAGCTTTCAACTGCCTGGGTGTCAGCAGAGGGAGCACTGAAAGTGTAAGGAGAGAGAATTTCTCTGCTTTTCTCTTCTAGTGCCTGAACCCAGACTTGAACCCTACCTGCCCTGCAGTATCCCAGAGCTGCAGCTGTTTCAGGGAAAGTGTGATGCTGGACCCCATATTCTTCATAAAAATATTGTTATAATATGAATGGCATAACTAAGAGATGTTTTATGCAAGATAGGTCTTGTGAGATCGTTGGAAAGGTTATGATTTACTGAATATGATTACCCTATTTGTATGCATGTATCGTTGCTGTATATGAAGTTAGGAATATAAGCTCTGTATCAATTGCAAAAGTGTTTGCATCTGGGAAATGCTCACCAGACAGGCAATCAGGCTGAATGGGCCATTAGGAAAGACAATGCGATGGGTCTTTGAAGATGCTGGTCTCCCATATTCCTGGAGTTCTTAAACCTACAAATAAACCTTGTCTCATGGTTGCTTTGACACTTCAATGTCATGTGATCATGTCACCTGGGACAGGACATCATCTTCAGCTGGTACTTTTCCACTGAAGGGACATGGGGATCACACTGGGAAACAAAAGTTTCCCACCATATGTAAATCATGTTTAAGGCTGGGAAATGATTCAATCAATGTCCCTGGTCCTTCACTGAATCCCCGCCCAGGATGACTGCTGGAAATACCTAAGACTGATCTGGGGAGTAGGACTGGGACCTAGGCTGAGAGAGGTCGGACTGGGAAGGGTATACCTGGAGATTTAAGCTGCAAGCAGTGCACTTATCTTCAAGAAACGCTACAATCTGCATGAAACAACATTTAGGGTGAGAAATTACTGTTTGTAGCCGCTTTCTTTAATGTATGAATTAAGTCTAGTTTGTGTTTTATTTGCTCAGTAATCTGCTTTGATCTGTTTGCTATCCCTTATAATCACTTAAAATCCGTATTTTGTAGTTAATAAACTTGTCGTTGTTTTCTATAAACCAGTTTGTACAATTCATTTCTGGGAGGGGCGGGGGAGCTGTGCATATCTCCCTCCACATTGAGAGAGGTGGTGGTTTTTATGAGCTTGCACTGTACAAATCTCTCTATACAGTGCAAGACAATATTATTTTGGGTTTGCACCCCAAAGGAGGTGTATACGTGAGTGCTGGGTAAATCACTGAGCTGAATCCTCCCACACAGAGCTGATTTCAGTCTGTCTGCAGCTGGGTGTGGCCTTACCTGTGTGTGTGCTAGAGAAGACTTGAAGGCCTGGCCCAGCAAAGACAGGGTGAGGAAGCCCAGGTTGGTGGAACAGGCGGGCTCAGTGGGACCCCAGTATATCAGATGGCATCATGGACCGGGGGTCCTGCTCAGTCTTGGGCTAGAGCATACTCAGTGTAGACAGATTCTTTGGGGACAATAGCTGTGAAGTTCTGGCAAGTTTTCTGAGCATGTGCAAACTGCGACTTCCCCCCACCCCCCAAAAAAGGGCTCAAATCTTAGCCAAATTTGGGCAGATTTTCACAAGTATATAAAAGCCATCTTCCTGTCATATATAAATTCCCTCCTCCAAAGCATGGGGGTGTTGGAGATTCTCAATTGAAGAACCCCAATAATTCTTTAACATGGGCAAAACAATGTACTTTTCCCGACCTTTATTCTCAGAAATGGCTGAAACTTAAAATAATAATAATTCAGCCTGAGACAGACATGTGTCTTGGAAATTTGAATGGTTAAAATTGACAAAGTTATTAGTAATTGAAAACAGGGTCTTATAGGGTATGTCTATACTGCTATTAAACACCCGTGGCTGGCCCATGTCAGTTGACTTGGCCTTGCAGGGCTTGGGGTATGGAGCTGTTTAATTGCAGTGTAGATGTTCAGGCTCAGAATGGAGCCCAGTCTCTGGGACCTTCCTGCCCCTTGCAGGACCTGCAGAAGAGCTCTGTTCAAGCACGAAAGATTGTCTGTCTCACCAACAGAAGTTGGTCCAATAAAAGATATGACCTTCTGCCTGCTTCTCCCTCCCCCGCCCCCGTTGTATCTCTAAATCCCTGAGGGAGGCAGAAATGGAAAATGAATATTTTTTTTGTTTTGCTGAGTGGTTTAATGTTTTCCAGTGGGGTTGGGCTGCAGGAACAAACTCTGCAGGACAGAGAGGGGGGCTTGTGGGCCACTCAGGTATGTGTGTTAGTAATGCTCTCTCTGGGACTGGGTTTTGTTTGCAGGATTTGGAGCAGTATGCATCTAGTTACAGCGGCCTGATGCGGATTGAGCGGTTGCAGTTCATCGCTGACCACTGTCCGCAGCTGCGGGTGGAGGCCCTCAAGATGGCGCTGTCATTCGTCCAAAGAACTTTCAATGTTGATGTGTATGAGGAAATCCACCGAAAACTGTCAGAGGCCACCAGGTACCAGGAGGTGATGGGAATCTGGAGTGCTGCTTTGACCATATCAGGGCAAATGTAGCACAGGAAAACCTCTGTGAAAGAGGAGATTGTGTGTAACAGCAAAATGCTCCTTGTGGAGATTAGATGGGAATCTGACATCAGACTGCAGTGAACTGACCCTGCCTACATCTTGGGCTCAGTGCTTTCTTAGAGAGAAATACACAGAAGGGTCTGTTCTCTCTTTGACCTTTCACATTAGTAAAGGTTAAATATGGATGTTGAGGACAGGCTAGACCTTGTAGCTGTTCTCAAATGCCTTATGTACATAGAGAGAGGTCTGTGCCTTGGGGAGGTTTGGAAATTCAGCTTCTATTGGGTGTTCTGCATTCTCTACGTCAAAAACCCTGTTTAAATGTTCACTTCTCTGACTTAGCCTTTCACAAATTGCAGCCTTGCTGATGAGGCTTTCGTTGTTAGCGATTAGCCTTGATACTTTCCTTATTTATCCACCGTTCCTATCTTGATCTTTACAAAGCAGTTATGATGCACATGATGATTTCTTGATTAATCTGCATTGGATGGGACCCTTCTATTGTGTGTAGAATCTTACTGCCTTGCATGGCAATGTATTGATGCTTATTGGTTTCTTGTGAGTTTGGGAGTAAATGTCAGTGGAACAGAATGGATTTTAAACTGGTTTAACTGAGGTAGAGACACAATTTATCTGACAAAAATATTGGGAGAGGGGAGTTCAATTCAAGCAGGAAGCACTGACCTGAGATAGGTGAATTAGGCCATTCTCTGGAGCTGTTTTTCCATTTGTGGCTGAGATATGGGCACTTCATTTAAAGACTGGGGGTATTGTGACCTCCCTTCTTTAGCCTGGTCCTGAAGTCATTTGCATGTTGCTGTCCAGCTGGTTGAAACCAATTAGGAAGAGAGCAAAGTGTAGGGAAGTGTGCATGCATTGTGTCTTGTATGGAGGTGCTTGAAGTAGGGTTGGTGACTCTGGATGCTCGTGAAGTGAGTTAGTGGCTCACAGCACCGTTACTGACTCGCTAGAATCAGATTTATGGAATAGGCTTACTCTATTTTTCAATTAGTCAGGAACCTGCTTGTTCAGAAGATACCTATAAAAGGAACACTTTTTTGAGGAAAAGGGTTTTTAACTGGCTGTGACAAAAAACAAGGCAACTTTTAAAATCCAATTAGAATGCAGATTTTCACTACTGATTATGGGCTTTCCTTTTCCTCTTGCCTCATTGTTTAGATGGTTGCTCTTGTAATGCATGGTGCTGTATGCCAGGGGAACTGTGACACATAATAACCTGCCTTGGAGAGGTTATAGCTTAACAGCCCAATTCAGACTCTTATTGGCTTGACTTTCAGAGAGCTGCAGAACACCCCTGATGCTGTCCCTGATGGTGGGATTGAGCCCCCCCCTCTTGATACAGCGTGGGTTGAGGCCACACGGAAGAAAGCCCTTCTCAAACTGGAAAAGCTGGATACAGATCTGAAAAACTACAAAGGAAATTCAATCAAGGAGAGCATCAGGTGAGGCGGGAAATGTTTGATTGGAGTGGGAAAGAGCATTCTGCTCCCCCTGGAGAATACAGCTTAGTGCCTGGGTTGCATTAGATGGGGCTGGGTGCAATGTCAATTGGAGTGGCACGAACAAGCTTTGTGCCTCTCCTTCCCACAGTCAATAGGAACCCTGCACTTTTCTGAGATTTTCTGCCTGTGTGTGCAGCTCACTGCTCTTCTCATCCTTCTCTCCAGGAGAGGCCACGATGACCTGGGTGATCACTACCTTGACTGTGGAGACCTCAGCAATGCCCTCAAGTGTTACTCACGAGCCCGTGATTACTGTACCAGCGCGAAGCACGTCATTAACATGTGCCTCAATGTCATCAAGGTAGGGAGCCATGCAGCGAGGGAATCATACAATCTGCAGAGGAGTCCCTCCCACATAGATGAGTTACACCTTTCTATCTCTGAAATGACCTTGGTCAGCCAGCAGGTAGCACTATTTGCATTGTTGTATGTCTGTCTCCTTGCAGGTTAGCGTTTACCTTCAGAATTGGTCCCACGTTCTGAGCTACGTAAGCAAGGCGGAGTCCACCCCAGAAATTGCAGAGGTAAGAGGTTTCTTTCCTTTACAGATCTCAGATGTTTCCTCTGTCTGTGCTGTACCTCTTCAGTCAGGGTTGGCCAGACCTCCCCTCTCCCTTCCCTCACTCTCTATTGGACTTGCTCCAAGCATCTTTCCTTCTCTCATTGCCCAAACTCACACAAGCCAGTGTTCTCCAGCTAATCAGACTGTCAGTCCATCCTGCTGCTTGGTATACTGTCCTCTCTGGACTCCACTGCCCCTTTTATCTCCACAGTGACTTGTGCCTGGAGCACTTTACCTCTCATTGAATGGAGTAGGACCATGTCCTCTGACCACCTCTGTGTTTGCCATTAGCCATACGAGGCTAGGCACTGTGTGAATGGTGTCCTTGTGGCCTTCCCTAAGGGGGTGGGGTGAAACTACCTTCCCATTGAGAATGCTGCCTACCTTCCCAAATGGGTTCCTGGGTTTTAATATCCCTAGGGCTATCTGGGGACCCAGCTGCTGAGATCAAAGGGAGCTCCCAGAGCCAATTGGCTTCCCCCAGTACGATTAAAGGAAAGTGGTGGGAAGGGATCTGTTCTTGTCACTCACTCCTGCTCCTTTCACCCTCTAGCAAAGAGGAGAGAGGGACAGCCAGACACAGGCGATTCTCACCAAACTAAAGTGTGCAGCAGGTGAGTGAGCTCCTCTGCTTCCCGGATGTCACCAGGCTGTCTTCTCACCCGTTTGCCATTCCTGGGGCTTTACTGAAGTGGAGAGTGCCTCTCACCCAGCCAAGGAGTGCTCAGAATGTTCTCACTGGTCTCTGTACTTCACGTTCTCTTGGCAGGACGCAAACACAGTTGACTGGATACAAGAAGTTTTGAGCAGGGAACCATCCTGGAGTTCCCATCCCTGACTGCTTCCTGCCCCTCCCCAAACTTCCCAAGGCAGGGCTCCCTAGTGCAGTTCATTTCAGTCTCTAGAATGTCACTTAACTGACACAATGTCTGCTTCTCTGAAATTGTGGGGGCTCTAGCAACTCCTCGGGATCCTGGTGCCCTCTCCACTCTTCCATATTTCTTATTTATGTCCTAACTAGTACATGTATGGTAGTGGACAAAGAACTAACTAAGTCTGATTCCTAGGCTTAGCTGAACTAGCAGCTCGGAAATACAAGCAGGCAGCAAAGTGCTTCTTGTTGGCCTCATTTGACCACTGTGACTTCCCTGAGGTAAGAGGACCAAGAGAGGGCTGTGTGCAGGGGTCAGAGGGGAAGCTATGTTCAGTATCTGTCTGTGTAAGGTACTTATGGGCCCCCATCATGGTAGTATCTGAGCCCACAATCTGTAATGTATTTGGCAAACAGGATTATTCCCATTTTACAGATGGGGGAACTGAGTTACAGAGGAATCTGTTCAAGATCACACAGGAAGTCTGTGGTGGAGCCAGGGAACTGAATTTAGGGGCGGTCAGATAACGGAATTGAAAGGCTGGCTGCTGGCCATTATTCCAGCTTTTGGGGTCTGAGTGAAGCCTGGTTTTGGGGAGTGTCCATGTTTTCACTTGGTCCCATTGTATTTGTCAAGGGTCAGCCTGTATTCCTGCTGTGGGAGGGGAGGGTCTGGGGGCTTAGGTCTGCCTTGCTCCATGTTACAGCATTCAATGATACTTCAGTTCTGGTCTCGATCTCTGTCTGTCTCTAGCTGTTATCTCCTAGTAACGTGGCTGTGTATGGTGGCCTCTGTGCATTGGCCACCTTTGACCGTCAGGAACTGCAACGCAATGTCATCTCTAGCAGGTAGGTGATGCCTGCCTGGGGAGGAGTTTGTGGGATGAGTACTGGAGCGTTGCTCAAGAATGGTCTCTGGTTGGAGGTGAGGCATGAGTTCCAGAACTCCACTTAGTTAGGTATCTAAACTTTAAATGTTAGCTGGGATTTCTCTATGAAAAGGCACCAGTGAGACTTTCATAATAGCAGCATAGGAATTGTCAGAATGGATCGGACAAAGGTCCATCTAGCTCAGTCTCTTTTTCTGACAGTGGCCAGCACCAGATGCGTCAAAGGATGGTGTAAGAACTGTTCAGTAGTAGTTGTGGGATAATCTACCTCCACATTAGGTCTCATCCTGGTCTCTAGTTAAAGATTGGCTTAAATCTTGAAGTGGGATGTTAATATCCTTTCCAAAATTTGTCATTAATTATACCTGTCGATATTCATGATAGCCATACAAATATCCAGTATAATAACCCCCTAACTGATAAGGGTGTGTCAATCCTAAATTGAGGGGGTAAAGGAGTTGTCCTCTCTCTGCTAACCAGCCAGCTTCCCTGGCATGACAGGCAGGTGGCTTGCAGGGAGAGATCAACAACATGCAGAGATTTGTGGGAGGGACTTTGGAGGTACTGGGCTCCCTGGAGAGGATCCGTGTCCTCTGTGGATTAAAATCTGTTATGCTGAGCCGTACCCTGCTTCTCAGCACACTGTGAGTAAAGGTAGTGTTCCCAAAAGGGAAGCTGAGCGCTGGTTAGCATAGTGCAGACAGGTGCTGCCCATCCCTGACAGTACTGATGCCATCTTGGTCCTGCCCTGTCCTGCTCCACATACTTTCCTATATTTTATGGAAGGGGACGTCCAGTACAGGCTTCGGCAGGAGGTTCTTGCCTTTCGCTAACCCTGGCACCTTTGCTATGCTGAATCCACCCCTGCCCCCAACCCCAGAGAAAATGGGCTGTCCAGGCTGCTAGAGTGTTAACACTTGGAGCATCATAGGGCAGTGAGGAGAGTGTTCATAGCCAGGTATTGGGCTGGTAGTGTTTGTGGGGTGGAGTCAATGACTGGTCCCAGGGCCTGACTACCGCTGTGTCTCTACAGCTCCTTCAAACTGTTCTTGGAGCTGGAGCCTCAGGTGCGTGACATCATCTTCAAGTTTTACGAATCCAAATATGCTTCGTGCCTGAAGATGCTGGATGAGATGAAAGTGAGTCTGGGGGAGACGACATGGGGATGTGGGACCTCAGGGTTCCATGTGATGAGTGTGGGAGAGAGTGACATGGGGCCTGAGGGTTCTCCTTTGTCGTAAGAAAAGCAGCGAATGTTCACATTGGCTGAAGTTGTAGTTTCATGTTGGACTCTTTTGCTCTGTTGCTTGGTTCTGTGTGGGAGTCAACAAGAATCATGATTTAATTTTTTTAAATTGATTTTTATTTACATGTTGCTAGTTCTTTACTTCCCTTTCTGTAGACTTAAATTGTTATAGTGGATGTTTTGTCCTTGTTCCTTTAATTAGTTGCTGGACTGTTACTAAAATTTCAGACTTTGCATTGATTTTTTTTCTGCCAAGAAGCTTCACACTTAAAATGCACAATTATGCTGAAAACCAAGTCTATGGCCTCATCAACAACTGCAGTGTGAGAACATCTCAGTAGCTAAGGGTGGGATTTTCAACAGCATCCGAGGGATGTGAGAGCACAAATCTTATTGATTTTTAGACAGAAAACCCTGATGAAGTCTAGCCTGGTCAAAGCATTTCAGCTTTCTTGCCTTACGGAAGTTTCAGTACATCGGAAGGTGGTGCTGGCTCCAAAAATAACATGGACTACTTGCTCATTAATTTCATGTGTGAATTTGTGGTCTTTTTATAGAAAGGAAAAAATGTTTTTAAGATCTGTAACTCTTAAGAACATAAGAATGGCCCTACTGGGTCAGACCAAAGGTCCATCTAGCCCAGTATCCTGTCTTCCAACAGTGCCAGGTGCCCAGAGGGAATGAACAGAACATGTAATCATCAAGTGATCCATCCGCTGTCACTCATTCCCAGCTTCTGGCAAACAGAGGCTAGGGACACCATTCCTGCCCATCCTGACTAATAGCCATGGATGGACCTATCCTCCATGAATTTATCTAGTTCTTTTTTGAACCCCGTTATGGTCTTGGCCTTCACAACATCCTCTGGCAAGGAGTTCCACAGGTTGACTGTGCGTTGTGTGAAGAAATACTTCCTTTTATTTGTTTTAAACCTCCTGCCTATTTATTTCATTTGGTGACTCCTAGTAAGTTGTTGTTGTTGTGTTTTTTTTTTTTTTTTTTTAGTTAAAATTTTAAAAATTGATATTTAAAATTAATCATTATTTTTATCCAGCCTGCTTCCTGCTCTAGCTTCTAATATTTTGCTCTTTCTTTTGCATAGGATAACCTGCTGCTGGATATGTACCTGGCACCTCATGTGAGGACACTCTACACGCAGATCCGAAATCGTGCCCTTATCCAGGTAACTGTTCCATGCAAACTTGAGGAACGGGTAAGAATTAGAGGTAGGACTTCTCTCCCACCATAAAGTTTCAAAGGATTGGGGGGGGTGGTGGATGAACCTGGAAACTGACTGTATTTTCTTAATCGTAGTATTTCAGCCCCTACGTATCAGCAGACATGCGCAAGATGGCCACAGCATTTAACACCACGGTGGCAGCGCTGGAGGATGAGCTGACCCAGCTGATCCTGGAAGGATTGATCAATGCTAGAATAGACTCTCATAGCAAAGTGAGTGTCCCCACACCTCAGTCTGTTTCTGATGGCAAGTGCTAGGTTGTTGCTGTACCACTGTTTTAGTTAATACAGCAGGAGTGTTGCTTTTTAATGATGAGCTCCTGAAGAACTCAGTTTCACTCTCCCTCTCTTTGCTCCTGGAATACTGTTTGAAGGTGCATTTGCCTGTATTGAGGGTGTGTTTCCCTAGCTGATATGTCAAGGGTTTGAGTCCTGTAGATTCCTCCTGGTCTGTTGTGTTGAAGGAGCTAGTAATCGAGCCCCTTTCCAGTTTACATGTTGAGTTCTTCTTGGTTACAGATCCTTTATGCTCGGGATGTAGATCAGCGCAGCACCACCTTTGAGAAGTCCTTATTAATGGGCAAAGAGTTCCAGCGACGTGCCAAAGCCATGATCCTGCGGGCAGCAGTCCTGCGCAACCAGATACACGTCAAGGTGAGCAAAGGGCCTCTTTGTCATGGAATCTGAGATAAAGGGCAACCATTTGAATGATGTGGTGCAGAGGGGTAAAAGCTGGGGGGACTCTAGGGAAAAGAGGTTTGCTATACCCACAAGAGGATGGATTCTGAGAATGGAGCTTGCAGCTAGCAGGACAGATCCTGGTTACTATTTACTCCAGTCAGTAGGTGAGTGGCTGGTTAAATTACAACAAAGGAATTAATTATTCATAACTTTTATTTTCATGAGGAAAATTGAAATACATATGTTGACTGGAGCAATCCTGCCCAAGAGATCATTCCGCAGGACAGTGCCCTGGAGAGAGCAGGCTGACTGCTCTATAAAGTATTCACTGGATTCTACTGATGCTGTTGTAGTATGCTCATCCCTGTGGTATCTAAGTGCCAAATGGCATTCAAGTTCTGAATGGGTATTTTGATTCAAGCTAGGTGACCCATCACACACCTTGAATAGCTGAAGTGAATAGTTTGCAAACACCCCATAGTCTGTAAACTATTGTGCAAATATTTTGTGAATAACATTCTTTTGCAGAAATAGTGAATGACTTATTAACAGAAAAATGATTGAAACTTAATATTTATTTGCAACTAAATAAACAAGCTTTGTGCTCCTGGTGTGTAGGGCCCACTTTCTCCACTCAGTTCCTGCTGGGAAAGAGGGAAGACTGAGCTGAGAATGCCACTATCCTGCTGTATTGTTTACGTGTGCTGAGCATGCCCTCTTCGGGAGTGTTCTGTGTTTAGAGCCCTGGTGCATCACTAACCAGGACTGTATTTTGGTTTTCTTATTGCAGTCTCCTCCACGAGAAGGTAGCCAAGGCGAGCTCACTCCAGCCAACAGCCAGTCCCGAATGAGCACCAACATGTGAAAATCTTCATGTACAATCAAAGAACTCCCACACTTCCCTGCCCCAGCTGTTTGTCCTATGTCCTAACCACAGACTACTGAGCTTCACAAACTATCCCTGTCATTCTCTCTCTCTCTCTCATTGGGGCTGGGAGGGTCAGGGCTGATGGTGGGGGCTAATGTTCAGATTCACATAACTTAATTCCTTTAGAACAGAAGCTGTCACTAAATGCAGCGTCCCTGGAATTGTCCATCATTTCAGTGCTGGTTGCATGTTCTGTGCCCTCTCCTCTGTATCCTCCACCCCAGAAAGAACTGGTGGTGTATTTCAGAGAGATGCTGATCTTGGGTCTCTTCAGCTGCTGTTAGAGCTTTCCAGGATCAGAACTGCAAAGGAAGATTGTAAGTTCGATGGATGGGGGTGTATCGAAAGGAAGACTGTTTCACTGACCTGAAAGTGTTGCCTTGTCTCTGAGCAATGCAGTGCTTTTCCTTTACTTCAAAGACCTCAGACTGAAATGCTCTCAATGGTATGGGCCCAGAATTCAGCCAGAGGGGAGCCCCTCTCAGGAAGCACATTCTAGAACTTCTCACCCACCCTGGGAAATATGGCCCCACTTCTGCGGACTCAAAGGCATTTATTTCAGGTTGTTGCACTTACCCTGGATCCAACCTCTTTCAATCTGGCCTGTCCCTTTTTCAAAGGCCTGTTTCCTGATTTGCTCCAACATGCATATCACTTGGCTTTGGATTTTGGGGGCGGTTCGCCACTGCAGTAAGGCTCCATCTTGTGCAAATACTGTGGCTTGTCTGTTTTACTTCATCAGCGTACAGTGGCTTCTTAACCTGTGCACCAGTGCTCCTGGTGACAGACGTCAATGCCATAAAAATACAACCCATCAGGTCTGGGGCAGAAACCGAAATAAGCCAGCCCAGGTGTCTGCTCGGCAGGTGCATCTGTCCCAACTTTCCTTTTATAAATGGGTTTAAGGTGCAGCCCAGACCCGTATAGTGTTGTGTTAATGAGCGTAGTTAAGTGTTGAATGTTCTGGAATTATAGCATCTTTACATTCATCCAGTCCCATAGGACAAAGTTAAGAATTTTGATCCAGTCCTGACTGGTCCAGCAATTTACTACAAACCAATGTTATTGTTAATGCTATTTTTGTTTTAAAATAAGTCGTTATCTCTAGTGCATTAAAGAGGGTAATTAAAAAGCTCATTGTAATGTTTGGAGTTTTGTGTTAGTTGCTTTTAGCTTTGTCTTGATTCTTTTCTTTTATACTAAACTTGGTGATTTGACAGGCTGCTGTTTTGAGCATTTTAATATGGTTGGAGGTGTTTCGAAATAAGGTAATATCACTTGTATGAGGAGGTATGAAGAACGCCGCTCGATGGAGTTTTACTGTCTTGCTTTTCTGGCAGCCATGTGTAAGATGCATTTGTGTAGTTGCTAAACTGCAGCAGCTTCCTCCATTTGCAGATTTCTGTTGCTGAAGCATTTTGTGGCTTATGTGGAGAAAGTTGAGGCAATACTTACTGTGAAGTCTTTAGTTAGGTGTTGTCCATATTTTGGAATTTCAGTAACTTTGCATTAATCCAGGCCCATCTTTGGAAGGGCTGAACTCACCGGAATAAGATCTGGTTCCAGGAAGCTTGGCTATTTTACCCTGATTCTCAGAAATACCGGACTAGTATAGACCAGGCCTGAGTCTATTTTAAGGCTGTGCAAAGGCCTCCCGGCCCCCAGTGTAAATTAGAACAGCTTCAATGGTCAGGGGCAGCCAAGAATAGTTGGAGTGCAGCGTGCTATGGCCCCTTCTCTTCCCCCTCCCAAGGTCCAATATTCTGTGGTCCTTACCCAGAGGCTTGGGAGGGGAAGAGTGTTGAGCTGCTTTGACAGCGGAGGCACCCCCTTACACATTAGATACTCTCTAAGGGCCACTTCTACACACTTTATGCTACTGTAGTGATCTACAAAGTTTATCCCTAGAGAGAATTGGGTCCTTTCTATCTGAGGCATAGATTTCTCAGCCATCTGGTCACCCGCAGAGATGGAGAATACTTTGTTCTTGATCTGAGACCTGCCTCAAAATGGAATTGTAGATGTCACAATTTGAAAGGCCTACGTCAGGGGTAGGCAACCTATGGCATGTGCGCCAAAGGCGGCACGTGAGATGATTTTCAGCGGCACTCACGCTGCCCGGGTCCTGGCCACCGGTCCAGGGGGCTCTGCATTTTAATTTAATTTTAAATGAAGCTTCTTAAACATTTTAAAAACTTTATTCACTTTACATACAACAATAGTTTAGTTCTATATTATAGACTTACAGTCTATATTATAGACTTCTAAAAATGTCTGGCACGCAAAACCTTGAATCAGAGTGAATAAATGAAGACGCGGCACAGCCCTTCTGAAAGGTTGCCGACCCCTGGCTTTAGCTCATATTCAGCAAAAGCTATTTTTCTTTAAAAAGGGAGCAGGATTCACCATATTTTGAAGTGGAAGATTCAGCTCTTGTCCATCCACTCTTAAGTTCCACGTCTTTAGCAAGGATGCTCCGATTAACGATGGCTATTAGTCTACAAAACTACTGTTCTCATCCTTAAATTAGAACAGCCATCAAGCCAGGTTCTTTATGCTCAAACAGCAATTCTCCTCCCTGGCCTAATTAATAACCTGCACATTAACCGGGGTACAAAACAAATGTAGTGCAAAGGTTGACAAACAAGAGATCCACCCTAGAGGCCAGCTTAAGCCAAAATGCAAGAGACCTAGTACCAAAAAATACTGAATAGGGTCAAATTCTGCTGTCTGGTGCACCCCTTCGAGACTCAAGTCTTTCATCTTGGATCCTTATCCTCCTTCCAACTTTTTCCTTCTTTTGGCTGTCTTCCTCCATTTCCTCTCTCCCTTGTCTCTACCTCTTTAGGTTAATGGTTAAAGTGGAGGTAATATTCCAAGAGGTCCTTGGTAATTGAAAGTGGTGTTTTTTCTGATCTCTTTAGAAAAATCATGAAATCAATCACATGGGGTTACATGCAACTTCTCCCTCCCCCCACATTTCTGCAAGCACAGAGCTACCCAGCTAAAGGTGACTGCAGCTGAATGCCACCTCCTGGGTCCTAGTGCCAGTCATGCTCCCCTTCAGCCCTCTTGTTTTCTGTGCAAGAGTGAGTGCCTGTGGTGGGGCTGGGTAAGGCAGGGTGGGGGAAAGGGGAATGTGGGAGTAAGGCACAGGTGCTGGAATGAGCAGTGTGGAGGGTGCTCCTGCACCCCCGGCTTGACATGGTTTCCATTACATGCAGGGTTTACAGTTTGGTTCAATGGCTCTCAGCTCCCCTCCACCCCCAATACAAATTGTTCCAGCACCCATGGAGTGAGGGGTGGGGAATGAGGCATGGGGCAGCGGGGGAGGGGGAAGAAAAGAGGATAGGGGAATTGTGGGGGGGGAAGTGGGAGCCCAGCCTGCAGCATCCCCTTGGCAGTAGCTGTGGCTCCCCTGTTAACCAGGCCTGTTGAACCTCCCTACACCAGGACCTTCTCCCCCTCCCCTGACAAGCTCCCCACCCCACTGAGCTACAACCAGCTGCACCTGGACACCCAGAACCCCACATCCCCCCCTCCTCCTTGGGCCCCATCTCCCCACACCCAGGCCCCCCTTCCACCTGGATCCTCTGTAGAGTCCCATTGCCCCTGCACCCGGAACCCCCAAATGAGCCCCTGTGCATCCAGATCTCCCACTGAGCCGCCTGCACCCAGACTGCCCCACACAGAAACCTCTCGCCCCACACCTGGATCCTGCTGGGCTGAGCCTGCCCACCCGCACCTGGCGCAGAGGGGCAGGGCCCTGGGGTGTTTCTGGGGCAGGCCCAGTCCTTGCACTGTCAGGGTTGGGTGCAGCCTCACTGCCGAGTCCCTGTAGTGGGGGAAGTCGGGGCTTCAGGATGATGTCCCAGCTCAGTGCAGCCATTGGCCTGTGCTCCCCACTGCCATACTGGAGCCACATTATTTATTGACAAACAAAACTTGCAGAATTTTAAAATATTGTGTGCATAATTTTTATTTTTTGGTGCAGAATTCCCTCAGGAGTAGGTGTATCTATGGGGGTCCCACTGGGGTCTGTCCTTGGTCCAGTACTAGTCAATATTTTCATTATGACTAGGATAATGGAGAGTATGCTTATAAAATTGCAGATGATACCAAGCTGGGAGGGAGCTCAAGTACTTTGGAGGACAGGTTTAGAATTCAAAATGACCTTAACAAATTAGAGAAATGGTCTGAAATCATAAGAACGGCCGTACTGGGTCAGACCAAAGGTCCATCTAGCCCAGTATCCTGTCTACCAAAAGTGGCCAATGCCAGTGTCCCAGAGGGAGTGGACCAACAGGCAATGATCAAGTGATCTCTCTCCTGCCATCCATCTCCATCCTCTGACAAACAGAAGCTAGGGACACCATTCCTTACCCGTCCTGGCTAATAGCCATTAATGGACTTAATCACCATGAATTTATCCAGTTCTCTTTTAAACTCTGTTATAGTCCTAGCCTTCACAACCTCCTCAGGTAAGGAGTTCTACAAGTTGACTGTGTGCTGCGTGAAGAAGAACTTCCTTGTATTTGTTTTAAACCTGCTGCCCATTAATTTCATTTGGTGACCCCTAGTTCTTGTATTATGGGAATAAGTAAATAACTTTTCCTTATCCACTTTCTCCACATCACCTCTATCATATCCCCTCTTAGTCTCCTCTTTTCCAAGCTGAAGAGTCCTAGCCTCTTTAATCTCTCCTCATATGGGACCCGTTCCAAACCCCTAATCATTTTAGTTGCCCTTTTCTGAACCTTTTCTAGTGCCAGTATCTTTTTTTTTTTAGATGAGGAGACCACATCTGTATGCAGTATTCGAGATGTGGGCGTACCATCAATTTATATAATAATTCTCAGTCTTATTCTCTATCCCCTTTTTAATGATCCCTAACATCCTGTTTGCTTTTTTGACCGCCACTGCACAGACATCTTCAGAGAACTATCCACGATGACTCCAAGATCTTTTTCCTGACTTGTTGTAGCTAAATTAGCCCCCATCATATTGTATGTATAGTTGGGGTTATTTTTTCCAATGTGCATTACTTTACATTTATCCACTTTAAATTTCATTTGCCATTTGGTTGCCCAATCACTTAGTTTTGTGAGATTTTTGAAGTTCAGCACAGTCTGCTTTGGTCTATATTGAGCACTTTAGTATCAGCTGCAAACTTTGCCACCTCACCGTTTACCCCGTTCTCCAGATCATTTATAAATAAGTTGAATAGGATTGGTCCGAGGACTGACCCTTGGGGAACACCACTAGTTACCCCTCTCCATTCTGAGAATTTACCATTAATTCCTACCCTATGTTCCCGGTCTTTTAACCAGTTCTCAATCCATGAAAGGACCTTCCCTTTTATCCCAAGACAGCTTACTTTACTTAAGAGCCTTTGGTGAGGGACCTTGTCAAAGGCTTTCTGGAAATCTAAGTACACTATGTCCACTGGATCCCCCTTGTCCACCTGTTTGACCCCTTCAAAGAACTCTAATAGATTAGTAAGACACGATTTCCCTTTACAGAAACCATGTTGACTATTGCTCAACAGTTTGTTTTTCTGTGTCTGACAACTGTATTCTTAACTATTGTTTCGAGTAATTTGCCTGGTACCGACGTAAGACATACCGGTCTGTAATTGCTGGGATCACCTCTAGAGGCCCTTTTTAAAGATTGGCGTTACATTAGCTAACTTCCAGTCATTGGGTACAGAAGCCGATTTAAAGGACAGGTTACAAACCTTAGTTAATAGTTCCGCAACTTCACATTTGAGTTCTTTCAGAACTCTTGGGTGAATGCCATCTGGTCCCGGTGACTTGTTAATGTTAAGTTTATCAATTAATTCCAAAACCTCCTCCTAGTGACACTTCAATCTGTGCCAGTTCCTCAGATTTGTCACCTACAAAAGCCGGCTCAGGTTTGGGAATCTCCCTAACATCCCCAGCCGTGAAGACTGAAGCAAAGAATCCATTTAGTTTCTTTGCAATGACTTTATCATCTTTAAGCGCTCCTTTTGTATCTCGATCATCAAGGAGCCCCACTGGTTGTTTAGCAGGCTTCCTGCTTCTGATATACTTAAAAAAATTTTATTACCTTTGGAGTTTTTGGCTAGCCATTCTTCAAACTCCTCTTTGGCTTTTCTTATTACATTCTTGCACTTAATTTGGCAGCGTTTATGCTCCTTTCTATTTGCCTCACTAGGATTTGACTTCCACTTTTTAAAGGAAGTCTTTTTATCTCTCACTGCTTCTTTTACATGGTTGTTAAGCCACAGTGGCTCTTTTTTAGTTCTTTTACTGTGTTTCTTAATTTGGGGTATACATTGAAGTTGGGCCTCTATTATGGTGTCTTTAAAAAGCACCCATGCAGCTTGCAGGGATTTCACTTTAGTCACTGTACTTTTTAACTTCTGTTTAACTAACCCCCTCATTTTTGCATAGTTCCCCCTTTTAAAATTAAATGCCACAGTGTTGGGCTGTTGAGATATTCTTCCTACCACAGGGATGTTGAATGCTATTGTATTATGGTCACTATTTCCAAGTAGTCCTATTATAGTTACCTCTTGGACCAGCTCCTGCGCTCCACTCAGGACTAAATCTAGAGTTGCCTCTCCCCTTGTGGGTTCCCGTACCAGCTGCTCCATGAAGTATTTAAAGTATTGAGAAATTTTTATCTCTGCATTTTGTCCTGAAGTGAAATGTTCCCAGTCAATATGAGGATAATTGAAATCCCCCACTATTATTGGGTTCTTAATGTTGATAGCCTCTCTAATTTCCCTTAGCATTTCATCATCACTATCACTGTCCTGGTCAGGTGGTCTATAATAGATCCCTAATGTTATATTCTTATTAGAGCATGACATTTCTATCCATAGAGATTCTATGGAACATGTGGAGTCGCTTAAGATTTTTACTTCATTTGATTCTACATTTTCTTTCACATATAGTGCCACTCCCCCCGCCTCCCACACGACCTGTTCTGTCCTTCCGATATATTTTGTACCCCGGAATGATTGTCCCATTGATTGCTCTCAGTCCACCAGGTTTCTGTGATGCCTATTATATCAATATCCTCCTTTATCACAAGGCACTCTAGTTCACCCATCTTATTATTTAGACTTCTAGCATTTGTGTACAAGCACTTTAAAAACTTGTCACTGTTTATTTGTCTGCCCTTTTCTGATGTATCAGATTCTTTTTTATGTGAATGTTTATCATCTGATCTGGCCCTTACATTATCCTCCTCCATCCTCTGCTCCTGACTATAACCTGGAGAGTCTCTATCATTAGACTCTCCCCTAAGAGAAGTCTCTGTCCGATCCACATGCTCCTCTGCAGCAGTCTGCTTTCCCCCATCTCCTAGTTTAAAAACTGCTCTACAACTTTGTTTAATGCCAGCAGTCTGGTTCCACTTTGGTTTAGGTAGAGCCCATCTCTCCTGTATAGGCTCCCCCCATCCCAAAAGTTTCCCCAGTTCCTAATGAATGTAAACCCCTCCTCTCTACACTATCGTCTCATCCACACAGTGAGACTCTGAAGCTTTGCCTGCCTACCTGTCCCTGCGCGTGGAACTAGGAGCATTTCTGAAAGTGCCACCATAGAGGTCCTGGATTTCAGTCTCTTCCCTAGCAGCCTAAATTTGGCCTCCAGGACCTCTCTCCTACCCTTCCCTATGTCACTGGTACCTACATGTACCACGACCACCGGCTCCTCCCCAGCACTACACATAAGTCTGTCTAGATGCCTCAAGAGATCTGCAACCTTCGCACCAGGCAGGCAAGTCACCATGAAAGAGGAAACTCAATAAAGACAAGTGCAAAGTACTACACTTAGAAAGAAACAATCCAATGCACAGCTACAACGGGGGAATCACTAGTTAGGTGGAAATATTGCTGAAAAGAATCTGGGGGTTATAGTGGCTCACAAATTGAATAAGTCACCAATGTGATGCGGTTGCAAGAGAGGCTAATATTCTGGGGTGTATTAGCAGAAGTGTCATATGTAAGATACTGGAGGTAAATGTCCTGTGCTACTTGGCCCTGGTGAGACCTCAGCTGGACTACAGCATCCAAGTTTGGATGCCATAGTTTAGGAAAGATATGGACTAATTGGAGAGAGTCCACAGGCAAGCAACAAAAATGATAAAAAGTTCAGAAAATCCAACCTATGAGGAAAGAGTTTAAAAAAAAAAAAAAAAAAGGACCTGTTCACTATTGTAATAGGAAGACTGGGAGAGGACCTGATATCTCTCTAGATATGTTAATGGCTATTATAAAGACAACTGTGATCAACTGTTTTGCATCTCCCTTGAAGGTAGGGCAAGAAGTAATGGCCTTAATACGCAGCAAGGGAGATTTAGGTTAGATGTCAGGAAGAACTTTCTAACTATAAGGATAGATAAGCTCTTGAATAGGCTCCCAAGGAAGGTTGTGGAATTCCTGTTAATGGAGGTTTTTAAGAACAGGTTGAAAAAACACCTCCCAGGGATGTCTAAATTTACTCGGTCCGGCCTCGGCAGCTGGGCTTGATGACCACGTGAGGTCCCTTCCAGCCCTACATTTCTATGACTGAATTCCTGGCTCTGCCAGATAGTTGTGTGACCTTGGACCAGTCTCTTAACCTCTAATTGTATCTGCTCTCCACTTATAAAATCTGGATTTTATTTCCTTTTGACCACCCTTTGTTTTTGTCTCCGAGACTCATTTTTTTGACTATATATATGTACAGAGCCTAGCACGCTAGGCCCTCCTATTCATTAGAGTAACACTACGGAGAGTTAGTCACTAAATGCTACTGTCCTTAAATACTTAGCTTCCTTCCTGACCTAAAAAATGTCATTTAAGTGACTTGCACCCAGATGCTGAACATACTATATTCCTGAAGAAATATTAGTTTAACACTCCAGCAGGATGTTCTAATATCAAAGATTTATTCCCTGCTTTTAAAACAGCACATGAAGGGTTAATGTACAACAGGCAGTTCATGACCTTAGTACATCATCTCCCCCCCACCCCAGTGCAGCATTTTCAGGCCAGTGCTTCTGTCTGAGTCCTTTAAAGTCTTTAAAAGACATTGAGAACTTTAGTTGTATCCTTCTATTCAAAGGCAGGATATTTCCCTGAGTAAGCAGCCTTTCCTTAAATAAAACTTGTCCAGACCTTAGAACAAACCTGTGGAACTACTCCAGGCTGCTGATGGTGCTCTGGAATGGCAGATTCTTTGGCCTAGGGAAACAGAGACAGGGAAGCAGATCCAGTAGAATCTAGTTTGAAGGCTCACAGTACAGTGTCAATTCCCTCTTTCAGTCCAGCAGTTTCCTCCACATCCTCTTTCTGTGTCCTTTCAATCTTCTGCATCTCGGGTTGGCCACTTTTCCACAGAAGGGACTTTTCATATTTGGTTTTAAAAAGTAATCCATGACCTGACAAAGAAAGTTAAATAATAAATTGACACTGACGTGCCTGATCAGTGGGGAACAGAGCAGCCACTGCCCTGGGGTAACTATATGCAGCTGTGGAAAATTTATTATGCTTTTAGCTTGGAGATGCTGCATGCATTGGCCTGCTAAACCCAGGGTTGTGAGTTAAATCCTTGAGGGGGCCACTTAGGGATCTGGGGCAAAATCAGTACTTGGTCCTGCTAGTGAAGGCAGGGGGCTGGACTCGATGACCTTTCAGGGTCCCTTCCAGTTCTATGAGATAGGTATATCTCCATAAGAGCAGATGCTGGTGTTATGTTAGTGCTCTACTACAGTGGCCAATGTTAAGTAAAACATTTCCATGAAAGCTAGGACACTCAGGATTTTAAACTAATATTTCTAAAACTATTGCAATTATGCATATTAACAAAGGACATTAAAATGTCATACCACTTCCATATGTATTAATCAGTCATTTTGACTCGGACAGTTTGTTTTTATACAGGCCCAATGGTGCCAAAGAACAGGATGGAGTGGTGGGGGCTATACTTGCCTGGACAGTCTGCTGTCTCTTTAAATGCTCTTTTCTTACAGCATCCTCGGCACAGATTAAACACACATTTGTTACCCTGGAAACAGATATACACCAGTTAAGTCAGTGAAAAAAAAATCTTCACTGAACTGCTTATGGGAAGCACAACTGCAAGGATGCATGCAGGGCTTCTAAAGATAGCTGTCATGGTCTGGGTTCCTGAAAACAGTGATGGGGACACTCAGTATTCAGGCGCTTGATAAACGATAGGGAGACCGGGGTGTGTGTGTGGGGGGGGAATGCAAAAATGAAGACCTGCCTGCTGGGTAAATGCTCTGTGCTTCTACGTGATAATTACCATCCCAGAAGGATGATATTCCACCTCCCAGGAATTTCTCCTGCCAATCAGGAAATACTCTTGATTAACATCAAATACGTGTAGGAAATTAAGATACTTTGAAACCCTTTCAGAAAGCATTTTTATGCTGTTATAGCTGGAGCTTGTCCTATTTCTCTTCAGAAGCTTGATGTGAAAAAAGTGCCATGGCCTCTTATTTCTTGTCTTTGGCTGCCGCTCCACCCAAAATAAATACTCATCATTTCAAGGAAATCATTTCCTCTTTTTTTAATGCCTAAAATTGCCCAAATCATGGAGAGTAATCACATAAGGCATGACCCATCCTCTGCAGGGGAGCGACGACGAGTCGTGGATATTTTGCAGCTCAGGAATAACAGACTGAGTGTGCACAGGAAGGGGGAAAACGTAGCTGCCAGATTTCGTATCTGTAAAGCTCTTTTCTGGCTTTCATGGTTGGGGGAAGTTTGTGCAACATGATTTGAGGGCAAACATTTCTAGATAGTGCTACGGCAGAAAAAACTGACAAAGGTGCTCTTTAGTCTTAAGTTTATTGTTTTGTCAATAAACCTAATGCAGTTAGAGTTGTGCTGTTGTGTCTCATGCCATTCCGGCAAGTCACATTTCTGAAAATGAGGGCATGAAGCAATAAGGTATAGGCCAATACCACCTTAACTCTGCCCCCCCCTGGAAATTGCCACTGGGCCTTAGCTGCATGCATGCTGAAATGCAGTCATTCTGGTGTACTTGAGTGAATAATGACAGGATTACTTGCAGCAGGTTTGGCAGAGCTGAAGGTGAGAGATGAGAATATCTGGGGATTAGTTTGATGAGCAGGGCAGAGCTGCAACTGTGACAGGAGGAAATCCCTCCTTGTTTGGTCTGAATTATCTCTGCCCACTGCTGTGTGAGATCAAAGAAAAGAGGTGCATGTGTACCTTGAGGGGCTCGAGTGCCTCATTTCAGTGCTGAGTTCTGCAAGTTGTCAGGCACAGTGCATGGGTTCTTTTTTGCCAGGAGGCTTGTCAGCAGTGAGGTGTGGTATGAGAGTGATTTGTGGGGGGATTAATGATTAAATGAAAGTGTAGCATTTGCTGGGATCCGGTGGCTGAGAGTGAATGGTTTGTAAAAAGGGGATGATGGTGGTGTACAATTTCCACTTCTGACTGTTTCTGGGGCTTAGGCTCAGTATTTGTGTAGGACAGGCATATGTAGCTCCCTGTGCCACAGAGTTTGCCTAAACATGAGTTTTGCCTTAGCAACAATATGACATTAGAATCTGTCCTACAGTTGCATATAGTCCCTGAGAATTCTGCAAATATGAATCATATAAAAAAGTGTGCAGGGGTGTGTGCCTTATCACTTCAGGTGCTGTTTTTTCAGACATTTGAGCACCACTGACCATGCTAGCCTGGACAAGCATGCAACAACCCTGTACCACTGGAACATCACTAATGAAAGAGTTTTTGTCCATGAATTTTGTAATGTTATGTACACTGTTTTTTGGAGGAATGCTCACTCCAGCAGTTGTAGTTTTCTCCTATAAATCCTCCTAGGGTTAGGTACTCATCCCTCATGCATTTCCCATTACCTCATCTCAGATATGGGTGACAGGTAGGGCAGTACCTTTAGCCCCATTTTACAGATGGGGAAACTGAGGCAGAGCTGTCATGATTTTTCTAGCGGGCCACTGACAGAGCCAAAAACAGAACCCAGATCACCTATGCTGCAATGACAAATCCAGCTTCAGTGCATAAGGCTGAGATCGTCTCAGTTGAATGAGAATACTCCCTGGAGGTGTAAACAGTGTGAAACAATAGCTCTTGATAGGTCAGAACTGCTCCATTTAACTCCATTGGTGTGCTCATCCAGCCTCCCCTTTACCATTGCTTGACAGCATGTGCTATACATGCAGCATGCCCATTCTCACCTCACTCTCAGCCCTAATGCTTGGTGTGCGCTTGTTCTCAACTCCCCCCATAATGGGTCAGGGCTTCCACAAATGCTGATTCACATGATGAGCCAAAGGCCCCTTCAGAGGAACAGGGCCCCCAACTTGCTTACATGAGAAGAGGCAGAGAAAGGGCTTCAGACCCACCCTGCTCCTCCACATCCCCAAGGGCCAGTTCCCATGAGACGCAGTAAGGAGAGGGGATTGGCTTCCTCCCTCATCCCCATCCCCAAGGGCCAGTTCCCATGAAATGCAGTAAGGAGAGGGGATTAGCTTCCCTCCCCAGCATCTGGCTCCCCTCAGAGTAAGGGGCTCAGCCTGTCTGACACCATCAGCATGGCAGGGACCACCAGAGCCTGAAACACAGACACAGAAGGAATGTGGAGCATCACTGTTCCCTGGGGTCCTCCCTCTGACCTGAGTCCTCTGCACCTCCCCTCCCTAACCACCGTGCCCCATTTAGCCCTCTCCCCGCCCAGCAAACAGTTGGCTATGTAATTTCTTTTCTTTTTTAAACTAGTGTGTGTACCGTTGAAATGGTCTGCTATGCTCAAATTATAAATAAAACTCCCCTTTGGCAGAGGCAAGGTGTAGCAACACGTTTGTTTCATTTTTTTCCGATTGTTGGCAAGGGTGGCTGCTGAATTTATATTGGCTGGTTCTAGCTCAGGTTCAACCACCACAGCATGGCCCCTGGAGCCACCTCTGTCCAGTGACAATGGGCTGGCTCACCACCCTTTCTACACTTGCACAATGTAATCCCTTGGGCACATTAGACCTAGACTCAACACTTCGTTGAATAACATTTTCAATATTGTGTCCCCGAAGGGGCAGTGGGGGTCCTATGCAGTAGCCAGGGTAACTGCGAGCACTTGAGACCATGTGGGGAAAAACTCAGAGCCATGGTTTGACAACTCTCCCCCCCATCCTTCCCTCCCCCTTCAACAGTCTGCAGGAAGACACATTGATAGAATGTCAACCTTATGAACTACAGCTCTCTCGCGAAATACAAAGAAAAAAAAGTATTTCTGGAAACGCTTGCTCAAATGACCCCCAAATTTGGATCACTAGTCACAGAAGCTCAGGGTTGGATGGGACCTCAGGAGGTCATCTAGTCCAACCCCCTTGCACAAAACAGGACCAGCCAGGGCTTTGTCAAGCTGATCTTAAAAACCTCTAAGGAAGGAGATTCCACCATGTCCCTAGATATCCCATTCCAGTGCTTCACCACCCTCCTAGTGAAAAAGTTTTTTTCCTAATATCCAATCTAAACCTTCCCCACTGCAACTTGAGACCATTATGCCTTGTTCTGTCATCTGATACCACTGAGAACAGTCTAGATCCGTCCTCTTTGGAACCCCCTTTCAGGTAGTTGAAAGCAGCTAATCCTAGCCCACAAACCCATGAGGCACCCCAAGCTAAGTAAGCAAGCCAATTTTAGAGCACTCAGAAGAGTTGACTTTTAAACAGAAAGGGTGCCCACAGCTTAACATAGTGGAGCTGACACTCCCCTCCACTCAAGAGACCATTGAGGCTTTCTGTTCTATTCAGCAATGAGGAAATGCTTTTATTACAGCTTTTATGTGCTCGAGAGAGATTTTTTCCTGATTAACAACTGCCTCTTTATAGTGCCCCCAGCTTAGTCTCCCCACTTAAACGCTTCCCTAAAGCTCCAGTTACCTGGCTAGGAAACCTGATAAAACATGCTTATGGATCAATAACTTGCTTGCCTTATTGGTATCTAGTTCATAGAATATCAGGCTTGGAAGGGCCCTCAAGAGGTCATCTAGTCCAACCCCCCTGCTCAAAGCAGGACCAATTCCCAACTAAATCATGCCAGCCAGGGCTTTGTCTGCTTCCCTCCCATTTGTGCATCTCATCGACCTACTGTGTCTTGCCCTAACCTAAAGTCTAAAATCTTTGGTGCAAATCTTTTTATTCATGGCTGTATATAGCCCAGCACAGTGAGGCCCCAATCATGATTGTAGTCCTCCTGGGCCCCAAACAACAATAATAAATCCAGCTAGATACACAGCCAAAATAATACTGCTTAGTGACGCACTCCACTGACCAAATCCAAGTCAGACTACTGGAGGATTTAGCATTCTCAGTCAAATGGGCTAAGGGCAAACCCAACTGTGAGTGGAAAGCATCATAATTGCGTCTCAAAAAGTTAAAGCAAAATTTTTTTTAAGTACATCAGAAGTAAGACATCTGCTAAACAACACGAGGGGCCAGTGGACGATCGAGATGATAAAGGAACATTCAAGAACCATAAGGCCATTGTGGCGAAACAATGAATTCTTTGCATCGGTCTTCATGGCTGAGGATGTGAGGGAGAGTCCCACCCCTGCCTGACCCATTCTGTTTAGGCGACAAATCTGAGGAACTGTCCCAGATTGAGGTGTCATTAGATGAGGTTTTGGAACAAATTGATAAATAGTAACAAATCATCAGAACCAGATGTTATTCATCCAAGAGTTCTGAAGGAACTCAAATGTGAAATTGCAGAACTACTAACTGTGGTATGTAACCTATCATTTAAATCAACTTCTGTACCAAATGATTGGAGAATAGCTAATGTGCCACCAATTTTTATAAAGGGCTCCAGAGGTGATCCGGGCAATTATAGGCCAGTAAACCTGACTTCAGTACCAGGCAACCTCGTTGAAACTATAGCAAAGAACAAAAGTGTCAGACACATAGATGAACATAATTTGTTGGGGATGAAGCAACATGGTATTTGAAAGGGAAATCATGCCTCACCAATCTACTAGAATTCTTTGATGGGGGGGGGGGGTAACAAGCATCTGGTACTCCTGAGTGCATTCTCCGCCAAAAAAAATAAAAATTCTGCACCCAATAGTTTCAAAGTCTGCAAAATTCTGCAAATGTTATTTGTCAAATAAATGTGGAGGCTCCAGCATGACATTGGGGAGCCCAGGCCACTGGCTGCACAGAGGTGGGGAGATCACTGTGCAGTTCCCACCAGCACACAGACTCAGCAGTGAGGCTGCACCCAATCCTGACACACTACAAGGACCAGGCCTGCTCCAAAACACCCCAAGGCCCTGCCCTCTGTGCACCAGGTGTGAGCAGGCAGGCTCAGCAAGGCAGGATCCAAGTGTGGGTTGAGAGGGTTCTGTGTGGGGCAATCTGAGTGCAGGTGGCTCAGTGGGGGAACCAGGTGCGGGGTGGGGGGGGATCTGGATGCACAGGGGCTTGTTGGGGGATTCTGGGTGCAATTGTAATGAGACTCTGCAGCAGTGTCCAAGTGAAGGTGCTTGGGGCTAGGAGGCGGTGCAGGGGGGAGATAGAGCGCAGCAGGGTGGATGGGTGTGTGGGGGTCCAGATGCAGCTGGTTGGGCTTGGGGGGGTGTGCAGATCCGTGTGGCTAGTCAGGGTGATCCAGGTGCAGGGGGAGTGGGGCTCAGTGGGAGGGGGGTCTGAGTGCAGGGGGGTGAGGCTCAGCAGGAGGCTCTGGGTATGAGGGGTTCTGGATGCACAGGGATTGAGTGAATGAGGGAGCAGCTCCCTGAACAGGGATACCTTCCCCTACAGCTGAGGAGTGATGGGTGCAGGAAGCGGGGAGGGACGGGGGGAGGGGGAGAAGGAGTTTGCAGAGCTTCCTTCAGCTGAAGGAGAAATCTGGGGACAGGCCTGACCCAGCCCCAGATGCCATGCAAGGGAAGAGGAAGTCCCATCGTCCCCAGCCCAGCCGGGATGAGCAGCTGAGCCCGACAGAAGGTAGGAGCCACCAGCTGGGTCTTCCCCAGTCCAGCCTCCTGCCCCCCAGTGATTTACCTCTCTGCCAGCTGCCCTGGGTCCCCGGAACATACTGCTAGGGAGGGTTGCATTACCACTCCTGAGGTTTCCCTTTGCTTCCCCATCAGAAAGTCATTATTCTGTGGGGAAGCAAAGAAATCTGTGAGGGACATAAATTCTGCTCATGCGCAGTGGTGCAGAATGCTCCCAGGAGTAATGTGAACAAAGGGGAATCCTGTGGCTACAGTGTACTTAGATTTTCAGAAAGCCTTTGACAAGGTCCCTATCCAAAGGCTCTTAAGCAAAGTAAGCTGCTATGGGATAATAGGGAAAGTCCTCCCATGGATTGGTAACTGGTTAAAAAGATAGGAAACAAAGAGTAGGAATAAAAGGTCAGTTTTCAGAATGGAGAGAGGTAAATAGTGGTGGCCTCCAGCTGTCTGTACTGGGAGCAGTCCACATTCATAAGTGATATGGAAAAAGGGGTAAACTGTGAGATGGCAAAATTTGCAGATGATACAAAACTACTCAAGATAGTGAAGTCCAAAGCAGACTGCAAAGAGCTACAACGGGATCTCATAAAACTGGGTGACTGGGCAACAAAAATGGCAGATGAAATTCAATGTTGATAAATGCAAAGTAATGCACATTGGAAAACATAATCCTAACTATACATATAAAATGATGGGGGTCTAAATTAGCTGTTACCACTCAAGGAAGATCTTGGAGTATTGTGGATCGTTCTCTGAAAACCTCCACTCAATGAGCAGCGGAGGTCAAAAATGTGAACAGAATGTTGGGAATCATTAAGAAAGGGATAGATGAGACAGAATATCATACTGCCTGTATATAAATCCCTGGTATGCCCACATCTTGAATACTGCATGCAGATGTGGTCGCCCCATCTTAAAAACATATATATTGGAATTGGAAAAGGTTCAGAAAAGGGCAACAAAAATTATTAGGGGTATGGAACAGCTTCCGTATGAGGAGAGATTAATAAGACTGGAACTTTTCAGCTTGGAAAAGAGATGACTGAGATCTATAAAATCATGACTGGTGTGGAGAAAGTAAAGAAGTGTTATTTACTCCTTCTCATAACACAAGACCTAGGGGTCACCAAATGAAATTAAGAGGTGGCACCTTTAAAACAAACAAAAGGAAGTATTTCTTCACACAACGCACAACCTGTGGAACTCTTTGCCAGAGGATGCTGTGAAGGCCAAGACTATAACAGAGTTCAAAAAAGAACTAGATAAGTTCATGGAGGATAGGTCCATCAATGGCTATTAACCAGGATGGGCAGGGATGATGTCCCTAGCTTCAGTTTGCCAGAAGCTAGGAATGGGCAACAGGGAATGGATCACTGGATGATTACTTGTTCTTTCCCTCTGGGGCAGCTGGCATTGGCCACTAACAGAAGACAGGATCCTGGGCTAGATGGACCTTTGGTCTGACCCAGTATGGCTGTTCTTATGGTCTACCTGAGAAAACATCATACCCCAAATTCTGAAAACAAACAGTGCCTTTCTTCTTCATTCTGGGAGTCTTGTCTATTTGGCCTAGAAGCTCTTGAGGCCAGTTGTCTTTTGCTGGCTGTTTAGAAACTCTAGCACAATAGGCACATTGCTACCACTGTAATAATGCTAACAGTAGCAAGTATAAACGATAATGTGAGACGAGATGACCCGTCACCTTTGCCTCTCTCAATCAAGGCAAAGTGCACAGAGCTCACCCACCTGTAGCAGAACCTAGTTCACAAGAACAGAGTGAAATTCCAATGCCCTCTCAGTACTGAGCAGAGAAATAAACCAATTAATTGTGCAACCAAGAAAAATCTTATTAGAAGAAGCTCTGCTTTTTAATCTAAAGAACATCTGCGTAACTAAGGGCAACATTTTCCTCATACTCAGGACTGAATAGTGCCCACCCACCTGGACTGTATCCTACCATGGCCTCAAACTGTGGGATTTTCCCATTACTGGAAACAAATCAAAGTTTCTCATCGCTCCAGCTTTCTGTTTGCTGCAGACCTTTTCCTTAATACTATGGGTGTGTCGACACTGCAATTAAACACCCATGGCTGGCTCATGCCAGCTAATGCAGCCATTCCCAGTCTCTATTCAACCTAACTTGGTGTCTAATTTGCATATTAATTCAAGTTCAGCAGTTTCTCTTTGGAGTCTGTTTTTGACGCTTTTCTGGAATGGCTGAGCCATTACACACATTTAATCTATTTCCCCATTTTAAGTATTTTCACACCTCTTGCCAAACTGTCTGTAATGGGCTTGATTATCACTACAAAAGTTTTTTTGTCTTAATTAATTAGCCTCAGAGTTGGTAGGACAACTCCCACCTTCTCATGTTCTCTGTATGTGTGTGTGTATATATATATATATATATACACACTATATGTTCCATTCTATGCATCCGATGAAGTGGGCTGTAGCCCACAAAAGCTTATGCTCAAATAAATTTGTTAGTCGCTAAAATGCCACAAGTACTCTTGTTCTTTTTGCAGACCCTGACTAACACGGCTGCTACTCTGAAACCTGTCAGAATGGAATAGGTTTCATTAATAAATAGGGCTGTCAATTAATCGCAGTTAGCGCAAGCAATTAACTCAAAAGAAAATTAACTCAATTAAAAAAATTAACGATTAATCATGAGAGTTAAAAAATTAATCGCAGTTTTAATCGCACTGTTAAACAATAATAGAATACCAATTTAAATTTATTATAAATATTTTTGTATTTTTTCCTAATTTTCAAATATATTGACTTAAATTACAACACAGAATACAAAGTGTACAGTGCTCACTTTAATCAAATAATATACAAATATTTGCGCTGTAAAAAAAGATAAAAAATAGTATTTTTCAATTCACCTGATATAAGTACTGTAATGCAATCTTTTTATCATGAAAGCACAACTTACCAATGTAGAATTATGTAAAACAAATAAATAAATAACTGCACTCAAAAATAAAACAATGTAAAAACTTTAGTGCCGACAAGTCCACTCAGTCCTACTTCTTGTTCAGCCAATCACTAAGACAAGTTTGTTTACATTTACGGGAGATAATGCTGCCTGCTACTTATTTACAATGTCACCTGAAAGTGAGAACAGGTGTTCGCATGGCACTGTTGTAGCCGGCATTGCAAGGTATTTAGATGCCAGATATGCTAAACATTTGTATGTCCTTTCATGCTTCGACCTGTAGATTGCAAATATTTGTAATAAAACATAATATAAAGTTAGCACTGTACACTTTGTATTCTGTGTTGTAATTGAATATATTTGAAAATGTAGAAAATCATCCAAAAATATTTATAACAAATTTAAATTGGTTTTCTGTTATTGTTTAACAGTGCAATAAAAATCCCGATTAATTTTTTAAATCTCACAAGTAATCTCGATTAATTTTTTTAATCATTTGACATCCCTATTAATGAGCCTTCCCCATAGTGAAGTTTGCATTTGATCTGATATCCCACAAAACAAATGCCTTTTTATTAGTGGAACCCTCAGCACTGAAGAGGGTTAATTTTCTCTTCTAATGAAGGGAATGGATCAGAATCCTCCAGTTCTGTCTCTGCCACTACTAGGCACAGATATAGAGTTTGATTCTCATTTAAATCTGACGCAGTCTGATGTGTGCCTTGCCTTTCATTTGTATTTTTTCCTTTTAATTTCCTGCTGTTACTGCAGGCCAACTGCTCTTCCCTACTCAGTCACTGGAAAGTTCAAAATATCTGTCTTGTATACCTATTAAGAGAATCACTCAGATGTTTAATCCTTACAGAAAACTACAAAAATAACCACAGTATGGACTTTATTACCTAGCAAACAGAGGAGATCCAATGCTGCAAATAGTAAAAGTTCATTTGGTCAGAGATTTGCTTCCAAATATGCTTGGGGGACTGAGATTTAATAATGTAACAATCTCTCAGATGATTTAGCAATTCAAACTGCTGACCAGAGGTGCTGAGAACAATAAACCACCAAGGGAGGGATAGCTCAGTGGTTTGAGCATTGGCCTGCTAAACACAGGGTTGTGAGTTCAATCCTTGAGGAGGCTATTTAGGAATCTAGGCCAAAATCTGTCTGGGGATTGGTCCTCCTTTGAGCAGGGGGTTGGACTAGATGACCTCCTGAGGACCCTTCCAACCTTGATATTCTATGACCACTATGATTTTCTAGTTTGAACTAAAACTGCTCTTTGGAGGAAGAAGAGAGATTAAAAGTATCCAGAATAATCTATTTATAGCTCATCTTTACCCTAGGTAATAGCTTCATCTCAGCATCTAATATAATCACTTGTCCAATTAGCACAATGGCCTTTGCCTGAGAAGCAGAATATATTGTTTGCATTTCATCAGAGTTTAAACAGCCTCCATTACTAGACACTTGAGAAGGGACAGACCTACCTTTGGGTTTCCACAATGATCACATTTTGCATATTTAGCTGGAAAAGAGAAACAAATTTGGTCTATGAGTATCCCAGACAATGAATGAGATCCACAAGAGAACAGCAAATTCAGTGCTCCAGGGTGACCAACCTTTACAGCCAGAAGGTGCATTTCTTAGGAGCAATATTTTACACACACACAAAAATTAAAAGGGATTAAGAGATTTTGCTGAAGTTTTAAAAAAATTCTCTGAACTGAGACCAAACATAGAAATATCAGTCCCAATGAATTTGTTTGAGAAAGTTATAAAACAAGTTGGGGAGAGAAGAAAGGGAAGCTGTTTAAAATAGACACTGCATTTCAACATTACACAATAGCGACTGCAGCTGTTATAACAGAGTTTATAAAGCACTCCGAGATGAAAGACCTAATTTCACTGTGAAACTGGTAATAATCTGCCCCTTTCACAATGAATTCCCCTCTTCCTGGTCAACTCCACTTAGACTGAGTTTCCTGTTCCCAAGGTTTCCCAAGCCCCCTTTCTGCTCTAATTGTAGGAAATTTTCCCCAATTGCATAATGGGAATAAAGAGAAGGTAGAGGTGGCTTTATACTAAAAGATAATGCTAGCAGCCTTTCCCCTTCCTTGTGCCGATCAGGATTAGGACAGGTTCTCTTACGTTTCAAAGACGGATCAAAGCGTTTATTTGGATTTCTCAATTTTTTCTTTTGTTTATTCTTTGAGAGAATATCAGCGTTTCCATCATCCTCATCCTCCAGGGCTCGTTTCCCTCGCACGCCTCCTTCACTCCCACTGGTTCCATTTTCCTTGCACGTCTCCTTTGGCCTGAAATGGTTGAACATCATTGTAAATTAACAGAAAGGGGACAACTGGGTGTTCCTTTGCTAACAGTGCTTTTACAGAAGCCTAGGCAAAATGCATTGTCTATCATGGCTGTCACAGGTGAGACACAGTCCTTAAAAGCATGGAAGAAAAGCTCAAATATTAATTTTATAGAATAGCTCAGAGTTCTAAGGCTGCTATTAAAGCAAAAAAGGCAGGAAAGCAGTATCCAGTGCATGGTGGGCAGCTAAATTAGTCAGTTCCATAAAAAGCTTTTTGTTCCCAGGGTAAATGTTTGTACTGAAATTCTCAGTCGGATAGTCTTCTCCTGCAACCCAAGTTTTCCCCCTAGGTAGGTCGTGCTAGCAGTTTAAAAAGATCTCATGCAGAACACACAATCATCTCTGATATTAAGGGCATTCAGTCCCCATCTCTACTCCACTGGCAGATATAGGTAACAGATGAATGCTGCCTGTAACTACAGCACATTGTCAAGTAGCAGTATTTGCTTCACGTGCTGGTCCCTATCCTAAGCTTTATTTGATCTATTTTATTTTTTACTTTCTAGAGGTAGATAATAAACTTGAGGAAGGAATCAAAAGGGGAAGATAACTTTTTGTGAATTACTCCCTCCCAAATACCTTGCTTTGTTCATTGAAATGTTATTTTTAAAAACTATCCAGTCTTTGTTTTTTATAAACAATCTTTCAGGGCATGAAAACTGGAAATGGGTATTCTGAGGTGGTGGCACTCGTGCATCCTGTCCAGTAAATTCTCCTAGGGGCAGTGCTAGAGTAGGCAACTTACCCTGGCCTGACGTATGGCTGACAGATCCAATGGAAGAAAGGCAATCCTCCCTTCGGCTTCTCTCCTTCTTTCTGATTAGCTATTTCCTCCTGCAGGATACAGTTACAACCAATGATACCTATTCAATTTGCCTAGATGCACCCATGTCATTACTACCTTAAATTCCTGGAAAGGCACAAAACAATTAAATTAAATTTACACACACCGACAGTTACAAATGAAAAAAATCCACCCTCAGATAAAGCTATGGAAAAAACGTAGCAGATCTGAACACTAAAGAAAGAAATTTGAATGGGAGGGGCCAGTACAACATTTAGCTATCCAGGCAGTGATGTTTGTAGGTTACAAAATTCCAAGACTGCACGAACACAGATCAAGTGCATGTGACACCAGCAGGTTCCCTCCAAGTAGGGTCAGTGTTACTCCAGCAGTTAAGGCTCACGTTGGTACCTGGCATCGTAGCTTCAGGTCTCTGTTGACATCTGCAATGCCCTCTAGTGTCTTCGCTTTTGCCAGTTCTTCACGAAGCTGCTGGTAAACCTGCAGCCTGAGACAAATCCCAAACATCCAGTTACTTTCATTTACCATTTCTAAATTGTGAGACTGAACAATTCCTTTATAAGAGCTTTTTGTAGCTTTTTCTTGACGCATTTGCCAATTGCCAAGAGTTTAGCTGTTTCATTCTTCAAATACTAACTTCTCTGACTTGGTTCCGCACTTAGGTCAGAATGTGAACTCTGTGATACCATACTCATTTACACAAAAGAAGATTGAAGTCTTAACATTATTAGGAATATCATATCAGTAGTTGGATATCTATAATCAGAGATTTCATGAGGCTAATTATGTCTGCTGGCACCCAGAGTGAAGGGGCAAGCAGGTACTTCTCCAGTTTCAGAGAGAGAAAGAATGAATCAGTTTCCCAGGGATATCTGTGAAGGTTAAAGGCCTCAGAAAACATCTTTCTCTCCATGCAGAGCCAAGAGAGGCTAATCTAGCACCAGCAAGATTGGCCAACCTTCTCCCAAAAGGCAAAGTACTTCTATGCAAGGTGAATGCTCAAAACATCCTCACACCTTCTTGTCAAACTGTCTTAAAGGGGCTATCTTGATTATCACTACAAAAGTTTTTTTTCTCCTGATGACAATAGCTCATCTTGATTAATTAGCCTCTTAGAGTTGGTTGGGCAACTCCCATCTTTTCATGTTCTCTGTATGTATATATATCTCCTCACTATATGTTCCATTCTATGCATCCAATGAAGGAGGCTGTAGCCCACAGAAGTTTATGCTAAAATAAATTTGTTAGTCTCTAAGATGCCACAAGTACTCCTGTTCTTTTTGCGGATACAGACTAACACGGCTGCTACTCTGAAACCTCTCAAAACACTATAGCACTGTGGAGATACTCACGTGTGATGCCAGAGCTTGAAGAGATGAGCTCTGACATAAGACAGTGGGCAAGGATATTGGTGCACTATCTCCAGGTACTCCTCAGTCATCTCCCATACCATAGGGTTTCGGCCCTCAAACAAAGCTGGGTTATGAAGATTACCCTCTGGGGAATAACAAAGAGGAATTCTAAAAATTTCATTTCAGGGTAAAGCAGGTGGCACAACCTCTTGTGTCCATGAGCTGGACCACCCGTGTCCTGGCCTGGCCTGACCACCCAGGAAGGACCATTAGATCAGCAGGTCTGACCTCTTGTATAACATAGGCCATTACATTTCACTCAGTTACCCCTGTATTGAATCCAATAACTTGTGTTTGGCTAAAGCATCTCCCATGAAGGTATCCAGTCTTGATATGAAGACATCAAGACCTGAAGAATCTACCATTTCTCTTGATAGTTCGTTCCAATGGTTAATCACTCTCACTATTTAAAAATGTGTTCCTTATTTTTAATCTGAATTTGTCTGGTTTCAGTTTTGAGCCATTGGTCCTTGTTATGCCTTCTCCACTAGATTAAAGAGCCCTTTAGTACTCAGTATTTTCTCCCCTTAAGAAATGTAATTGAGTCCCCACTCAATCTTTATTTTGATAAGTAAATAGATTGAGCTTTTCAAGTCTCTCAATGCTTGGGATTGTCTGTTGCAAAGCCTATCTTGAAATTAGGTTCCTATGACATTTTTATAACAGGGGCTGGAGGTAGGAACAGGAGGAGGGGGAGGAGAGAGAACTTCCCTCACAACACTTAGCCCAGTGGTTAGGGTACTCCTTTGGGATGTGGGAGACCCCCAGTTAAGGCCTCCCTCTATCTCAGGGGTAGAAGGGATTTGAACAGGACCTTCCACCTCTGAGGTGAGTGCCCTAGCCACTGGGCTATTGGACAGTCTGATGTGGGGCTCTGAATCTCTCCCATGGGGCCTGCTTCTGGGATTTAGGGACCTAAGTCCTTCTGTGAATCTAGGCCTTAGGTTTTTGTTGGTTTTTTTAACTGGTTTTGTAAAACAAACTAAATATTTTGTTATTTCACCAATAGATTAAAATCCACAATAAACTAAATTATAAATGCTGCTTTCCAAATGGCATTAACAGTAGAGCATCTTACTTAGCAGTTTTGTAAAATCCATCCATCCATATATATATAAATAAAAAAACCCCTAAAGGACCTGATCCTGCAAACACTGAAGGAGGTAAATTACATTACTCACAAGACCAGTCCCATTGATTTTAATGAGACTACTCATATGCTTGAAGTTAAGCATGTGCATAAATGTTTAAAGCATCAATGGTTATAATTTTACTTTTATTAAAACCTTTTTCTTAATGATATAATATATGTCACCTCAAAACAAATTTGCTTCGGTATTAACAATAAGTTACTTAGACTCAAACATTAACAAAAAGTTACTGAAAACGTTTTTACACATCTAGCCAAAATTTTCAAACTAAGCGGCTAAAGTTCAGCTCCTAAACCCATAGTTCGGCACTTACGGGTGCGGTTTTCAGAAGTACTTAAGTGACTTAGGAGGAGTTTGGTGTGGTCAAAGCATTTCAGCTGTCTTGACTTGTGGAAGTTCAATAGGGATCAGAAGGTTGTGCTTGTTGCAAATATAGAATGGATTATCTGTTTCTTAATTTTTTGTGTTTCAGTTTGTTTTTCCTCAGAGTAAGTAAGTTAATAAGGTCACAGACTTGTCTTTTTCAGCATAGATGAACACTCTTAAGGGTTGAACTTCTTAGCAGAAAAAAAATGTAAAATCTGAAATTCTACTAATAATTAGGAAGCTAAAGAAACAAGTATAAAACATTCACTTTAGCAATTTAAGACAATAAAATGGGAAGTAAGAACTAGCAACATGTAAAAAACAAAATCTAATTTAAATTTTAAAATCAATTTAAATAAAATCATTAATTTTATCCCCCCCGATCAGTAAATAACCCTTCACCTCACACATCTAAGTGGTGCTGTCTCAGAGGAAAGCCTTTGTTGGTTGTAGATGTACCAATAGTAATAGGGTACTTTTAGGTTTGTAAAGCACTTTGAAAATATAAAACATTGTAACTAATCAATCCTTACAAGCCAACATGAGGTAAGTATCATTATCCTACTGGTACTCAAGGGGAAACTGAAGCAGAGAAGATAAGTGACTTGCCCATTCTCAAATAAGGAGTCAATGACAGAGCCAGGATTGGAACTCGAGTACAATTTTCGAAAGCACCTCTGGGCTTGTCTACATGGTAAATCATGGGGATGTTAGTGTAAAATAGCTAGGGTGGGAATTTAAAACCACTAGCTATTTTGCACTAGCTTCCCACGTGACTACTCTTATTCTGTGCGAAGAATGCCTTTTTGGAGTTTTGGTTAAACCACTGCAAAAAGGCACTGTTCAGTCCAGCAGCAGAGTGTCCACCTGGGGAACAGCTATTCTGTACTAGCTATTCTGGGCTTCCTTCCCTGTAGACAAGCCCAAAGTCCCATTTTCAAAAGTGAATTAGGCACTTAGAAGCCTAAGTACCACTGACTTAGACTCCAAAAGCCCAGACTTCAATGGCAGTTCAGTACGTAAATACCTATGAGGTTCTGGGTCTAAGTGCCCAAATCACTTTTGAAAATTGGACTTAGGCATCTAGGTCATTTAGATGCTTTTGAAAATTTTACCCTCTTTTAAATCATGCTGCTTTAATGGAAGTCATAAGATAATCCAACAGACAGTGCCAAGTATTTGGAACGGGCTGCTCTTTCTAAAGGAGGAAGCAAGCATTCAGGTAAGAAGTAAGAGGCCAGCAGGACAATGAGTATTATAGTGAAGGAACCTAATGCTGCCCCGTCTTAAACAATACCCTAAAGACCTTCTGTTTGCAACAATGCCAAACACCAACCAGTAGCCACAGAGTCACTCAACAGACAAAAACAAAAGGCCCAGAACAAGTCTCCTCTTCTGACACTTCCCACCTCAGCCCTCTGGAAACCATACATTAAAACCTTTATATACTGATTTGTCCGGATGACAGAGTGACAGATATAATGGACACTTGGAAGATGCAAAGATTATCAACTTTATAAATGTTATATATATGTTGATGGACTAGAAATGTATTCTGGCTCCAAGGGGATGTAACAGAGGTACCAAAAACACTGGAGGATAATTAATGCACATACCTAGGCAAGTAACAAGCCTGCAGAAGCCTCACCTCCTGGGGAAATTGCATATATTAGTTTTACCTGGTTCAAGAGATCAAACAAAGAAATGAAAACTGTATAAGTGACTAGCCTGACATAGGGAAGGACCTATTTGACCCAGGACCTGACATGAAACTGTGACAAAGGGCGCCAGACTCTGCAGAAAGGGCCTGAAGTACTTTGTTCCTATCAGGGTCTCCATGTGGAAGATGGATGACTGCTTGATAAGCTAAGACCTCCATATGAGATAATTATTGTTTTCAAGTTATTTTCTCTGTATGTTCTGAATAAATAATACTTTGCTTTATGTAGGCTGGTTCGTTCCTGATTAACTTTGTCATTGCCTCTGTGAGAACAGGACTGTAGATGTTGAACTAAAACCAGATCTGCGAAGGTCAACACACTGAATTGCCAAAGAAACTGCAGCCTAACTCCCCAGTCAAGAGGGTGAGAGTCGTGGGAAACCATCCCAAGAAAGGTGGCAGCTCAAAGCCTGACACTTAAGTGTGGTGCCCTCAAGGAGGCCACGAAGGGGTCAGAAGTGCAGTTACCTCAGGAACGGTGACAGATCGCTCCCTCCAAAGGCCAAAGCTCAGCACTAAGATAAAGTTCAGTCTATTTATGGACTATTGACTTCTGTTTATTTCATCCAAGTCTATTCCTATCTCTTTGATTGAAACAAGCATATGATCTTATTCATAGGATCAAGAAGGTGCATACTGCAGCTTGATCAGTTGTGTTGCTTATAGTGCTAAAAACAGTGTCTGAACAATATCTTTTATATGAATCTGTTCTGGCCTCCCGTCTCTTCTTTCTTGTTCATAATTATGACAATTTTCTATTACTAGTGACAGAGTCATTCAATAACTTATGTCTAAAAGTGATCAGTATAAATGGCAACCACTTTATTTTTGATTCCTCAAATTCTGACCAGATTAATCAGTGAACAATTTAAGCAAAAGGCACTGTACTTAGGAGAAGATGCCCTAAAGAGCCAGATTGTTAAATTCACATTACAGAATACTTACCTATGTGTTGCCATGGGAAACAATAGTCAGACAGTTGATGGGACACAGTTACTGATACTTGCATTTCACATCCTCTGACAGATTACAGAACATTAACAGAAAAATTCACCATGGAACACTCTCTTGCAGGGTCAGGGTTTCACCCTAATGGCTCTGAACTATTCTAGGGCAATACAGCACTGCAAAGCTTGTGCTAACCAATTAAACTCAAAGTTTGAATCATCCACTCAATACTATTTGAAGTCCAGTACAGCAACTGTTATTATACAGCGATTCCTGGTTTTAATAAGAGATGCCAGTATGAAGGAGATGCAGATGAAGAGCAGTCCTCTTTAAATTAAGGCCATTCAACCAACCACACTTGAGTCTGGCTTTAGTTTCTAATAGATTAGGCTAACATGGATCCATCAAGGGAATTCAGAAACAAAGTTATTATAGAAGAAAGTTTATTCTCCTTACCTGCACTCATGACACCATGCACTCCTGTCTTCTGCATACACTCTTCCACATCACTGAGGTATTGGATGTTTCCATTTGCAAACACAGGGATGCTCACAGCCTTCCTACACAAGTGAAGAGAACAATCACACAAAACAAAGAATCAGAAAACAGAAACCAACATGCTCACAATGTGTTGAATGAATCAGAAACTTCTAATGCTATCACAAATCCCTGTTTCCCCTTTGATCCCCCTGCACCACGTTCTGGATCCAAACCTTACACTGAAACTGAATGTGTTTAGCCAGAAGCTTGTCTAACCCTTGGGTATGGGGTTAAGGGGACTATGCACACCAATGCACTCACATGTTGATATCTAGACAGGTGCACTTACCTCACAGCCTTAATATGCTCCCAGGATGCCACACCAGCAAGAGGTCCCTTCTGTTCCTTAGTGCGGCCATGGACAGTCAGTAGCTAGGATGCAAAGTTTCATTTAATTTTCAATGTACATGGATCATTAGAAACAAAAAAAGCTACACCAGGAAATTTCCCCCTCTGCTCATGTACGGGGATGCCACAGAACTCCCAATGTTACCTCGACCACTGTGCGGACTCTGGACCCAGAAATGCCACCAGCTCACATACTGTGGCAAGGACATGGGCATCTCTGAACTCTCCACTCCTTAACAAGGCACAGACATTTCCTGGGAGATTCTATAGCATTCCTGTATCCTCAGCTCTCTTACTGATTTGGTATTCACTTTGGAACAAGTAACAAACATAGCTAAACTTGCTGCTTTTGGGCATAAGGCCAGGCCACCATCTGTTATATTATCTCGTTTTTGATGGTCCCTCCCAATTCGTACAATTTAATTGGAGTTAAATCTCAGGAAATCCTCCTATTTCTCATTTGTTACTGGCTGTGTCTGCTACAAGGTGTCCCTTCAGACACATTGATTTCACACTTTCATGTTGCCTCCTACAGCGTTGTGCCTAGACTAGAATTCTCACTCCCAGTGCAGGAGGCAGCATGGTGCAATGGTTAGAGCAGGGCACTCCAAGTTAGGAGACTCAGGTTCTATTGCTGACTCTGCTGTGAATGACAATGAATAAGTCACAACTCTCTGTGTCATCTTCTCCATCTGCAAATTAATATAACCTATCAGTTTCCACAAAACACAGAGATCTTTGAATGAAGGTGCTTTATAAAGATATTTATGTCTAATGCAATAGTATTGAAAGCAGCTGCCTCCTTACCTGGCAGCCAGCCTTCTCCAGCAACTGTGCATACTTCACTGTCTTGTCAATTTCTGGGAAAACACGGATTTTGCATGTGATGGGAACAGAGAGCTTCTCATGAGCAAGCAAAACTGGGGAAGGATTGAAAAGACAGGTAAGTGGATTGCACAATGCTTTGAAGAGAGTCTATTCTCCCCAAGATCTGTGCTACAGAATGGCCTAATGAGCCAGCACTCCTGCGACAACTGTATTGTTTATACTTAAGGCTGTGAGTCTTTCACGGAGGTCACGGATTCCATAACTTTCTGGGACCTCTGGGACTTCTGCAGCAACTGGTGCGGTTGACCTCAAGGCCACCTGAGCAGCTGAGGTAGCCCCAGGGCCAGCTGCTCTGGCTGCTGCTCGGGTGGCCCCAAGTAACTGTCTGGGAGCAGCAGCGGTGGGACCCCGGGCTGCCCCTCACCCCAGAGCAGCAGCCGCAGGAGATGCCCAGGCATTTATATAGTGCAAGTCATGGACAGGTCACAGGCCATGACTTTTTGTTTGTTGCCCGTGACCTGTCCATGACTTTTACTAAAAATACCTGTGACTAAATCATAGCCTTATTTATACTGCACTGTCTGTATGTCTACACAGATTAGGGGAGTGGCAGCAAAGAGTGAAGTCAAAACCTGAACTGCAATAGGAAAGGCATCAAATGCTGAAAATTAATTTACTGCGCCTCCTCCTTCCTTTCCACTATATTAAGTCCTCATTCTCCTTACTTTCGAGGCCCTGAACAGCTCATTTTTCTTACTTATTCACTCTTTATTCTTATCAAGTCAACCCTTGTTCCAGCCTTGATCTCCATTTGTCTACCTCTCCCAAAAATGTCTGTTTCTTTCCATGCTATCCCTCATGCATGGAATGCCCCTCTGAACTGGCCTATAAAGTCACCATCCTTTTCTCAAGATTCACCTCTACCATGATGCTTGTGAGAAATTATCACCCTACTAATCATGGCTAAGTAGAGGGCCTGTTCAAGATAGCCAATACAGTCTGGGTCTTTTTTGTATGTGTGGTCAGCGCCAGTGTGGGCTACCAGAATAAAAAATAAAAATAAAATACCCACTAAATTTCCTCTATATTATGTCCCCACCCCACTCTCTCCCAAAGTGAGACCTCAGTTAATGAAGTCCCTTTTGGGGACTTACTCATTTTCTGGAGAAGAGCCCATTCCTCTTGCAAGAATGCTCCATAATGACCTGTAACAAAATAGCACATTATGGGTTGGCACAGACAGACAAAATTATGATCCTAAAGGGTTCTGTTATACACACACACACACACACTTCCACTCTTCTGCTCAAATTGGAAGTGCTAGATCATTCTGCTTCCCATGGTACCCCAGATTCACAGGTTAAACAATGAAACCCCACACCCTGCTCTCTCTAGTTCTCCTTAAGGCTGACCAATGTATTGACAGTTCAAAGTCTATTTTCAGGGTTTTAGAACTAGTATTCACTGTGGGTTTAAGGTTGGCAGAACTGAAGGGTCTATTGTCTGTAGATGCTAATGTATGGGAGAGAGATAGCTCAGTGGTTTGAGAATTGGCTTGCTAAACCCAGGGTTGTGAGTTCAATTCTTGAGGGGACCACTTAGGGATCAAGGGCAAAAATCAGTACTTGGTCCTGCTAGTTAGTGAAGGCAGGGGGCTGGACTTGATGACCTTTCAGGGTCCCTTCTAGTTCTATGAGATAGGTATATCTCCATATTATTTTTTAACCCTTAAGAAACAACTTGTGCTCAGGAAATTGAACTGAGGAAAAGATGATTAGCAAACTTTTGGTTCCTCCCTTTTCTTCTCAGCTAAAATGCCCTGACCTAGCCCAGAATTCCGGATATCTGTTTCTTTTCCCCCACAGATATCCCTGAAATCTCCTTAACCCTCCTGCAACTCTTTCATTTTCTTAGAAGTTAATGTGAATAAGTTCTGTATGTGCACTGGGGACACAAGAGATCCCAAATGTTGGCCTGCAAGAGATTATTTTAAAGGAAGTCTTAAGAAGTTTTACTGAATAATTAAAATCAAAATGTTCTAGTTTCCGATGGTGGAAGGTTTTATTAAACCCTTTTAAACATGTCAAATGACACTTTTTGGATGGATATTCTACACACAAAAGCTGGCTAGCAGTGCTTTGTAGAACTACACTTCAAGCAACTAGTTTTAGCTTCAGTTACTTACAAGGTACCAAACCCAATCCTGGTTAAAATGGGTGTAACTCTGCTGATTTCAACAGAATTGCCAGGCACATCAAGGCAGGATTTGGTCCACAGGATGTTGCACTGCCATAGGGTAAGTTTAGACGTGCAACATGTCATTGCTTTGTTAATTCAGAGCTCAGATTTGCACATACCTCTCTTTGCAATCATCTGAGGGCAACCCAAATTCAGGTCTATGGCATCACAATAATCCTGAGCCAACAGTGCAGCCTGGACAAACACTTCAGGGTCATTGGCACAGAACTGAGAAAGATGTACATAAGTAACAAGTTAGGCAAGGCTCAATTTCAAGTACTGACAAAATATTACTACCACTTATAAAGGACCTCATTGCTATAGTGTATGGCTACGATTTATGGATCTTAGATTAGAGGCAGAGACTGATTCTCAAATTAAAGGAATATATAATCCTTGACATGCCACTGCTGCAGAGCCACAACTTTAAATAACTCCCCCCATCTCCAGAAAAGCTCCCACCAAAACTCAGAAAGCTTAGCATTCCAGAGCCAAAGTCAAAAGAAACCCTGGACAAAGTGATGCATTTTATAACACATTTTATATGTGCCAAGGCCAGGTGAGAATGGATTCCAAAGGAGAAGATTCACTATCCATAGCTACCTGAAATAAACAATTGAAGCATTCTGGATATACATAGGTGGTTAGCAGAAGAGAGGAAAAAAGGATGTCTCTGAGGTAACTGGGTCCTGAGCCAATCAGGATTTTGTAGATACCAATCATCAACATTACTTTCCACAGGTGGACTGTTAACCAGTGCAGAATGTGGAGCACAGATACAATATGCTACTGGTTAATTGTTCATAGTCTCAGATTGAATTAATATTTAACATATACAAAATATCAATTCATCAAGAGCAAGTGTATTTTCATTTTGTGTTGTTTTGTTAATGGGGACTCAGTCAGATAGTTTAGACTCCAAATGTAGTCATTTTAAACAGGTTTTACAAAGCCCAATGCTAACGACAAAAATGGTTTGATGATTAAAACTGAAAACAGACTAGTAAGGTTCATTGTCCAAAATGAATAAAATATAAAAACCAAACAAACAGCATAACAGGGGCTGTTAAGGGTAAAATTGCTCTGTATGGTAGTTTGGGTTCAGTCTCACCTGTGCCTGATTTACCTCCCAGGGCATGCAATTGAGAACCAGGTCTGCTGGGAGATATAAAGGCAGCCTGCAGTCAGTAGGAGGGTGAGCTGACAAAAGAAGTAGTATGATGGAAGGTATGGGAGTAATAAGGGTTGAAGAAGAATAGCTGTAGCTCCCAGGCAAGTTAGCTCAGTAGGAAATAGTTTTGGGGACACAGTGATCATGGAGATCAAAGCACTTGGCTGCTTCACTTATTAAGGTCTTGACACTAAGGCCTGGGGAATTGCACTTGCTACACCCTGTGGTGTCACCTACTGAGGTGGGTCAGAAATCCCTCTACTGTAGAGGTAGGGGGAGAAGGACTGCTGAGCCCTCAGAAGGGGCTGAAGGAAGCTACAAGCTGGAGTAAGGTGTGATAATTATGGAGCCTAGATGACTGGCTATGACCCAACAAGAGGCTATGTAGAAAACTTTTATACCCTAAAAAGGAGAAAACTGATGACTTAGCTAGACAAACCCCAAACACTAGAGCAGAGGTTTCCAAACTGATGTGACCTTTTTGGAGATGTTATCCTGTAACAAGGCAGTCTGTGCCCTTTAAAGAGTAGTAGGACCTGGAGTCAGTCAATCCCTGTTCATCATATGAGTCCTTTAAGGAAACAGCTATGCAAGGGAGCATCAGACTAGCTGGGGAAGGAGGCCAGGTGTTAATCAGGTACCTCCTTAACATGACAAAACCCAGCTGTTGGGTAACTTGCAGGAGGAGAGTGGGGGCAGATAGCCCAGAAAGAGAGGATTCCTGGGATGGAACCCAGAAAGGAGATTGGTGGGCTGGGGAAGCCCATATGAATCACAACCCCAAGAAGAAGGGTGGGGGACCTGAACCAAGGGAATGAAATGTGAGTTCAAGGACCAAGGGAGACCCTGTGGAGCAGGGCTGGAACCTGGACATTGGTGGGCTGGGGAAGCCTGCTTGAATTGCAACACAGTCCCATCAAGGAGGGCTGTAGGATCCCTTTGCCAAGGGGGAAGGAGTTGAGTGGAGGGACCAGGGCAGAGACTCTCCAGAGAGGCCAGAAGCTGTAAGGGGACTAGTAGAGCTCCCTGGATTGGAGGGAACTGGGAACCTGAAGCTTTGTAACAAGAGTAAATTGGAACTGAAGTTGTCTAGTGCCCAGGTAAGGCTTGAGGACCTATTTTCAATAGAAGACATAATGCCAGATAGTGTGTCAATAAAGGAGGAGTTGATGGAATGGTCACATGATGCTGGACTCTCAAATTTAACAAAGTGCGGTCAGGCAGCTTTTGGTTGAGCAGTAGAGAGGCGTTTATCCTTCTATAGGAATGAACTTTGAAACTTCTGATGCCTTTCAGCACTACATATCTCTGTGAGACTGGCTTTTCTGCACTGATTGCCATTAATAGCTAGTACAGGATGAACCTCAGGGCAGAACTGGACCTATGACTAAAGCAAACCAACCTCTCATCTGACATAAAGCAACTGTGTTGTGTGAAGCAAGCACACCCGTCTCATCATAGTACTTTTTTAGTATTCAGTGCTACTCAATACTTTGTATTTTTCTTTATTTAAATTTTGTAAAAAGGCAAGCAAAGTGAACTTTAGCTCATGTTCAACAATTCTCCAAATAAGGATTAGGAGGAACTTCAACTTCAAGTTAGGTAAGTCAAATTCAAGCCATTGACTTAGTTCAGCAACAGACCAAAATATATCAAGATGTCACTTATGACACTTCTTGTAACTTGAGTAACAAAGGCAAATAATTGCTGCTGACTTTTGATTCACTATCTTAAAAACCTGAGATGCTTTAAAAGGATGTTGTAATCTAATGTTTTAGGATTCCTTGAATTTTTTACTATAGGAAAGCCCAAACCAGATGCACACAAAAGTGGTATTTCATACATGAGTTTATTTATTTTTTTTTTAAATAAGGATGAATCAAAATTAGGAACTACTGGGCTAGACCTCAGGACACCAAATTACTTGTCCAGCCAAGGAGGAAACTCAGCATACCTTAATGGGGAAGGTGTATCACTGCTGCTACAAGGGAAAGTTAAATTTTAAACATCCAATTTTAATTCTAAAGTTAATAAGGAAACTTTAAATAAGACCTAAGCTGACAGTCATCAAACAAATCCCAGATTCACTCATTTCAGAAGGTTCTGTATACCTTTTCCCTGCTCTTACTTGTTTACTTCTCTCAAGAATACACTGCTCTGTTTATACCCTGAAAGTTCTTTCTTGGGGTGTCCTCCATTACTATCTCTTCATGGAATAGGCAAGACTCTAGGGGTGAGAATTCTTCTTACAGATAAGCTCAGTAATAATTTCAGGTATATGGCATGAGTTAATGTTTGTACAGCACTTTAAGTAAAGGGCTATAAATAAGTATTCTGGAGCAACATACTCTCCAAGTTATTTATATTATGGTAACTCCCAAAATATGCCATAAGAACATACATTAAGACAGGGACTAGCTCTACAGAGCTTAAACTGTAAAATTAAAATTCCTTTTAATGACTTTACCTGCACAATGAGTGGCCGATCCTCAGGGCACACATCACAGTATAAATTCTCTTTGCGGTAATTGGCATCTCTGACAAAGACCTGAGCATGCAGCATGGGTGTGTAACACAACTGGGCTCCATGGTGACGGCTCAATAGTCTCCAAGCTAGTTCACTCTGATCCACCATAGGAGCAACTACATAGTGAGCACCTCTCAATGTCTCTCTCCAGAACTCAAACCCCTGGAGCTTTGGCATCTTATCCAGACTAAAAGGAAAGAGGGAAATACAGAAATAATTATTTTTTTCAAAGTGCAATTAATCATGAGTAAAGACACAAGAATCTGACAATCTTTTCCTAAATAAACAGTAACAAATATTTCTAGTGTCAGGTGAAGTGTGCAAAGAGAAGCCTGTCCCCTGCGGTACTTTTCTATAGTATTTCTAAGGTGTCCACCACGAAGTGCACAGAGGGCTCGTTCAGTCTTGGTTGTGATAGCTACTGTACAAACAACACCCACAAGATTCTCCTTCTCTCTCTCCCCCCTTCTCCCAACAAAAAACACAAAACCCTCACCACCTGCCCACTTCCAATTTCAGACTATTGGTCATGAGAGAAAGTTCTAAAGAGCTCTACTCAGGTTCTAGGAGGCAGCAAATTCCTGAACTACTTAAATCAAGCCAGATCTCTGGTACTTGGTAAATCTACCTGGATTTCACTGTACTTCAGCTTGGTGGTATTCTACCTAAAAGTGCATTAACCATATAAAGACTTCTGCCTTGCCTTTCAGGTAGGTAAGAAATGCTGTGGTGGTGGCAGCAGCTTTAAAAAGTCAAACTGCAGAGGAGCATAGGAGTAAGTGAATTTGAGGTGAAAAGTCTATGACTATCCTGCCCCATGGCCAAATGTGACTAGCAGGAGAAGACTCCAGCCAGGAGCTTAGAATAAGAAAGTTCTGAAAAGTCCTGTGACAGCATATGAGAGTGAAGCTGAAATCACAGGAATAAAACTTGTTTGCAGTGATGTTATAACTGTGTTGATACCAGAGTGAGAGATGTGGTAGGTGAGTTAATTGTCTCTTAGGAATAAAACTGTAAAAGCAGGATCAGGTGAGCCATGGTTAAAGAAAAATGAGAGCTAAAGAAAACTGCTTTGATCCTTTAAATTTGGTGTGGGTTAGACACTTCTTTAATTTCTATTAAAGAAACCTTTTAAGGTAGAGAGAGCTTCAACTCAGCAACATTAAAATTAACAGAAGGAGGGATTTGAGGTTATTATTTTTCAGATTTGATTTTCTTGTGAGGTAGAAAACAGACTGTCACAACAGCAAAGAATATATCATAAATGGTTTGGAATCCTCTGGCAGAACCCACATTCAAAGGACTAAATTGTTGATAGTAGTTAGTGTTTTACTATTTTATTTGCATAAACATAAAAAGCACTAAAGCTGTAAGCACCTTTCAGATCCATTAAATAAATAAAACAGCAGGCTCTCTTAAAACCAGAAAAAAATACAACTTTAAGTCAAGATCCTTATCCTCAACATCCTGCCCTTCAGTCTTCCCTCCCCCAAACCCTCCAAAAATGATAGGTTGTGGGGCGTGCCCATGAAGGCCAACAGATTCAGGTGATTTCGGCCCAAGGGGTGGGGGGACGTGAATCAGAAAATCTGGGATAGCTCATGGAAAATGTCCTGCCCTGAGTGCCAGCCGGAGTGCCTCCACCGACCCCCGTGGCAGCAGCACGTCGCCGTGAGGGAGTCTCTCGGGTAGGCAGCTCTGAAGGCATTTAGTGCTTCCTAGAAGAACTGCGGTACCTCCAGCGTGCTAGGGCAGCTCGCAGCTCGGCTGTGCACTGCCATGGAGCGGGGGAGCCGCCTGGGCACAGGTCCGGGACTGAGCCCCAGGCCCCCCAGCAGCTCCCGGGCTGTGAATTCCCGTCTTCACTATCCCGTAGCAGCCCGGCCCCCCGGTCCTACCCCGCCCCGGCCTCGGCCCCCCGCTCCCCGGGCATGGGGCGGGCCTACCTGCTCCCCGCCCAGCCGGACGCGCCTGTCAGTGCCGAGGCGGGCTCAGCACATCCGGCCGGGAAGCCCGCGGGGCCGCGCACAGGGGATGGGGCGGTGCCTGCCGGGCCCGCACAGGGCTTCAGGCCGGTCGCCGGCGCCTATCCCGCCCCCCACAGTACCTGCTCCCCGAGCCGCTCGGAGGCTGGAGCCGCCGCCTGCGGGCCGGGAGGGGGAGGCGCGGCCCCTGGCTGGGCGCTGAGGCGGCCGGACGGTGCCTCCGCCATCCCGCTCCGACCGGCTCCCCGGTGCTACATCGCACAGCCCCCCCCGAAACCGCGGCGCTGCCCGAAGGGGCCGCCAGGGGAGACGAGTGGAGCCTTGAAATGGGGCCCCCCGAGAAGAGAAGGGGGGCCCTGCCCCGCCTCCCGAGGAGAGGGGATGCGGGTTCCTCCTCCCAGGCACCCCATGAGTGGGGGGCGTCTGTCTGCCTCGCACAGGCTGTGGGCGGCGGGAAGCCGTGGTCCTTGCCTCACGCGCCCTGGGCTGGTGGTTATGTCTCTGGGAGGGATGGGATGGGGAGACCGGCTGCAGGGCTTGACTTTGCAACACCCATCCCTGTGTGACTTTAGACAGGTCTACCCTGTACTTCAGTCCCCCTCTGAAATGGGGCCGCTGCCTTCCTACCCCAGCAGGGCGTGCGAGGCTCACCTCCACGAATGCTACTGGGGGGCGAATAGTGTGGGATGAGGGCCAGATAAGTAGGTAGCTAGCTAGGGGGGTTCTGTCACGCCCCCCCAGGAGGGTATGGGTGGGGAAGGGGAGTCTCCCCTTCACACATATGGAGTGGGGAATGGTGAACACTGCCCTACTCCTTATTTGAGGGGACATTCTGAATTTGGTGCCTACAGGATGTGTTTTATCCCATAATCTCACACGGATGGAGGCATAGGATCGTGTTCCTTGAGTTGCATGCTACGGAATGTAGCATTCAGCTGCAATGCTAGTCCAGTAGGAGCCCTAAGCAGGAATATTTTGTCACCCCCCCACACACTGAAAAAGCAAATAGGGCCCTCTTGAGCTGCTCGGGGACCTAAGCAATTGCTTAGTCTGCTTATGCCTAGCGCCAGCTCTGCTGCCACTTGCCCTCTGACTGCCATGACCAAACACTGTTGCTGAGATTCACAACTCATCTTCCTATCAAAGAGTCTAACAGAGGGTCTTGGCAGAGCTTCACACAACAGGGACATCAAGTCCCAGGCAGTCAGGGCTGGCTCCAGGCACCAGCCCTCCAAGCATGTGCTTGGGGCGGCACCTGGAGGGAGGCGGTGCTCACCCAGCGAGAGCGGGGCCCCAGCCGGGCTTGCCGCCCTCCCCCCGGTGCTCCGGCCCCCGGGGAGAGCGGGGCCGCAGTGGGCTCGGCGCCCTCCCCTGCTGCACTCCCCGCCGGGGGGGCGGAGGGCGTGGTGGGAGGCTTTTATGCCTGGGGCAGCAAAAAAGCCAAAGCTGGCCCTGCAGGCAGTTGTACCTGTCATGCCCTTTTGGGGAGAAGTGGTATTATAGAGGATCAGCTAATTATTGCTTTCTTTTTGATGTGTGTATTGGTTTTGTTTTCACTCTCCAGCATCAGAAGCTGAATATTCTTTTTCTTGTTGATTAGGAGATAGGGGCCTAATTGTGCTCTGCAGTCATTGTTGAGAAGTCCCTAAGCACATATAATATTTGACTACAGCACTGCACGTGTAGTGTTTCTATGAGGTTTGTCCCAACTGCTGTACTTACCTTCAGAGCATGTATGGGACCTGGCTCCAAACTTAACTCTTGTAGAGGAGGATGGTTTCCTAGCTGTTAAGATTAGAAGCGACCATCATGACCAGCTCGTCTGATCTTTTACATAACATAGGTCAGATAACATCATCCTGTAACCAAACCTCTCTCTTGCGGCTGAGGTAGAGTGTTATCTTTTAGAACAGCGATTCTCAAACTGGGTTCCAAGGACCCCAGGGGGTCCTGAGATTGCAAAAGATTAGGAAAAAATAAAATCTCACTGCATGTCTGCATCATCTAACGATTAAAACTAACAAATCTACTATTTCTGTTTACACAACATATGCCATGGTGCATGAACAATGCCGTAATACTCACATTGTATAAGCATCAACGTAAAAAAATCTCATTGCTTTGCGACAGCAAATCAGACGTGACCTCAGTGTTTTTGATGGCTGAGCGCTCTTTGGCAGGTGGAAGTGGAATATATTTTTACAGTGTGTGAGCAAATTACATTGAAAATGGATAAGTTTTTTAAAAAATCCTCATATTAGTACTGCTAGTTGCACTGAAGTAAGCCATGAACAATCCAGAGTTAAGTAGTAAGAAACAAATAATAGACAGTTGATAGAAGTTATATTGATTTTATCAAATTTATTAATGAATGACCGCAAGACATTGTATGCTTACAAATCCTATCAAACGAAGCAATTAAATCAGCAAAATTGAAACTACACCTCACAACAAGGCACCTGGAGTATAAAGATAAATCCAGAGACTTTTTTCAACAAAGGAAAGACGAATAAAACTCAAATGACAAACATAACAATGGTTCCGGAAAAGGATCTGAAAGCATCTTTCTTAACAGTACTTCGGATTGCAAAGAATAAAAAATCCCATACCACTGGAGAAGAACTGATTCTTCCAGCTGCTTTAAAAATGTATGACGTGCTGGTAAGCGAAGATTCTTAAGGCCACCCCACTTTCTAACAACACAGTTAGTAGGAGAAATGAAAAACTTTCAAATGATGTAAAACGCCAACTAATTGAAAGGCTACACATATGTGAACATTTTGCAGTTCAGCTTGATGAGACAACCAATGTTGGTAATGCATAACAATTATTAGTTTTTGTTTGTTATGTTTGGCTGGGGGGGACATTTTGGAAGATTTTCTTTTTTGTCAGGAGTTACCAAAACAGATAACAGATCAGGAAATATTCAAATTATTGGATGATTTTATGAAAGCTGAATTGCTGAAGTGTGTTGCTGTTTTCATGAACTGTGCTGCCGCTATTACAGACAATAGGAATGATGTTATAACAAGAATACAAGCCATAAACCCACAGGTAGTTGTAACACACTGTATGTTGCATCACAAGGCCATTGCATCAAAGAAAATGGAACCCAAATTACATGATGTGCTAAATTCAATTTTGTAAAGTCCTGGCCTTTGCATTCACATCTTTTTGCAAAGCTGTTTAGAAATGGGTGCAGGACATGACAAATTAGAGTTTCGTATGAAAGTGCGTTGGCTATTTCTCAGCTGAGTGTTAGAAAGAGTTTTTGAGCTTGGCAAAGAGCTGCTGGTTTTGTTTTCTGTGCACAATCCAACAATCACCACAAACTGTTCTGGCCGAATATGGCTCGTGACGCTTGCATACTTCACAGACATTTTTAACTTGTTGAATGCACTGAACTTGTCCCCACAAGGGGGCGATACAACCATAATTGAGGTAAGTGACAAGATTGCAGCATTTCAGAAGAAAATATTTAGAAAACTAGACTGAGCAGTGGAATCTGCCACTACTGACAGAATTTCTGGATCCAAACAGCATGACAATTGACTGTGTGAAAGACAGGATTGTTGCTCATTTTTTAACTTTGTCAAAATACTTCAGTTTACTTTAAAATATAAACATGGAGAAATATGATTGGATTCAGGCTCTGTTCTCAACTTTTGCTATATCATCTTGCCATTTGAGTGGAAAAGCAGAACAGAAGCTGTTCAACCTACTGTGAAAATTAAGTTTCAGGAACAGACATCTTGCCAATTTTGGCTAACTATTGCTGTGGAGTACACAGTTTTAGTTACAGAAGCAATGAAAGCGTTGCTACCTTTCCCAAAAACATATATATGTGACGCATCATTCTCTGCCATGACAGCTATGAAGACAAAGTTCAGGTCCTGACTGGAAGTGTAGAATGATATACGAGTTTGCTTGTCAACCATCACACCAAGAATAGATACACTCTGCAGTAAGACATGCACACCCATGTCACTGATATCTGTAATTACTCTTATACTCTTTTTCTTAAAGCGGGGGTTCTCAAACTTCATTGCACCGCAACCCCCTTCTGACAACAAAAATTACTACACAACCCTGGGGGGGGGGGAGGGGGAAAGCCCAAGGGTTTCAGCAACAAGCAGGGGGCCTATAACCTGAGGACCCCTGCCACCTAGGGCTGAAGCCCTTCAGCTTAGGCCCCAGGTAACGCCAGCCCTCATGACCCCATTAAAAAGGGTCGTGACCCACTTTGGGATCCCAACCCAGTTTGAGAACCACTGTCTTAAAGAATTACTAACAGTACATGTTTATATGAAGTACACCTATACTTTTGTCAGCCAGTTTCTCAGTTGGGACCAAGATTAACATTGCATTTGAAAAGGGGTCCATCAACAAAAAAAGTTTGAGAACCTCTGTTTTTAGAAAGACATCCAATTTCAACTTAGACTTCAAGTGAAGGAGAATCCACTACCCCCTTTCGTAAATTGTTCCAGTGGTTAATTCCACTATTAAAAAAATATCTACTGTATTTCTGGCCTGAATTTATCTAGTGTCAGCATCTAGCCATTGGCACATGTTAAAGAGCCTTCTACAATCTGAAATCTTCTCCCTGTGCTGATAATTATAGCCTACGACCATAGGACTTGTATTGTTCCCAGGCAGACCTTTAAAGTCTGTAGGTGTACATTTCTCTGGAAGGTGTCTTGTTTGGGTTATAGTATGACCTGGTCATCTGCACTGGAAGTTCAATATATTCTAGTTATTTTAGACCAAGGAGAGCATATTCCAAAAAAGCGACATCACAAAAAAAAAAAAAAAACCCTCTGCTAGCAGCCCCCTTTTATACTGGATTGGGGAAAGGTTAACTTGTGTTCCTCTTGTTGTCCTCAGCTTCAGACGTATGTCCCAGGGAGAGAGTCTCTTTTCTAAGAGGATCCCAGGTAAGTTAGGGCTTTGTGTGTCAGAATCACCACCTTAAATTCTATCTAGAAGCCACTGTATGACTAGTGCAGCTCCTGAGTGCTGCTGTCACATGTTCATGGTAAGTTGTTATATGGGGTGCTATGTTCTGCACTAGCCATAGTTTCCATGTGGATTTAAAGTGGAGCCCCATTGCATTGCAGTTGTCCAGTCTAAAGTATTTATAATACTACAGAGTAGGTAAAAGTTGTTGAATTCAGTCACTTCCTCCTGCTGCATATGTGGGTATGCAATAGCAGTCTGCCATCCTGTGGTGTCTCACATTAACCTAGTGCACTAAGCAACAAAATTATATTTTGGTACATAACAGCAACACTTGTGGCAATTAAAAGAACCTGATCATATAAAGATTATAGTCATATGGAGGCCTATACTCCAATCACAAAAGAGGGTCTTGTATTCTTCTGCATGTGAAAACTACACCCAATGCATGCCCCTTTTCCCATTCTTGATATCTCTGGCATAATACATCACACTTGCGCTATACTTTCCCTTCTTTGAATTGCTGAAACAGTTGTTCATTTTACTTCTCTAGCTGCTCCTTCAGCATCTCTTGGGAACCTCTCCCTCCCAGGCTGTCCCATGTCACACTAAGTACCAGGTGATAGCCTTCTCTTTTTCTCTCTATACCGGGGCTCCTAGCACAATATGACCAAATTTCACAGCAACAAATACATTCTGCTGCAATGTGTTCTCACTGAACTATCTTTCAGTCCCTTTCCTCCTTCCCCAGCACGAGTTTGGCTTATAGTTGAAATACTCATTGGGTAAGATTTGCTGATGGTTATTTTCAGCAATGATTATTTGCAGTGGCGGCTTTTTCTCCTCTATCTTCTACAGATACAGTTCCACAGACCATGGCAGTTGTGATAGTGTCCAGGTAGGCCAGCTCAGAAACTCCCTCCCCCCATGTGCTAGAGAAAAGGGGGAAGTTCATAGCTGGTTTCAGTAGCAAATTTTTCCAGCTGCCACAGCCTCAACTATTGCACTGTTCTCCGGGTAGTTCAGATAACCAGCCAAGAGTTCTGACTCCCCAACCTTCCACTTCCTGGGTCCACACAATAGTACAGGGAGAAAGCACTGGAATCCAAACTCTTTTGAGAGTTTAATGTCACTCTCCACTTGGGAGACTTGGCTCTGGCAGAAATTTCCACTCTCAAAGAAGCAAGTGTAACAATAGTGCTTGATTTTGCACAAATAAAATACAATAGCCATATATCTGTCACAATAGCTTATTGAGAACCATTAGGCAATATAATCTCTCAGAAGTTATTTTTGGCAGACTATATTCAGCAGCCAATAAGATAATGGGTTATTATAGCTGCAGCTGAAGTTTAGACATGTGAAAAAAATACCGTTTTGGGATAAATACCAAAACTTTTCCATTTCTCTCCTTCAAGATCATGTGTGCCATTGGTTGATAGGTCATTCTTGATGTACTTACTACTAAATCAGTAGCTGCAAGCAGTCTGTGAGAGGCCATGCACATTTATGTCACTTTAGAAATAATTAGCACACAGCTTCTGCTTTAACTATTGGAATGGAATTAGCTCTAGCCTTGTCCACTCATTCAGAACTAGTCATTTAAATTGCCTTTGTACAATAGGGTGGTTAAACACTGGAATAAATTGCCTAGGGAGGTTGCGGAATCTCCATCTCTGGAGATATTTAAGAGTAGGTTAGATAAATGTCTATCAGGGATGGTCTAGCCAGTATTTAGTCCTGCCATGTGGGCAGGGGACTGGACTTGATGACCTCTCGAAGTCCCTTCCAGTCCTAGAATCTATGAATCGCAGCACTTTCCTTCAACACAGACTCAGGCTCAGACCCCTGTTAATTCAGCACTGTTTGCCAAGTTATTTCAAGTTTTGTCACCTTCCTTCTTCCAGATCTTCAGTACAGGCCATGTCAGTGAGAATTCCCCCCTCCCCTGGATCACTGCAACTGCCAATAACTTTTAAACATTTATCACTGAAAATTTCTCTTTCATTTTGTGTTCTACTTCTTGCCTAGTGCCTGGATTTTCAAGAATGGTGCTCAGAAATACTATGGCGTTCTAGTCACACACAGGTGACTATGTGATCGACCCACTCTCCTTTTCAGTGTAGAGTCAAGGCTTGGCAATTACTTACACACACACACACACACACACACACACTTAATAAGGAAGGTGATTAATACTTAACAGCATTTTGCATGGACCAAGTGATTTACACATATTGTCTAATAAATCTTCACAACAGACCTGTGAAGCAAGTGCTATGAGCCCCATTTTGCAGATGGGGAAAATGAGGCAGAGAGGTTAATGATTTATCTAAGGCCTTGGCTACACTTACCCGGTAGTTCGACGGCTGGAAATCGAACTTCTGGGTTCGACTTATCGCGTCTAGTCTGGACGTGATAAGTCGAACCCGGAAGTGCTCGCCGTCGACTGCGGTACTCCAGCTCGCCGAGAGGAGTACCGCGGAGTCGACGGGGGAGCCTGCCTGCCGAGTGTGGACCAAGGTAAGTTCGAACTAATTCGAACTAAGGTACTTCGAACTTCAGCTACGTTATTCACGTAGCTGAAGTTGCGTACCTTAGTTCGAATTAGGGGGGTAGTGTAGACCAAGCCTAACACAGAGTCAGAGCTAAGATTAGGACTTTTGTGTCCAATGCCCACTCTTAGTTTGGTTACACTTGGCTGAGGTACTAAGATCACAGCTACAGGTTTTGATGTTCCAAAATACCATACATCTTCTTTACAGCCTTCCAACAATATTTGCCAGCAGAAGTTTTGGAGGGATTTTTATACCAAGAAATAGAAGATGCGGGATGACTGACAAATAAGAAGGCGAGGGGAGGAAGAGTAGAGAGAAAGAAAAGCCATCAAGCCAGAGATCAATTCTCATTTAATTTTAGGAGAGCCAACGAGGAAAGGACACTCTCTAGAGCAGCATTTTTACCAAAGGTATGTAAAAAATGAAAAAAACAGAACAAGACTGACTTGGAAATGTTTTAAGTCAACACTGTGTTTGCATTTCAAATTTCCACACAAATATTTTATTAAACTAAAACCAGTTACTCAGCCGCCATCCACAGAGGGTGGTTTAACCAACCGAGCCCCCATCTCAGAACCTGTTGCAGTCAGGGACACTCCTGTCATTGGACTGTGCCAATATTGACAAAATAATCTAGTGGGCGAGCTGGATTATAATGCAGTTCTGAGAGCACAAGGGCTCCAATCTAGTTGATGGTGTTTGCTCCCCATGTTTCCTCTGTATCATAGGTACAGCATGAATTCACTGGTTTTCCTAAAGACAGATCCAGCCTAGCAAAAGCAAGAAAAAGGTGTGTTGGATTCTAAAGTGTAAATGTCTTTTAAAAAGGTATCAAATATTTTAAAATAATTTGCCACTGAACTGATTACTTGGCTAACGTGTAGGATTTCCAGTCTCAGTGAGGAGAGGATGTGTGCACACAGGGATGGCCCTAGGCTTAGCCAGGCCTGGTGCTAAATAAGATATGCAGGGGTGTTAGGCAGACAGCTATAACCACTGCAGAGCTTTGGTTCTGGGAGAGCAGGGGGTCATGAGGATTAGATAATGGTGCTCGTCAATGAGGAACTAGGGAGGGTGAAAGTCCCAGAGTTAATTTTTTCAAAGTGTGTATGGTTGAATGAAGAGGCTAATGGTGGGTCAGAAACAAGGTGAAGTGGTAGGTGTATGCTGGGAGAGGGGCCTGAAGTTGCAGGGATCCCAGTACAGGGCCTTGTGCAGCCCACACTTGGTATGTGCCTATGGTCAGCTGTACAAGTATATCAACCCAAGTAACTTAAGGTGCCTAGCACAGCAGCATCTTGAGACCCTCCCTGACCCTCCTCTCTCTCTTTGTGAAGCAAGGAGGGGAGAGACTGCTGCAAAGACGCATTTTGGTTTAACAAAATTGGCAACTTCACCTGGTAGAAGGAATACGAACTTCCAAGGTATGTTTTGTTTTGTTTTCTTTAAATTAATGATAAATTAAAACTGGGAAGTTGATGCAATAAATACGCAAAATATTTCAAATAAAAAAAAAGTTACAAGAGCCTCAATGGAATTCTATCCAACTTAACTACAGACTGATTCTTCACAGATCAACAGATGTCTCCAAAATCAGCTGCAGCTCCCCCTCCTTGCTAACTGGGCTTGGTAAATAAGTGCTATCACTTATCCTTTGGAATACTGTTAAGACAACAAAATGATACATAGCTCAAGAAAAGAAGTCTACTCCTAAGTTTGTTTTTCATGCTGCCAAAGGGGTAGGAAGTAGCCATGGATGTAGGTCCATGTAGCAGTGTAGAGTGAGAGTGTCACAACACTGGAGAGAGACATCCATCAGCAGGACTTCCTAGACCTGATTGCAGAGCAGATGGGATGTTGGATTACAGGAAGAGTTCCTTGGGGTCTGTCGTAACAAGGGATATATTGCTGGAATTCTCTCGGCCAGTGATAGGTGGTGAGCAGAAAGGGACTAACCCTCTCGGACACTGACCCGGGGCTCTGCCAGTGAGCTGTGGATGATTCCAATAATTGATTCAACACCAGCTCCCTCCAAGAAGGTACGGTGATCCCCTTCAATGACATGGACAGATACTTTCCCCTCACAGACCTACACATGGCAAAAAAGACAAAAGAAGAAAATTTTATATCCAGAATTCTAAAGCATTTTAGTTCCACATTCTTGCTGCCTTAGCTATAAGACATGAAAGTCTGAGAAAGAAGAGTGAGGTTGAAGGTCTCTTGCTTCTGACATGTTCCATTCTCTGATCTGACTCTATAACCTTTTAATTTCAATGTTTCAATGTATGCACTGTTGAGGGCAGGACCCCTATCTTGGGCCCCAGTAGAAGTGGATCCATTTTCCCCTCACAGCAAGGAATAAGCTGGTGTAGTTGGCTGTGTTGGGAATGTAAACACTTTCAGAAAGATGGTAATTTTAAGGATAGTCTCTTGGTGGGTGGGAACACATGCAATTAACTTTCCTTAAGTGCATGATAAAAATCATATCACACAACGCTCGGTGGGAAGGGGAATAAATGAGAAGTTCCAAAAGGGAAGAGCATCTGGGCTGTAATGAGGAAAGGAAGGAGGAAGGTTATTTTTTAAAGAAGATCAATAAATTCTCTTCCCCTCCCTGCTGTCTTATGTTATATCAAGGGGGAATAATTTTTAAAAATGAATGCACAAAGGTTAAAAAGCAAAGAGTGTTTTAAGTTGTCTCTGCTTCAACCCTCCTCCTACTGACTTGTTTGCAGACTAGTAGCTCTTCAGAGCACAGAGTGCATTTTGGGAGCTATAGGAATTAGTAGTGGAAACAACTGTAGGTTGCTGTTAAGGAATTGCTTCAAAATTGGAGTGAGAACTTCTCCTGGACCTCAGCCTCCTTTGAGGCTGACACTGGCCTAGAACTGTGCAGTCTCCTCTTCATGTTGTTTTCTGGGGACTCTTCAGTTCTCAGGAAGAGACAGTTGCATAATTATTGCCCCCCCAAGGCAAATATTTTTTGGAGAAGGCAAGAATATGGCTTCCTGCCACTTCCTTCCTGCCCCCCAACTAGGAAAGTGCAGCTTCATACCTGGAACTGTTCCTTAAACTAACCTCTGAGAGCTTGTAATCTCCACCCAGGCCTTCTTCATACTCGTTGTGGGTCTTTGCCCTCAGTAGCGTCACATTCCCATGATACTTGGACTCTGGCACATACTTGTCAGCAGCCTTCAGTTTGTAGTAAAAGGAAGCAGCAGCAAAACTGAGAGTTTCACGGTTGATGTTTTTGTGGCTCTGCGTTATCAGATCCACAGCAGCATTGACACGAGCTTCCAGGTCTTGCAGAGGCAGAAGAGTCTCCAGCAACTGTAGACAGTAAAGAACAATTTACTGCTAAGTGAGGTGCAGCTACCAGCTTCTTCTTGTGTGCAAGAGGCATTTCCCTGTAGCTATAATAAGTGGAGGAACATTACCTTACTGTATTCAGTGCCTGTGAACTGCTGAATGAAGGCACACAACGCTTCAGTCTCTGCCTCAGCTTCATTTCCTGGGGTCAGCTTGGCTCGGTAGCTCTGGAAGAGAGAAAGTGTCACTAATACAAAAAGGGAAGCTCTCTCTTGCTCATTAGATAAGATAACATAGTATGGTGCCCTGTACTTGACAGCAAGTGACTGAAAAGCTTGGGAGAATACAAACAGGACAACAAACCCAGAAACAAAACAAAGAAAATACAGGTGATCTCCACGTGGATGTTACTGGGGGACTGACCAATTGCCAATATTTTGGGGTCCTTTAGAGAGCTGTATGCCAGCCAGAAGGGAGGATATGGGGGTGCTAGGAGGCCTAGCCAGGTTAGGACCCTTGCTTGCAGCACAAGAACATGTTGGAGGCTTCAGCACCTTGAAACAAACAGGCTAATTCCACCATTTATTATAGGACATCTGAATCAGCACTTGCATCCCAGTCAGCTCATGGAGCAGAGCTGCTGTTTTACAGTCACCTACACCTCCTTGTCAGCTATTTTTTTCCCTGGAAGATGGGTCTGTCAATTTTTTAAAATCGCTCAGGACACATGGAAGGCTCCCAAATCATTAACATTGGTGAGAGACAGGATGGTCTCTGAAGATTCCCCCGGAATCTCTTACCTGAGTGTATGCTGCCACATAGGAGTGGGATCCATCAAACAGGAAGAGGCTGTTGAGTGAATGGGAGGGGTTCTGCTGAGCTTGCAGCTGGGAGCACATTTCAAAGGCTACACAAGCTCCAAAGGAGTATCCTGCAATGCGATAGGGTCCCTCAGGCTGCACCTGCTTCATACAGTCAATGTAATAGGCTGCCAGGCTCTGTATGCTGTCCAGAGGAGCAGCTAGAAAGAGGAAGCAAATATGGGAGTTAGGAACAGGTTGAAATCAGAGTGAGAGATGAAGTTACATCTCTACCAGCTTAGTAATGGCTCCATTAGAAACACTCAACCGCTTTTAAAAGTGTATTTCTATATAGATTATGACAAGGGTTAAATCTATATTTCTGACCAAACAAGTAATTGTGCCCCAGCAGCATCAGTGATGAGCAGAGTCTTGTCCATCACTCTGGCATACCGGCTTCCCTGTGTGAGAACACACTTCCACATTCAAGCATTTTCTATTTACACTGATATTTCTCTTTCCCATTTAACTGGGGATGTTTGTGACTTTTCTAAGTGGACTCAGTCACGGGTCACTGAAGCTTAGAGCTCTGCATGCAGAGGTCAGAAACTAAGCCCTCTATGCGATGATGAAAGCTACCAAGTGAGGTTTAGAAAGTCAAGATGAATAAGGATACAGATACCTTTTGTGCACTGGAGTCCATAGCTGGGCATACTGAGTCTGGAGGCAAGTGTGTGGAAAACTGTGATGGATCCTTCGATGGGGTGAATGAGGAAAAGAGGGCGTTCTGTGCTCTGTACCTCATTGAGCCGGGTGATTGTTGGCCCTTCTGGATTCACCAGCAGGTTGTTCAAGTCCAATTCAGGGTGCTCAGCCTGGCCAGCTTTCATCAGAAGGGATGGTTTCAGTTCTTTAAAGGAAAGCACATCAGGAGACGCCAGTTACAGTCAGGGTCAGATTAGTGGGACAGGCAGCATAGCCCACAGAGAAGCAAAGGCTCGTTGGATTAGCCCTCTTGCTCACTAGATCATTAAATGGCAGTGAGTGTAATCCATATAGAAATTCAGGCTTGGTGCCTCAGAGGGGATGTTCTGCCAGTACCTTGAGGAAGGGGGACTCAGAAAGGACACCACCTCTTCCCCCACAAGCCTGGCTTTGGATTTTGCTGTTCCCTCTGAATTTCTGCCTTTGTCATTTCCCTGTCCACACTGATACTGCTGCTAAAGGCTAGTTCATGGTTCAGGCTATTTGATGCTAGCTCTCTGCATCCGCATTGCTGACGCTATCTAGAGAGCACCTGGAGAGCTGTCTGAGCTGTGTTGGTGATCAGGCAGCAGAGAAATGGAGATGGGAGACAAAATAAGCTTCTTTCTCCTGGCCTTGGGTCTTCTCTTAGGGACTTCCCTGCTCCCCGCCACTCCCCCCGCCAATAACTGGCTGGACCAATCCACTGGGACACCACAGCTCTAAGTGGCAGTGCTATGCCCACTTGTTACTTACAATACTATCAGTTCACACCAGGCCCCATTCCATTACCTGTCACTAAGAGGCTCTCACCATTACATATTGAAAGAGACAGCATGGGAGTCTGTTTATTATTTTAAATGTATATGGACCCCAATGGCTATTTTAGTGACCCTAGTCTCCCCCCCCCCAGGCCAAATTCAGATGACGTACCCTCTGCTGTTCCAGACTTGGAGGAAAGTTCTCGCAGTTTATTAATTGTAAGCAGTCGAATCTCTCTCATAGTCATGACAATATCGTAGTCCCTCTCCAGGGTCTGACGCACTTCCACTCCCATCAGGGAGTCCAAGCCTAGATCTGCCAGAGAGCTCTCAGCATTCAGACTGCTCACATCACGGACACCTGATGAAAAGAACCAGATGTTTGGAAAACAGACTGATGTCCTTCTACTTTTTGGACTGTTCCTGCAATTATTATTTAACATGGGTATTACGGTAGTGCCTAAAGGCCAAGCAAGAGTAGGATCCCACTGTGCTAGACACCATACAAAGAAAGCAGCAGATGATCCCTTCTTCGAAGAACTCAAACTAAATAGACAAGATAGACAAATACCCCATCCCCTATCCTAACACACCAGCAAAATTAATAATGTCATGGCAGCAAATGACATGTTGGTGCCACGATTTTTAATTATTATTAATTTGTAGTTTTACTTACGAGAGAGATCAGCTAAATGGGAAGAAAAGGGAGAGGAACAATGGGTGAGGAGCAGGTGTGGCATGAAGCTGAGGTGAATAAATGGTGAGGGGGGAGGATGGAGCAAACAGCCAATCAGCACAGGGCAGAAAGAGTCCAGTCAAAATTGTAGAAAGTTCTATGAATGTCCAAAGGACCCAAGGACCCTGCTCCTTCTACATCTTGCAGCAATTTCTCTTCTCCTTCTCCTCTTTCCCCCATTTAGCATCTTCCAGGGCTCCATCCTCTGTACCATGACCTTTTCTCTCAAGCCTCACTTCTTGGGCAGCCCCATCCACTTCCTTCGGTTCACCCATCATTACCTCTGGGCAAACTTTTCTCAAATGTACTTCACACTTTTGTCCAAGTTCTTATATCTTCCTGGATAGTTTACAAAAAATATTGAGCAGAGGGTGGTAGTATTTGTTTATGGCAGCACCCATGATGTGCTAGGTGCCAAAAGAGGTACCTCAGTTAAAACAAGCTAATTAAAATTAATTTAATAATAGAAAACAGAGCAAAGCTAATATTTTATGCTAATTTTACAGACCACTAGAAAAACTGAAGTATTCACTAGAGGAACTCACTTATACCTTACCAGCAAGTTGGTAAAATATCCTAGTCATTGCAGATACAACACTCCTGTTCCCCCAAATCATCTCCTCACTGGCTCCCTAGAACTTTCACAAGTCACCTACAGTCCATCCCCCATATCTGGGTCACACCCTGGACCTGGTGTTTGGATTAGTTGTCCATTTACATAACAGTGCAAGCCACCATAACCTATCAGTTCTAGCCAATAGCATCCGGTATCAAACACTGCGTTCCTGGGCAAGCTCGCAGAAACAATAGCCAAAGGCCACCTTCAAGCTCATCTAATTGACGCTAATATCCTAGACCCAGCATAATCTGGATTCAGGCTAAGACATGTGACTGAAACCACTTTAGTGGCACGGATGAACATCATTCCACTGTCAATGGCCAGAGGGCAGACACCCATTCTCATCCTCCTGAACCCTTTTTACAACATTCAACACTGCTGAGCATTCACAGATTCCAAGACCAGGAGGGACCATTGGATCATGTAGTCTGACCTCCTTAAAACAGGCCAGAGGACTTTCCCAAAATCATGATGGAGAATCTACCACAAACCTTGGTAAATACTAATGGTTAATTACTCTCACCATTGAAAATGTACACCTTATTTCTAGTCTGAAAATATCTAGCTTTAATTTCCAGACAGTGGATTGTGTTATAGTTTTCTCTGCTAGATTGAATAGCCCATTAAATATTTGTTCCCCATGTAGATACTTACTGACCACTCAAGTCACCCCTTAACCTTCTCTTTGTTAAGCTAAATAGATTGAGCTCTTTTAGTTGATCACTATAAGACATGTTTTCTAATCCTTTAATTATGCTTATGGCTCTTCTCTGAACCCTCTCCAATTTACCAACATTCTTCTTGAATTGTGGGCACCAGAACTGGACACCATATTCCAGCAGTGGTCGCACCAGTGCCAAATAAAGAGATAAAATAACCGTGCTACTCCTACTGGAAATCCCCATTTATGCATCCCAGGGTCACATTAGCTCTTTTAGCCACAGGACCCTCTGTTGCTTTTTACAGATTCAGACTAACACGGCTACCCCTCTGATACTCTCCAACCATGTTCTCTTTCCCTTGAATTTTTGCATTGACGACTACTCTTCTGCATTCAGTTCAAGCCTCTCACCCCCTCACCCTTAAGGCTTTTCATAAAGGCTCCTGCCTATATCTCTGACCTCATTTCCTCCTACACCAAATCCTGCTCCATGTTACTCCTGAGGGAATTTTGCACAACAAATAAAATATTCTGTGCCAAAAAAATTAAATATTCTGCACACAATATTTTAAAATTCTGCAAATTTTATTTGTCAAAACATCACAATATAATCACACAATTTTCAATTATTTGCTGACAAGTATTTTGAAATAAATTACCAAAATAATTGAAAATGGTGTGATAATATTATTATGTTTGTGTTATTTTGACAATTAAAATATGCAGAACTTTGCAGAATTTTAATTTTTTTTAATGTTTCAATGCAGAATTCCCTCAAGAGTACCAGGGTTCTGCGTGGCACAATCTGTGTATGGGCAGCTCGGTGAGGGTCCAGGTGCAGGGGGGAATCTGGGTGCACAGGGACTCAGTGCAGGGTTCTGGGTGCACGGTGAATGGGACTCTGCAGTGCGGGGGTGGGTGAGGTGAAGGTGGTTAGGGCTCAGTTGGGGGAGGAAGTGGGGCTTGATGGAGGGTCAGGGTACAGCTGGTTTGGACTCATTAGGGTGGGGGGGTCCAGGTTTCAGGGGCTTCTGAAGCAGGGGATGAGGCTCAGCAGGGTGGGGATTTGGGGGACTTGGTGGGGGGGTTCTGGGTATGGTGGGCTTCTGATACAGAAGGGGCTCAGGGGAGAGAGAGTGTGTGTTCCAGGTGCTCTGTGGGGGGTGTGTGTCACTGTACGGGGAGCTGCTCCCCCTGTCCACCCAACCCCCATGCATCCGGACACCCCCCCCCCCGAATCTGCCCCCCCCCCCCTCCCCCTTTGGACCCCCCCCCCCGGAGCCCCCCCCCCCCCGCCCAGGTTCCTGCAGACAGGGGAAGTTTCTGGGGCTTGACTGGACCCAGCCCTGGCTGCTCTGTCCAGGGAAGGGGGAGGGGGAAAACTCAGTCTCCATCATCCTCTCCTCCCCACCCCCAGCTGGGACTAATGTTCCTGGGTGGCCAGGGCATCCTCAGACCCCCCAATTATTTACCTCTAACCCTCCCCTCCCCCCCCCGGGGAAAAAACCCCCACCACCTGTTCCGTGAGGTCAGCTCTGACCACAGCCTGTGCTGCTACTGTATCTGTATGCATCTCGATATTGTGAAGTCTTGGGATCTAAGGTCTAGCCTTCAATTTGTGCATTTTTCCTTGCTATGAAGTTCTGTGCACATGCACAGTGCTATAAAAATAGTGATACAAGCAGCACTCCCACAGCTGTATAAGAAAGAGATACTTCTAGAGAGTGAATAGATGCTTTTGGACCAGAGCAGGATGCACACCTGCACACAATTCCCTTCAGACAGTGGCTGGCACTATAACAGAGTTTAAAAGAGACCTGGATAAATTCATGGTGGTTAAGTCCATTAATGGCTATTAGCCAGGACGGGTAAGGAATGGTGTCTGTCAGAGGGTGGAGATGGATGGCAGGAGAGAGATCACTTGATCATTGCCTGTTAGGTTCACTCCCTCTGGGGCACCTGGCATTGGCCACTGTTGGTAGACAGGATACTGGGCTAGATGGACCTTTGGTCTGACCCGGTACGGCCTCTCTTATGTTCACCAATACACTTCCTATAGCAGATTCTAGAGTAAGTTGTGGCTTCTAGAATTCTGATCACAGAATGTTTGTAATTATTAATGATCTAATTTACCCAGGATGTGGGCAACAGCCTCCACAAGGTCCCGCTGGCTGCTTCCTTCACTCTTCACTGAGACCTTCTCTGCCAGAACAAAACTAGACATGACAGGATGAGGCTGATTCAGGAAGCGGTCCAGAACTTCCAGGCATGAGCTGAGTCGCTGGGGAAGAGTTCCACCAACCACAGTGTCGTTACTGCCCATTGTCTCCAAGACAACACCCACATCACCAATGGCGCCCCACTGCACGGCCAGGCCTGCGAAAGAAGGCAGAAGAGAGAACACATTAAATGAATAACTGGAGCACATGGCAGCAGGGAGAGGGGAAAGCTAAAGAAAACAGAGCAGGTGTCTTCATTCACTTGAAAATCTGGGTGAAGGGTCAGAATCTGGGCAAACGTAGCAGGGACAAGCAGGACTTGGGGAAAGTCTAATGAATGTCACAGAAGTATGGGGAATAAAACAGGAAGAACTAGAAATTCCAGTGAACAACCACAGTTATGACATAATTGGCATTGCAGAGACTTGGTGGGATAATTTATGACTGGAATATTGGTACAGAAGTGTAGTTTGTCCAGGAAGGACAGGCAGGGGGAAAAAAGGAGAAGTTGTTGCCTTGTATATCAAAGATAGATACACTTGCACAGAAGTTGAAATAGAAGTGGGAGGTAGACCTGTTGAAAGCCTCTGGGTAAGGATAAAAGGGGTAAAAAAAAGCAAGGATGATGTCATGATAGGGATCTATTATAGAATGTCTAACCAGGAAGAAGAGGTGGATGAGGCTTTAAAAAAAAAAAAAAAAAAAAAAAAAGAGCCAACTAAGAAATCATCCAAAGCACAGGACTTGGTGGTGGTGGGGACTTCAACTACCCAGATATCTGCAGGGAAAATAATACAGAAAGGCACATATTGTCCAACAAGCTATTGGAATTCATTGGAGACAACTTTTTTATTGCAGAGGGTGGAGCAAGCAATTGGGGGAAGGCTGTTCTAGATTTGATTCTGACAAATAGGGAGGAACTGATTTAGAATTTGAAGGTGGAAGGCAGCTTGGACGAAAGTGATCATGAAATAAGAGCTCATGATTTTAAGGAATGGTAGGAGGGGGAAAAAAAGCAAAAGAAAGACAATGGACTTCAAGAAGGCAGACTTTAGCAAACTCAGAGAATTAGTAGGTAAGATCCCATGGGAAGCAAGTCTAAGGGGGGTAGGGGAAAGAGTTCAGGACAGTTGGCAGTTTTCAAAGAGACATTACTAAGGGCACAAATGCAAACTATTCCAATGCGTAGGAAAGAGGAAGTATGGCAAGAGACAACCCTGGCTTAAACTGGAGATCTTCAACATCCTAAAACTCATAAGAGTCATACAAGAAGTGGAAGCTAAGTCAAATTACGAAGGATGAATATATATTTAAAAAACAACAACACCACAAACACACACCACACAACCACGAAGAGAGAATTAGAAAGGCCAAGTCACAAAACGAGATTAAACTAGCTAGGAACATAAAGTGTAACAAATAAATATTTTACAAATGCATTAGAAGCAAGAGGGAGATGAGGACAAGGTAGGTCCATTCCTCAATGAGGAAGGAAAAACAATGACAGAAAATGTAGCAATGTCTGAAATATTAAATGTCTTTTTTGTTTCAGTTTTCATCAAAAAAGATTAGCAGTGATCGGACGACTAACATAGTGAACATCAGGGTAAATGGGGTAGGATCTGAGACTAAAAGAGGGAAAGAAGACGTTAAGAATTACTTAGACAAGTTAGACATCATCAAGTCAGCAGGGCCACATGAGATCCTTAAGTATTCTAGGATGTAACTGTCTGAAGAGAACTCTGAGCCATTAGCGATTATCTTTTGGAACTCATGGAGGATAGGAGAGATCCCAGAGGGCTAGAAAATGGCAAATATAGTGCCGACCTATAAAGGGGGAATATGGACAACCCAGGGAATTATAGACCAATCAGCTTAACTTGGGAACCAGGAAAGATAATGGAGCAAAACCAAACCAAAACAAAAAAATCAATTTGTAAGTACCTAGAAGATAAAGGTGAAAAGTAACAGTCAACATGGATTTGTCATCAAGAACAAATCACATCAAACCAACCTAATATCCTTCTTTGACAACCCTTGTGCATAAGAGGACATCCGTAGATGTGGTATATCTCGACTATAGTAAGGTTTTTTATATGGTCTTACATGATCTTCTCAAACAAACTTGGGAAAGATAGCCTAGATCAGTGGTCCCAAACTTTTTTGATCGCGCACCCCTATCAGTAAAAAAAAATGTTGAGCATGCACCCCCTGCCACGCTGGCTCTATCATTTTTGCCGAAGAGAAAAAAAAAAAAAAAAAAAAAAAAGCAGCTTGGACTCCCGCCCGAACTGCCGAAGCACCCCACTTTGGAGACCACTGGCCTAGATGAACCTGCTTTAAGGTCCAGCATAGTTATAAATGGTTCACAGTCAAGCTGTAAGGGCATATGGAGTGTGTCCCAAAAGTATCTGTCCTGCATCTGGTCCTATTCAATATCTTCATCAATGATTTAGATAATGGCATAGAGAGTATGCTTATAAATGCTGTGGATGATAACAAGCTGGGAGTAGTTGCAAGCGCTTTGGAGGACCAGATTAAAATTCAAAATGATCTTGACAAACTGGGAAAATGGCCTGAAAGAAATAGGATGAAATTCAATATAGGCAATGTACTACACTTAGAAAGGAATAATCAATTGCACAGAACACAAATGGAAAATGACTGACTAAGGAACAGTACTGTTAAAAGAGATTGGGGAGTTATTGTGGATAAACTAAATATGAGTCAACAATGTAATACTGTAGGAAAAAAAGCAAACATCATTCTGGGATGTATTAACAGGAGTGTTATAAGCCAGACACAAGAAGTAATTCTTCCACTCTCCTCCGCACTCATTAGGCCTCAGTTGGAGTACTGTGTCCAGTTCTGAGTACCAGACTTTGGGAAATATGTGGACAAAGGAGAAAGTCCAGAGGAGAGTAACTAAACTGATTAAAGGTCTAGAAAACATGATCTATGAGAAAAAAAAAGATTAAAAAATTTGGTTTAGTCTGGAGAAGAAAAAGACTGAAGAGGGACATGATAACAGTCTTCAAGTACTGGGCTTCAATTGCAGCAAGGGAGATCTAACTGTAACAAGCAACAGAGAGTCCTGTGGCACCTTTAAGACTAACATGTATTGGAGCATAAGCTTTCGTGGGTGAATACCCATTTCGTCGGATGCATTCATCCACGAAAGCTTATGCTCCAATACATCTGTTACAGATCCAGACTAACACGGCTACCCCTCTGATACTTAACTGTAACAGTAGTTAAGCACTGGAATAAATTACATAGCGAGGTTATGGAATCCCCATCATTGGAGGTTAAGAACAGGTTAGACAAACACCTGTCAGGAATGGTCCAGATAATATTTAATCTGGTCTCAGTGCAGGGGATAGGTCTAGATGACCCATCAAGGACCCTTCCAGTCCTACGTTTCTATGATTCTATGCGGACTGACAAGCCACAGAGTACAAAGGGAGTGTGTGTGCGTGTGCATGAGCCAGAGAACGAGGGGGGAGGAGGGAGCTCTGAGCATTCATGCTTGCTCCAGAGAAGTGCATGAGCTATCTTGGTATTAATTTTCTTCTGGTTGTTGATGGAGTGGGCATTATCTGTAGAAGAGGCCCTGCATTGTTACCTGGGAGCCCATCATGCCGTCGCTGCTCACAGATGCGCTCCATGGTAGAGTTGGCAAAACCATAGTTACTCTGCCCAACATTTCCTCTTCCACAGCTTATAGAGGAGAAAGCAACAAAATAATCCAGGTCTGGACACTTTTCACGACTCACCCTAGGAATAGAATAGAAGAAAATGATACTAATTAACAACTTGTTTTAAAAGGATCATTCCCCTCTCTTGTTACAGTAACAAGTTGAGACCCTTCTGAATGTTATTGGCCTCCAGCCCCATTTAAACACCCCACATGTATCCCTCCTATGACACCTACCAGTCTAGGTGAAGGGTGCCTGCATACTTGGGTTTGCTGACATCATGGAAGAATTCTGGAGACTGATTCTCTAGCATAGCATCTTTAAGGACCTGCAGGAGATAGAAGAAGCAACTTCAACATCTCTCCAGTCTCTGCTCAGGGGGAGTCTAACCATGCTGCAATTTCAACCTCAAAAATATGCACAAACAGATTCTCCATTAAGTTCTGGAACAAGAGACCCAGCCAAGAGCTCCCAGAAAAAAATGGTTACCTACCTTCCGTAACTGTTGTTCACGTCCATTACACATTAGGTGTGCGCGCGTTGCGTGCATGGATGTCTGAAACTTTTTCCCTCAGCGGCTCCCGTCAGGCTGGCAGGGTCCCCCACTCCCCGCCAGAGCGGCGCCCCGCTCTAGCGTATATATATCCCCGCGGGCCCGACCCTCCCTCGGTTCCTTCTTGCCGGTGACTCCGACAGAGAGGAAGGAGGGTGGGAAGTGTAATGGACATGAACAACACATCTCGAAGAACAACAGTTACGGAAGGTAAGGTAACCGTTTTTTCTTCTTCGAGTAATTGTTCACGTCCATTACACATTAGGTGACTCACAAGCTTACCATTGGAGGAGGGTAGGAGTCAAGGAACAATTGATTGAAACACAGCCCTGCCGACCACCACGTCCTCTCTGGTCTGATGATGGATCGCATAGTGGGCTGTGAATGTATGCACCGATGACCAGGTGGCCGCTTTACAGATTTCCTGGAGTGGAACCTGCGCCAAGAAAGCCGCTGAGGATGCTTGGGCTCTAGTTGAGTGAGCCCTGATCTCCGGGGCTGGTACGTTGGCGAGCTCATAGCATGTGCGTATGCAAAGCATGATCTATGCTGACAAGCGTTGCGCTGAGATAGGCTGGCCTTTCATTCTTTCCGCAATGGCAATGAACAGTTGCGACGACTTGCGGAAAGGCCTGGTCCGTTCCAGATAGAATGCCAAGGCTCTACAGACATCGAGGGTATGCAGGCTGCGGTGGCTTGGGTCCATATGGGGCTTAGGGAAGAACACCGGTAAACAAATGTCCTGTCCCATATGAAATTGCGTGACCACCTTAGGAAGGAATTTGGGGTGCGGCCTCAGTTGCACCTTATCCTTATAAAAAACTGTATAAGGAGGTTCCGAAGTGAGGGCTCTCAATTCCGATACCCTCCTAGCTAATGTGATGGCCACTAGAAACGCTACCTTCCATGAGAGGTGCATGAGGGAGCAAGAGGCTAGGGGTTCAAAGGGTAGCCCCATGAGTTTAGTTAGGACCAGGTTAAGATTCCATGCAGGGACCGGCGGGCGCGAGTAGGGAAACACCCTCTCCAGCCCCTTGAGGAATCTGACTACTGTGGGGTTGGAGAACACCGAACCCCCCAACTCTCCAGGGTGGAACGCCGATATGGCAGCCAGATGCACTTTAATTGAGGCGGGGGTGAGCCCTTGATGCTTGAGGTGCAGCAAGTAGTCCAGTATTGATGGGACGGAAGCCTGCAGAGGCTGTACGTGATGAGGCTCACACCAGTGGGAGAACCTCTTCCATTTGGCAAGGTTGGTCGCTCTTGTGGAGGGCTTCCTACTACCAAGAAGAATTTGCTGGACCTGGTGGGAACACCTGTGCTACGTATCGCTTAGCCAGAGAGATACCATGCCGTGAGATGTAGCGATGGTAGGTTCGGGTGGAGTAGGCGACCCCGGTCCTGCGTGATGAGGTAGCGATGGAGGGGGAGGGTGATCGGGGCGGTCACGGACAGTTCCAGCACGGTCATGAACCAATGCTGGCGTGGCCACGCCGGTGCGATGAGGATGACTGTTGCCTTGTCCCTGCGGGTCTTGAGCAGGACCCTGTGAATGAGCGGGAATGGTGGGAAGGCATACCTCAGGCTCCTGCCCCATGGAATCGCGAAGGCATCTGCCACTGAGCCAGGGCTGAGGTTCTGGAATGAGCAAAACTGAGGGCATTGGCTGTTGTCCTTGGTGGCGAAGAGGTCCACCTGGGGAAACCCCCACCTCTGGAAGATTAAGAGAGGATGTCCTGCACTCAGAGTCCATTTGTGCATGTGGTAGGACCGACTGAGGCGGTCTGCTAACCCGTTTTGGACCCCTGGGAGATATGCTGCCAGTAGGTGGACTGAATGGGCTATACAGAAGTCCCATAGGAGGAGCGCCTCGTGACAGAGGGGAGAGGATCAGGACCCGCCCTGCTTGTTTATGTAGAACATGGCGGTAGTGTTGTCCGTCAGAACTGACATGCTGTGGCCTTTTATGGTAGCGCGAAAGGTCCGGCAGGTGAGGCGAACTGCCCTTAACTCCTTCAGATTGATGTGAAGCAACTTTTCTTCCCTGGACCATAAGCCCTGGGTCCGTAGGTCCCCAAGGTGCGCTCCCCAGCCCAGGTCCGACGCATCTGTTACTAACGTCAGAGTGGGTTGCGGGGTGGCGAAAGGGACCCCTTCGCAAACCTGCTGCTGATCGAGCCACCAGCGGAGGCAGTTCGACACCCGAGCCGGGATTGTCACTACTAGGTCTAAGGGGTCTCTGTTGGGGCGATACGTTTGGGCCAGCCAGAACTATAACGGCCTGAGTCTTAGACGGGCATGTCTGACTACATGTGTGCAAGCCACCATGTGCCCCAAGAGTTGCATACAGCATCTGTCCGTGGGGAATTGTTGCATGGAGCTTATGACCCTTTGAATGGCCAAGAACCGTGACACTGGAAGACTTGCCCGTGCCGCCACCGAGTCCAGGACTGCTCCCGTGAAATCCAGTCTGTGTGTGGGGATCAGAGAGGACTTGGGTACATTGACCAGTAGACCGAGCTTGCGGAACACCTGTAACGCCAGTGCCACGTGGGAGCAGACCTCGTCCTCAGACCTGCCTGCAAGAAGCCAGTCGTCCAAGTACGGGTATACCCGCATCTTTCTATTCTGAAGAAAAGCTGCCACCACGGACATGCATTTCGTGAACACTCGCGGGGCCGTTGCTAGGCCGAAGGGCAAGACCTTAAATTGGAAATGGTGTTGGTTGATGGTGAAGCGCAGGAACCGCTGGTGGGCCGGGCGGATGGCGATGTGAAAGTACGCATCTTTCATATCGAGGGCAGTGTACCAATCCCCCGGATCCAGGGATAGGATAATAGTGCCAAGGGAGACCATACGAAAACGTGCCTTGACCAAAAATTTGTTTAGTCTGCGTAGATCCAAAATGGGACGGAGGCCCCCTTTTGTTTGGGAATGAGGAAATATCTGGAGTAAAACCCTTTCCCCCTTAGGTCCTGAGGGACCTCTTCCACTGCTCCTACTTTGAGGAGGGCCCGCAACTCCTGCATGAGGAGTTGCTCGTGAGAGGGGTCCCTGAAGAGGGACAGGGATGGGGGCTGGGAGGGAGGGGGCGAGGAGAACTGAAGGGTGTATCCCACCTCCACCGTGCGAAGAACCCAGCGGTCTGATGTTATACGAGACCAAGCACGATAAAAATGGGACAGGCGGTCCCTGAAACATAGAGGAGGATCCGGTATAAGGGTCGGTACGCTGTCCTCGATCACAGCTTCAAAACCCTTGCTTATTTCCCGGCTGCGGCTTGCCGTGGCCGTAGTTTTGGCCCTGGTTAGGCGCGTTATGTCTACGCCTATTATCCCTGCCCCTTCTGTGGTACAGTTCCTGCCTAGGATGAGGATGGTATTGCCTCTGTGGTGGTTGGGGCTTAAAGGGTTTCCTCTGTGTCACTGGGGTGTGCATTCCCAACGACTTGAGGGTTGCTCAAGAGTCTTTGAGGCTATGTAATCTGGCATCCGTCTGGTCCAAAAACAAGCCTAACCCCTCGAACGGAAGGTCTTGTAAGGTGTTTTGCACCTCTGGGGGAAGGCCAGAGGCCTGTAGCCATGCCGAGCACCTCCTCACTACTCCTGAGGTGGTTGTCCTGGCAGCTGCGTCCGCAGAGTCAAGGGAGGCCTGCAGAGAGGTTTTGGCTACTGCCTTCCCTTCGTCCACTATGGCCATAAACTCGGGTAGTGAAGCTTGGGGTAGGGAGTCCTTAAACTTGGAGACTGATGCCCAAGAATTGAAGTTGTGTCTGTTCAGACAAAGTGGGTATTCACCCACAAAAGCTTATGCTCCAATACATTTGTTAGTCTATAAGGTGCCACAGACTCTTTGCTTCTTTTTACAGATCCAGACTAACATGACTACCCCTCTGATGCTCTGTACAGAGATGCTGGAGAGGCACAGAGAGGGAATACCAAGTACGTTTTTACACATTTAAGCTGAAATATTACTAAGAACAATAGTATCTCTTAGCTGAAGACGGTAAGGCCCTACCAGCCTCAACAAGAAGTCTTCATGTTGTCCTGGTCTCTCCAGGACTCCTACTGCGATGGTCTTCCTTAACTAGAAAGTGCAGGATAGGCCTTTTTTGGGCCCCAAGGGTCACTAGGAGCTGAACATACTGTCTCTGTAGTGCTACTAGCCTGGGAAACAAGAGACCAGACTGAGGAAGTGAAAGGACAACAACTTCACGTTACCAAACCTATCCAGGCCAACTGCACTTTGAAAGACAAAAAGGTTGCCTGAGCTGTCCCCCTGGTGACTTGGCCCCATATGATCAATGCAGAAGGCACCTTTGCAGCTGCTCTGTCCTTTGAGTCCCAAGCATTTTTGTCACTCACCATCGCCAAGTTGAAGATGCCCCCAACTGGTCCAAGCTGTGAAGCTTCTTCTATCAAGTGCTGTGTTCCTTCTAAAGTCCCAACATCACTGGTGGACACCAGGACCTGGACTCCCATCTCCTTCCACTCTCTGACTCGTTTAGCTTGGTAACCTGCAAAAAAAAAAGTCTAGTTTGAGATTCATTATTCCAGACACTGTGCCCTGGTGAAGCTCCGCTTCCTGCACTTCTCAGTTATGTACTCAGTTCATACTTACCCTAAGACAAACAGCAGCATTTAAACTAAAGCATTAGAACTGCAACTTGTGGTTGCAGACTGATTCACTAATGGTTAGACAGACGACAGATTCAGAGTTCTTTTCCCCAACTGCCATTAGTTCACAGTGTGACCCAAGACACGTAACTTGGTGCTCCTGTATCCCTATCTTTAAGATGAAGAAAATACTCCCTCTTTTAAATGCTGAGCATGTTGGATGGAGATGGTATTTAAAACGAGGAAGGCTTTTCTTTTGGTATATAGTGTAACCATAGCTCACAGGAAATAAGCTCCCTGAAAAGGAATATAGCAACTTTCATTGAGGCCTTTGCACGAAGGCTCTTCCATGTTTCAGGTCTGGACTCACTGGTAACAGTGTGTGCTCTTTCTCTGGGCAAGGCTGTAGATTTGACTTTATATAGAGCCAAAAATATGCCTGGTGCCTGGGGGTTTTCAGTTTGGAGCTGGCTGGGGACTAGGAGTGAGGGCAAATGGGGGTGTCTAGCTTGCTGCCCCCCAGGATGGACCCGGCTGAGGCATTCCGTTTGCTGTACCTACAAGCTCTGTTTTAGACCATGTTCCTGTCATCTAATAAACCTCTGTTTTACTGGCTGGCTAAGAGTCACGTCTGACTGCAAAGTGGGGGTACGTACAGGACCTCTGGCTTCCCCAGGACCCCGCCTGGGCGGACTCGCTGTGGAAAGCGCACGGAGGGGCATATGCTGAATGCTCCAAGGTCAGACCCAGGAGGTGAAGACGTGTGAGCTTCTTGCCCTGAAGACGGTCTGCTCCAAGGGAGAGGAGGCTCCCCAAAGGCCTGACTGGCTTTGCGGGGAGCAGTTCCAGAGCATCGCCCGGGGACTCCGTGACAAGAGGTAGGCAGGAACAGAGTTATATACGATTGAAAGCGTAGTGAAGGGATTTGAAGAGGGGATGGACATGATCAGATCAGCAGGCAGGGTGGATTATTTTCATAGTAGCACTTTGGACAGATCAGGAAAAGGAAGGCAAGAGTGAAGGAGGAAGAAAGAAAAAGGGTGCAGTAACTAAGGAGAGAGATGAAAAGTTGGACAAGATTTAAGGCAGTGGGATAGAAAGGAATGGATAGATTTTGGAATGCAGAAGTTGGCAGGAGTTAGCAACATCAAAGTTGGAGGACTGAGGTGGGGAGTCAAATGCCACCAAGCTTTGCATGCCTGCAGAACATGCATGATAGTGGATTTGCCAATGGAAATAGAAAAAGTAGTAGTTTTTCTCATGTTGAGCCTGAGATGGTGTCAGGACAGAGGAACACAGGTCAAAGACAATTGTGGATGAGGCAGTGAGGCAGATCCGAGACATTTAATTATTGGGTAATGTCACACAGGGATATGAGCTAGAGGGAAAAAAAGACCAATGACAGCTCTCCAGGGAAGGGACAAGACAAAGAGCTTGAGGGTCACTATCCCTAAATAATGGTTGGAGAGGGAAGATGCAGAGTCTTTGAAACTAAGAGGATGAGAATCTCTAGAAGGAGGACAGGGAGACTTTGTAAAAGAAGGAGTCATTGGGGACTTGAGTAAGGGCAGTTTCAGTAGAGTGGAAAGGTAGAAGCCAGATTGTACAGGGCACCCTTTTTAAGTAGATCAGAAGCAGGCTTCCTGCTAAACAACCAGTGGGCCACAGGACAATCGAGATGTTAAAGGAGCACTCTAGGACGATAAGGCCATTGCGGAGAAGCTAAATGAATTATTTGCATCTGTCTTCATGGCTGAGGATGTGAGGGAGATTCCAAAACCTGAGCCATTCTTTTTAGGTGACAAATCTGAGGAACTGTCCAAGATTGAGGGGTCATTAGAGGAGGTTTTAGAACAAACTGATAAACTAAATAGTAATAAGTCACCAGGACCAGATTGTATTCATCCAAGAGTTCTGAAGGAACTCAAATGCGAAATTGCCAAACTACTAACTGTAGTCTGTAACCTATCATTTAAATCAGCTTCTGTTCCAAATGACTGGAGGTTAGCTAATGTGACGCCATTTTTTAAAAAGGGCTCCAGTGGTGATCTTGGCAACTACAGGCCAGTAAGCGTGACTTCAGTACCAAACTGGTTGAAACTATAGTCAAGAACAAAATTGTCAGACACATAGATGAAAATAATTTGTTGGGGAAGAGTCAACATGGTTTTTGTAAAGAGAAATCATGCCTCACCAATCTGCTAGAATTCTTTGAGGGGGTCAACAAGTACGTGGACAAGGGTGATCCAGTGAATATAGTGTACTTAGATTTTCAGAAAGCCTTTGACAAGGTTCCTCACCAAAGGCTCTTAAGCAAAGTAAGCTGTCATGGGATAAGAGGGAAGGTCCTCTCATGGATTGGTAACTGGTTAAAATACAGGAAACAAAGGGTAGGAATAAATGGTCAGTTTTTAGAATGGAGAGAGGTAAATAGTGGTGTCCCCCAGGGGTTTGTACTGGGACCAGTCCTATCCATAAATGATCTGGAAAAGGGGGTAAACAGTGAGGTGGGAAAATTTGCAGATGATACAAAATTACTAAAGATAGTTAAGTCCCAAGCAGACTGCAAAGAACTACAAAAGGATCTCTCAAAACTGGATGACTGGGCAACAAATTCAGATGAAATTCAGTGTTGATAAATGCAAAGTAATGCACATTGGAAAACATAATCCCAACTATACATATAAAACGATGGGGTCTAAATTAGCTGTTACCACTCAAGAAAGATCTTGGCGTCATTGTGGATAGTTCTCTGAACAAAAAACTCAATGTGCAGTGGCAGTCAAAAAAGCGAACAGAACGTTGAGAATCATTAAGAAAGGGATAGACAATAAGACAGAAAATATCATATTGCCTCTATATAAATCCATGGTACGCCCACATCTTGAATACTGCATGCAGATGTGGTCACCCCATTTCAAAAAAGATATATTGGAATTGGAAAAGGTTCAGAAAAAGGCAACAAAAATGATTAGGGGTATGGAACAGCTTCCGTATGAGAAGAGATTAATAAGACTGGGACTTTTCAGCTTGGAAAAGAGACAAATAATGGGGGGATATGACTGAGGTCTATAAAATCATGACTGGCGTGGAGAAAATAAATAAGGAAATGTTATTTACTCCTTCTCATAACACAAGAACTAGGGGGTCACCAAATGAAATTAATAGGCAGCAGGTTTAAAAACAAACAAAAGGAAGCATTTCTTCACACAATGCACAGTTGACCTGTGGAACTCTTTGCCAGAGGATATTGTGAAGGGCAAGACTATAAAAGGGTTCAAAAAAAAGAACTAGATAAATTCAATAGCTATTAGCCAGGATGGGCAGGGATGGTGTCCCTAGCCTCTGTTTGCCAGAAGTTGGGAATGGGCAACAGGGAATGGTTCACTTCAGGATTACCTACCTGTTCATTCCCTCTGGGGCACCTGGCATTGGCCACTGTTGGAAGACTGGATATTGGGCTAGATGGACTTTTGGTCTGACCCACTATGTCTGTTTTTATGTTCTTATATAATATGTAAGAGGATGAGTGCATGTATTAACAAAGGCAGCATAGGCAGCAAAAGGAGAAAGTCCACTGAAGAAATTCAAAGGCAAAAGAAAGGCAAGAGATGATGTAGTAGATGGAAAAGGAGGTTGGGTCCAGAGATTTCTCTTGGAATACTGGAGACTATAGCACGTTTAAAGGGAGAGGGAAAGGAACCAGATGGGACAGTGTGGTGTTGCAGGAAACTGGATGATCAGAGGGACATGGGAACTGAGCTCTACATTGTGCCTCAATTTTCATTTGCACACTACAATCTGAAACGTCAACCACGGGCACAAACATGAGACCACAACTCCTGGTCTCCATTCTCCCCACCCCTTATTTTAAGTTATCCACTTACCAGATCGTATGCCAGAACGAGAGGTCAGTACAAGCTTCTGAGCGCCTCTCTCAACCAGCCACTGAGCCAATTCCAGCCCAAAGCCGCCTAGGCCGCCTGTGATGATGTAGGACTTTGTAGGTGGGCAGGAAGTTCGCGAGATGGCAGAGAGTCTGACAGCCTCAGTCTCCCTCACAGGAAATTCCTTCTCTTCCTCATGGACCTTCCAACAGTCAGACAACAACAATTAAGTAAGAGAGGAAATATGTCATAGCTCTTTGGATCCAGAACCAAGGGCTCTAGAGTATTAGATATGTCAACTGGCTGAGTTGGCAATATTGTGAGCAATGGGGTTAATTCCCCTCACTAAATGGACAGATCCCTTCTTTCTCTCCTTCCCAGCTATGCTGCTCTAGTTGGGGAATTTCAACCTCACTAAACATGACCCATTTTTTTGTATGCAGTTCATACACACTGGATTCCTGGGTCAGGATGACAGATGTAGAGAAGCCAAGACCTACAGGTGTGTCATTACCTTGATCATAACTTTGCCAATGTGTTTTCCTTGTGCCATGAACCTGAAGGCAGCTTCTACCTCCTCTCTGTTGAAGATCGTAGTCCTCAGGGGTTTTACCACACCATCTCTTATACCCATCTTCAGCAGGTCTGACACTTCCTCCCACTCCTGGTTTCCCTCTTCAAATATGGCATCTAGCAGTATTCCATGAAATGCTACATTCTTCAGGAAAAGGGCCATTCCTAGAGGAAGCAACATGGTTAGCACACCATACTGCCTGCAGTTTCTTGTCAAATTAAATTTCTTAGCTTCCAAAACCATTTGTTTATCTCCATGCTAGTGAGTGATATACGAGTATAGGGCATAACAGTCACGAGGCAACAGGGAAAAAGTTAATAAACCAGTTATTTTTCTAAGGGCTTGTCTTCACTACCGGGGTAAGCTGACCTAAGTTATGCCATTCCAGCTACATGAATAGTGTAGCTGGAGTCGACATAGCTTAGGTCGACTTACCCCAATGTCTTCACTGCTCTGCGTTGACGGGAGATGCTCTCCGGTCGAGACTTCTCTTACTCTTCTCGGAGAGGTGGAGTACCAAGATCGACCAGAGAGCGCTGATTTAAACCCGCTAAACTGACCTCGCTGCATCTTCACTAAACCTGCTAAATCGACCTCGCTGCATCAATTGCAGCAGCGTTGATCTCCCTGTAGTGAAGCCAAGCCCTAAGAGCTAAAATCTACTCAACTTAATTAACACTACATGAGCAAGGGTGCTCTGTAAAGAAGAGAGACTAGTTCACCAGAAGTTCCACATACAAGTCACTGGCAAGGATATTAGTTACAAGCACTATTTCATCAGGACAAACTGTAAATGGCTGATCAGTTATCTTGAAAGTAGAAGCAACTAATGAGAGCTGAATAATAGAATGTACAGAAGTAAAAGCACTATTAATCTTCCTGTCCATCTCTACAGTGGATTCTTCCCTGTTGGACACTTTCTAGTTCTTCGTCTTGACAAGTTTTAAAAGACCCAAGCAATGGGGCTGCCACAACTTCCCGTAAGCAACTATTCCAAAGCCTAATACAACCCATCACCAGGAAGTTTTTCTGAATAGTTACTCTAGGTTTCCCTTTTCCAAATCGGTATACTCTATGCTATAGTCCTAAGTAATTCCTCTCCATCATCAGTTCTATCCCTGACATACATGGACAGTGTAAATCATTTAACCAAGCTAAACAGATCTTTTTCCTCACGTCAGTTCCTACAGCCCCATGACCACTTCAATTGCTGTTCTTGGAGATCCAGCCAATTTGGCTTTATCTTTGTAGCAATGAGATGCCCAGACCTGAATGGAATATTCCAGGTGTGATCAACACAACAGCTCCATCACCTCCTTGCTCTGTGATGTCTTTGCTATGCAGCCCAAAATTTCATCATCTTTTTGTTGCCATATCATATTGCTAACCTATGTCAAGTCTCTTTTTGCATTACAGCTTCCCAGGATTTTCCCTCCCACTGGAGTAGCAGCATTTGATTCCCACTCACCCCAGATGTATTAGCTTCATTTTTCCAAGCTGAATCACATTGTTATTTTCTGCCATGTTTCTAATGTCTCTAGGTCCCTTTGCATCATTTCTGTCCTCATTTGTGTTTGCAGCGCCTCCTAATTTATCATCAGTAAGTTTCATTAAACATGTTACTTACAGTTTATAATGATCTTCAAGATCATTAAGGATGATGTTAAGACTTGACCTAGCACATATACAACAACTATGTCCTAGTTATAAATCTGTTTTTTATTATTAGTATTGCAGTAATGCCTAGAGGGCCCTGATTGGGGCTTATTGTGGTAGGCCCTGTACAAACATGTGATGAATAGAAAGTCCCTGCCCTAAAGAGCTTACAATCCAAATATAATGATTGGAGGTAAATGGATACAGACATACATGGGAGCTACGCTGTAGAGAGATAATTAGGATTGTGTAATAAGCGATGGTCATATCACACGAGTGGCCTAACCACTGTCAAGTGTTTTGTAGGCATTATGGCATAGGTTCGTTTTAAAAAGAGACTTTAAGAAGGATAACTTTGTGGCTTTACACATATTTATGGGGAGCTTCTCCCATGCAAGAATCACAGCACAGGAGTTTGCATGAAGGTACTTGTTGGAAAAAACTGATAAATGATCTGTGATGAATGTATCATTGCAAAGTTAATGGTTTTGCTTGGTACACACACCTTTTAAAGCTCTGATAATGTTCATATTGTGGGATATGGATATAGTCCAGCTAAGAACAGATCTTTCCTGATGCCATATATCTTACCAAGTGGGCTGTTGTTAGACAGATCATATTTGCCTATTTCCAAGAAGCGTCCGTGTCTAGCAAGGCAACGTAGACTGGCCTGGAGCTTTTCTTCTGCCAGGGAGTTTAATACCAGGTTGACCCCTACAAGAAAGCAGTAACAGCATTTAGCACGCTCTTTCCTGGCAGAGAATCGGACACTCTCAGTGACTTTTCCTTATCTATCCAACCAGTTCTAGCCATGATCTTTCTAATTCTGCAACCCTTCTGGTATCCACTATTCCTTGGACTCACCTTTCCCATTGGTGACCCGCAGTACATGTTGCTCAAAGGAGGTATTTCTGGAGCTGGCAAAGCTGTTGGCATCCAGCTGAGGGAATCTTGTTTGGAGATACTCGCGTTTCTCAACGGAACCTGAGAACAGAGGAGCATTTTATTTTCCTGAGACACCAGCACTCCTTGGCTCATACATCATACATTCCACTGCCTTCTGCTGAAACCTCTGCTAACAGGAAAGGGCTAGGATGCAACTCCGAAGAGCTCTCAGACACCTGTAATAGAGCTCTGGGACTTTACACCTCTGACAAAGGTAGGTTTATAGCTACTGCCTTTTTCCTGTTAGCAAGTTAATGACGGCTTTATTACAGCGAGGGACAAACCAAGTCATACACTTTCTTTGGTCACATTTCAGAGAAGCTACTGTATCTAAAGATTCAGGGCCTTATTTTCTTCTCATACCCTTGTAACTATCACTTTGTTGGAGTCACTCTCGATTTACACTAGTTAAATGAAGACAGTGATGCTCCATGCAGAGGTAAGGGTGTTTGTGCATGTGTATGCATTTGTCTGTGGCAGGGAGAAAGGGGCAGATTTTGTCATGTGGCCAACAGCTGAATTAGAAACCCGGAGTCAAGATTAATATAAACTGGTAGGAAACTGCAGAAGGGGAGTCACAGAAATGGGACTTCATTACTTACCTACAGTAGCAAAGACACGGCAGCCCATGCTCAGCGCAATAGCAATGGCTGCCTGGCCCACACCCCCCGAGCCGGAGTGAATGAGTACACTCTCTCCCTTCTTCATACCACCTCGAACAACCAAAGCATAATAAGCAGTGGCATAAACTACAGGCACTGAGGCTGCCTCCTCCAGAGACCTAAAGAAAGGAAAATAAAGAATTTTTAGTACTGATAGAAGCAATCCCCTGTATCTGGAATGGAGGGTGGAGACCACACAGACTCTCCAATTTGTACAAAAATGCAGCACTGTGCCTCTTTAATGGGAATACATGCATAGTCTGCATTGACTCCCAGTTAACCTTCACTGCCAACTGAAGGCCCTACTCTTGTTCCTTGAAAAGGTCCTCAGTAGTTTAGGGTCTGACTACATCTCTCATTCACACCCACTGGAACAGCTAGACTCTTCTGGCACAATGCAGCTAGCAGTGCCCAGGGTGAAGCCATTACAACAAAGACAAAATATTCTTGGTGGAGGGCCTTCAACTGTAAGCCAGCCTACCAGAGCAGGTAAAACTGAGCCCAGCTTACTTAACTGTTTTAAGAGCATACTGCAAGTCTCACCTTTTTGGCAAAAGCTTTCAATAACAGATAGTCAAAACTAAACCCTCCCCCCAGTGTAGATACACCCAAGCTATTGAAGCAGAGAGAGGCAAAGAGCAGAAGCTACTATAGATCAATAATGGTGCTTAGTTATCATAGTGACAGATACCAAGGTACATGACTCCAGTATCTGTGGGAAAACGGATGTATAGAATGCAAACAGCACAGGCCAGTCAAGGAAGTCGATACAAGACACCCTGTAATCATCCCCAAATCAGACTTCAGTTTCATTCAGGCAACTGCAGGGTATAGCCGTATCAACATGTGGGAAAAAACAAAATAAAGAGACCTACCAGTTCTCTGGCACCTCCCACAAAAACCTCTTGTCAGAGTCCACCACTGTAGCCAGCCCTTTTGCTGGGAGCAATCCCATCACCCTTTTTCCAGTGGGGTCCCGTCCTGAGAATTCCATTCCCAGCATGCACTGCTGCAGAGCCCAGTTACCTGAGAAAGGGATAGAATTATTGCTATTAAATTGCTCCTGTAAAATCCTTTGGGTAAAATATTCACCAACAAGGACGCTCTCTCTGAAGTTGTGATTGGAGTTCCCCCCTCATCTTTCTCTCTCTCCCCAGCTCCAGAGAAAACATCTCCAAATCCTGAAATTAGCTTTCTGCTTGCATAGCTCATTAAGCACAGTGGTTTATTTTCTCTTCCTACAAACTCCCCAGAAAGCTGAGAAGCACTGCCAGTCACAACTCTAGGAAAAGCTGACCACCACAAATTTCAATTTCTATTCTCAATGCTATCGTTTTAGCTTATAGCTTTCTTTTGAGAAACTTCATTGAAATCTCATCTTGTTTGCAGGATCTTTTCCCTCATCTCTGAAAAAAACAACCAACCAAATAAACAAACATTAGGTTTGTGTTGATCTATAGACAAAAAGGATTCACACTAAGACTCTGATTTAGGCAAAGAAGAGACACATTTAAGGTGGCTAGACTGAGTTGGGGACACACTCTAGTTAAGTCAGCTAACAACCAACCGCCACCAACACTACTTTAGTTCTTCACAGCTTCAAAACTGCTTTACAGACAAAATATTAATTCTCACAACTCCCTGTGAGGTAAGAGTATATTAGCTCCATTTTACAGGTGGGGAAACCAAGGCACAGAGTGCTGAAGTGATTTGCCCAAGGCCAAAGAGGCAGTCTATCTACAGCATGAGTGGAGGACTGTTAGCTAGGAACTCCCAGATTCTAATCTTAGTTCTTAAACCAGGGATGGGCAAACTTTTTGGGCCGAGGGCCACATCTGGGTGGGGAAATTGTATGCTGGGCCAGGGCAGGGGTGCGGTGTGCAGGAAGGGGCTCAGGGCAAAGGAGGGGTGCGGCAGGGGGCTCAGGGCAGGGGGTTAGGATGCACGGGGTGCAGCAGGGAGCTCAGGGCAGGGGGTTGGAATGCAGGCAGGTGCGGAGTGTATGAGGGGCAGGGAGTTGGGGGGGCGGAATGCTGGCGGGGTTTGGGCTCTGGCCCAGCACCACTTACCTAAAGCGGCGCCGGGGTGGCAGTGGCGTGCACCGGGGCCAGGGCATGCTCCCTGCATGCCTGCCCTGTCCCTGCGTCACTTCAGGAAGCACTACAGCCCGGGGGGGAGGAGGGAGGGGGGGGAAGAAGAGGAGAGGGGGGAAAAACACGGCAGAAGGCTCTGCATGCGCTGCCATTGCCGTGACTCCAGGTATCTCCCCCGAAGCTCCCACTGGCCGCGGTTTCCTGTTCCCGGCCAACGGGAGCTGCAGGAGGCTGTGCCTGGAGGCAAGGGCAATGCACGGAGCCCTCTACCCCCTGCCCGGGGGCCCCACGGAAGTGGAGCCGGCTGCTTCTGAAAGCGGCGGGGAGCCTTTGGCGCCACGGGGGGCAATCCCGCGGGCCGGATCCAAAGCCCTGAGGGGCCGGATCCGGCCCACGGGCCGTAGTTTGCCCACCCCTGTCTTAAACTGACACCTTTTGGGGTTTGGGGCAAGTCACTTCACCTCCAACTCAGTTTCTCATTTTCTGAAAAGGAGTAATATTCACCCCATACGTGAGCTGTGAGCATTAAATTAATTAAATACTATATAAATGCCAAATGGTATTGGCACTGCAGTTGCACTCAGGAGTTCCTGGCACCCATGTCTATTTTTAGACAATACCTCTTATTTTCAAATATCAATCTTGCATAAGCAAAGAAAAAAAGGCTGATTTACAACAGCTAGTGTGCTAGTAAAACTGGAACGTTCTCGTCACACTTGGAAACTTATTTACATAATTTTAGTTGTGGAAACTGCCCAATCTCCCCAATTCACCTGGGATAGCATCCGGAGAGAGCTTCCCTGTAGCCAGCATAATGTCACGGAAATTAAGAGATGCGTAATAGACCCTGCAGAGTTGAATGTTGGGATTGGTGGTGTGGAAATGGCGAAGCGGAGAGGCAATCCAGCGAAGGGATGAGAGGTCCCCACGAGTCAGCACATTCACATAAGCATAGTCTGTCAACTCCTCAGGCTGGGCTGCAGGAGAACAAGGAAAAGCCAGTGACTTCTCTGAGGGGAGAGATCTTTACACACATTAACATGGCATAGACATTTCATTTGATGGAAGAGGTTCCTTGTACAGCAAGGATAGCATGCATACTATGGGACAGATAAGGCATGGGAGCCACACATGGGTGAGGGGAAATTTTCCATTGATAGTTAGCCAGTTCCTCCCATTCACCCCACCAAAGACCTCCCTCTCCCTGTAATCTCACCTGAACACTACAAAATAGTTCATTCTACCTGGTGACATTGGCACATTGCACTATCCTGTCATGGAATTGGGACAGTAATTGCCCAAAGGTACCAGTACATCCGAGGAGTAATTCCTTGGGCCAATAAAAGATAAAAGAAAAGTACCTCCTCAAATCTCACTCTAAGACCTGTGGGAGGAAATGCTGCCAAATGACCATCAGGCCATGATCATAAAAGTCACCTTGCTGCAACAGAAAGTGTCTGAAGGAGCCCCACTTTCCATCACGATACACATTCATCACCAGGTCTCCCTGTAGGATTTTCTGCATCTCCCTGGCAGAAGGGCTTGTGGGAGGGATGGCTGAGGAGGAATTCAGGTTGGAAACAAACAGGCATCTAGAGAGAAAACAAATATTCAATCCACATTTGTCATTTTACTTGCTTCCCTGTCATGTGTTGAAAAAACTGATGGAAGATTGTCTCCTCTCCAATTGTGACTAAATATTGCATTTTTGTACCTGATCCTGTGGCCCCCTGGTTCCTGGCGTAGACAGTTCACCATTCCCACAACTCCTGAATTCCCACAGCTAGTAGCAGTCAGCCACACAGGCTGCTCAGATGAATCAGCTAAGATCACCTACAAGAGAAATCCCAGCCAGGTTGATTAGGCTTCACAGAAAAGGAAAGGGTTCTTATTTCCATAAGAGATGGTTTGAAATAAACTCTCTGGTTTCCCTATACACAGGGAAAGAGCTCTGTGAAGCAGACACCCTGTTTTCAAGGCTTCTTGTCTACTGTATGAAAGGCCTGGAAATAGGCGAGACATGTAGCCAACTTCATACACAGGAATTCTCACCTTTAAAGATTCCACCCACTTGTAATGTGTCTCCTCTACAGGCAGGAAAATAGGGATCTTGGCAGAAGCCTGCTGTCGGCACAGGAAGATGGCTGAACCATAAAACGATCTCTTCACAGCAACCAAATTCAACAAGGTCTTCCCAAATAAATCCTCCCATTCTGCCTGCCAAACCAAGAAAGATGAAAATTATTGGCAAATAGTCAGGAAAGATTAGAATTGCAAACTAGACTTCTACTGTGTGCAACGTGTCCTCAATGGAAATCATCAGCTGGTCCTATCCTCCTCTTTCTATACACGGGATAAGTTTTTGCCAGAGATCCTATGCATCAACTTGGTTATTTCCTCCCTAGGTCAGTTTGATAAATACTAACTATGGTAAGATTATTGTCGAGTTTTACACAGGACTTCTAATAGTCACAAGTCAGCACCTTCCACCTCAGCAGCTCCCCAAATCGTCAAAGATATTCATTTTTATTTGTATTACCATCGTGCCAAACAACCCTAATCATGGACTAGTACCTTGGTTGTGCTAGGTGCTGTGAAACACAGAACATAAAGATGATATTGCAACTATCTGAGACCTGCTACACATACTTTGGACACGCCCAACTTAGCAGACTAATGGAATTAAATATTAGGTCACATCTCAAAGACTATACAATCAAGAGGTTCCAAAATACATAAGTTGTAGAAGTTAGAGATCTCTCCTTGAGAATAATGAGGACTGTGGTGGCTCTCTGCCTAGCACGAGTAATGCTGCTTATAAACAATGACGACTGGATTTAGGGGTTACTGACCTAGGTCGGGGGACTGGGGTCAAGAAATACAGAGTTCTCTTTTCAGCACTTCTGGTTGTCATAAGTAAGTTAAAGATTTAAACAACAACAAAAGTAGAGTGGACACAGCAACCTGAATCCCTCCATCTGGAAGGGCAGCTGGCAGAGAACAGGAGGAGGTGGCTGCAACATTTTCAAGAAGCAAGTGACATTGCAGCAAAAGAGAAGGAAAATGAAATGCTCTTCAGCTGTATGCAACAGGTCCAGAGGCACGTACACGTCTACAGTACAGTCTAACGTGAGCATGAAAGGGACTGGAAACAGAAACAAAAAATCATTCAAAAGTTTCAAGAGTACTTTAATTCATGCAAGAGTGTCATTTGGGAAAGCCACATTTTCTTTCAAAGATATCAGGTACCAGGTGTCACTCAGCTATTGCACTTAACTTTTGCCACCCTAAGATTCTGACAGGATAAAAGACCTAAAGGAAGGTGTGGAAGCAGAGAAAGAACTGACAGGAAGGGGACTGCAATGCATGACAGTTTGTTAGCAAGAGTCAGGCTAACTGTAACCCTAATAACGAGAGTTTTGTAGAAGCGAGGAATGTGTGAGGCGAGTGGTAAAGAACTGTGTGAGAAGTTGTGGCGACCTTGTGTAGATAATATGGAATGTAGACTAAGAGTCTACATTAGTGAGCAAAACAAGATATCAGAATGACCTATGTATAAACAAAATGCAGCTGTTGCTCATTATTGTCTGTAATAAAAGGTATAAATGCTTGCTGTAATTGTTTACCTGTTGAGAGACCTGTTCAGCTCTCTCCCTCTATGCAATTGATAGAGAGAAAATAAAGTATCTGACTTGCTGTGCCCAAATAAAAAGTGAGAACTCTGTTATTCTCCGACAAAGGTATAAATCAACAGGGGGAAAAAGCAACTTATAAAAAGGCACAAGGGCAATTGAGTAACTTTGATATCATAATACCTCCTTTTATTAAGTGTTTAGAAAAAAATTACTAAAGTCTAGTGATTGCAACAGGCCAAATTCTGCATTCACTTTACATCCAATGGTGCACTGTTAATTTCAGTAGGATTGATAGTATACACGAGGGAAGGATCTTACTCAGTGAATTTGTTACTATCAAGACAGACCTCCCGTAATTGTAGGAGAGAACTGGGTTATAAACTCAACAGATTCACATTTTATATTGCTGGTTGACAAGAACATTGCTGTGCAAAATTCTGATCTTTCAGTAAAGAAGGTTCTGAGCTTGCACCATTCCCTCACCCTTGGGTAAAATGCATAACGAAAGCTCATGCTCATTAATCATCTCAGAGGACTTTTTGCAAGAGTCAGGCTGTAAGAATCCGTGTCTCACCTACATTCCAACTCCAGGGATTATATTTACCTCCCTTATTTCCATTTGCCATTTCAATGGGTTATAGTATTCTTTTTCACTTCCTGCCCTAAAAAGAAGTGTTGTGTAGCACTACTGAGTAGCTGCTATGTTCCATTCAAGCATCAGGACTGGATAAAGGATCTTCCTGTATTTATGAAGCATTTTGGAACCCCACAGGGAGGGGGAGAGAGAGACACCCCCCCCCATGTAAACAACAGCTACTGTAATTCGTTAAGGCCTGGCTGTGCTATAAGGATACTCTTCTTGTCCATGGCTCTCTCTGGAGCCCATCAGACACACCCAGAGGTTAGACAGTGGAGTCACTGCAAAGCATTGAGACACATTCTCATTTTCCCAGATGCAGAACCCATTGCCTTCAGCATTTCCAGAGCAGGAAGAACAAATGTACCTTTAACTCAGAGCCCCCATGATAATACAGCAAACAGACTAGAACAACTAGTTTGCAGATGGAGTATGTTTTTATATGGAGATCCATAGTACTAAAACTGGTCACCTGAAATACATTATGAAAGGAATTCTGACCTAAACTCACCTGAATTGACTTCCCTACTTTTGCAACACTGATGGATTCAGAACTAGTCTCTGCTGACAAGGAATATTTCTATACATTCCTGAGAAGGAACAAGATAGGATGGAGCAGCCATTCAATGAAATGAACTGCCTGAGATTCTGTATGCAACAAAGTGGAGTTTAGGGCTAACTGTAGAGGAAACATCAAAAGGAGTCTGGAAAGCCAATTGTTTACCTGAGCCAAGAGGCCTCTCTGCTGAAAATCTGGAGTTGTAAGGAAACTGATGATTTCTCCAAGCGTTTCTCCTTTGAGAAGGGTGTGCAGTAAAACAAACCCTCCTTCTTTCACCGTGGCTGACAAGTTGGAGAGAATCTCTGCTGGGTTCCCAAAAATGCTCACTGAGCAGTTGCACACCAGCAAGTCAGCACTGGTCAGGTGTCCAGGAGGAGGGCTGATAGGATCCCACTGGGCAATGGAAACACCAGTTTCCTGCAGCTGGCTTTCATTGACTGAAAGGATCTCTGGGGCTCGGTCAGTGGCAGTGTAGTCCAGTTGTAGCATGGGCTGAGTATTTAGGAGACCAGTAACACGAGAGAACAGACGTCCATCTCCTGCCAGAGCCTGCAAGGAACGAAACAGAGGGAATAAGATGAAAATCCTGGACATGGTTAGCACATTATGACGAGAGAAGAAAAACTGTCGAGATTTCAAAGCCTCTTAGAGATTCAGTCTATAGTTTCTCATCCTGGGGTCCCAACTAACCTCCACTATCTTCATCCTGTGACTGGTAATGTTCTCCAGTGCTATATCCACACAAGCCTTCAGCTCAGGAGAATCTAGCAAGGCATTGAGTAGGGGATCATCCTGGAGATGCATCTTCTCTTGAGTAACAATCTGTTCTAGCTCTGAATACAGGTTTCCATTCAATTCCAGGCGGCAGATTTCAGAAAGGATGTGGAGGAGGCCCTTCTGCATGGACCCAGTCTCTCTAAAGGCCCCTACTGTCTCTAGCCCTGGGATGGCCAGTTTGACTCCATGGAATTCTACCTTCTTCTGTAATTTGCAAATCAGACCTAGAACACAGGAGCAGGAGAAAAAAAATCAGTTCCTTACACAGCTCTTCCTCTTCTTCCAGTCCTGTAGAGGATTCCTTCTCCAAATAAGCAATAGCAAGCAGAACTGCTGGAGGACGGCATCACTCATGGCTTTCCAAAAATGTTAGCCTTGGTTTTGGTTACTGTGTAGCCCAAGTATGTAATCCATACAACCCAGTTACATAAACCATTTCCAAACAGGAGCTCATTATTATTGCTGATTTGTATTGTGGTAGCAGCCAATCAGGATAGGGCTCATTGGGGTAGGCTCCGTACAGACACATAGTAAGACAGTCCAAGAGACAAAACCCCCCCACAGATATGACCCCTTAGTGACTGGGGTTAAGACAGGGGTAGAGCTCATGACAGATATGTGGCATGTTTGTGCCACATTTGTTTATTTGATATATGATTTGTTTGATTTACTTAAATTCCTTTGTTTTGGGAGATTCTTTTGGGGTGGGGGGCACTCAGGGTTACGGAGACAGAGACTAAGTTAGAGTAAGAGGAAGGGGGGAGATGAGAAGGATGCAAATCAGGGAAGTCCTGGCAAGAACTTCTAGAAGCTCCCAGAGACTCTTGCTAAAAATTCCACCAACAAATTGAATATCAGATCAGTTTCCTTGCCTGGAAGACAAAAAAGATAATGGTCTCTGGACACTGCTAGATCATCCGTGCCAGGAACACCTTCCCTGGGGCTCAGAAATATTCCTGAAGAACAAAGTTTTGCCTTTTGTAGAAATATTCCAGGAGAATGGGTGGGGTTGTCCTCCCTGAGTCTCCATGCCACCCCTTAATAGTCTACTATACTATGAGTATCCTCAGTAGATTTCTCCAGGAACAAAAGTATAAATAGTTCCAACACCAGTGCTCAATACCTCCTGGAGCTGTACCCTCCTTGGTTATGGTCAGAAGAGCATGTTTGTGGTTTAGGTGAGAACATATGAATAAATGCACCTAACCCTCTTTGCAGTCACAAGAAGGAAAACTGCATTAAGATGGGTTGTAATATGTCTCCTGCCAATATTTGAAAAGCGATTGGGCTAGACTCCTCCCAGAGGTGTTGAGGGTTAATATACATCCTTGTGCACCTTCAAGGACAACTGCAGCAACTGACACATTCAACCCTGGGAAAGGGGAAGTATACCCCCAACCCACTTTGGAAGTCTCATAAAATTCCAGCTGGGACTCCATAGCCCTGCCTGTTGAGGATGTCTTGGAGAAATGCTGAATCAGCCTCTCTCCTTGGTGCCCAAAGGGCTGGGTTGGTCAGTCAGTTGGTCCCCCAGCAGCAGTTCCACTGTGACTCTGCTTTGGGAAGACTTTCTGCTGCAATGGGTCACAACTGGCTTTTGCCAGTGGACTGAATCACAGCCACAGTGTGCTTGTCAAGGCTAAAGTAGTCTGGACTTGTCTGCCTCAGTAGAAACAGGGACAGATCCTTGCTGTTCTCCAGGCAAAGATTCCAAGAGGCTGTGCAGGTACATACTCTCACCTCACAAAGAGCCCTTGACGCCTGCTCATCATCATGTTATAGTAGTACTGAAATCCCTTTACCTTTGCAATGTTCCAAATGGGCACGAAGATGGGCCTCTGAAGACAAACAATCACTCTCAACATACGGCACAAAGCAAAATTTTTCCAGAGTTGGAGGTATCTGTTCCTGCTGTCGCCGAGGTGCCACAGTGGCATGGAGCCCAGAGAGCCGAACACCTCCTGCCATGATGTTATCGAGGCAACGGTCAACAACAACATCAAAAGCTGCAAGGCAAGAAGAGAACATGCAGATAAATGTTGAAAGTGCCATATGAAGAGGCATTGCTGTGCTTAATATGGTCAGAGAGAGTAGGTCCTGTGTCAAAGTACACAGTAAAAGGAGTAGCAGAGTGGCTTGGAGACCCATAGGTCTTACAAGTTTCTCTTACTACTATGGGCAGGTGAAGCTGCTTCAGGTCATCTGGAGAGCCATAAAGAAGCTGGGAAAATTCCAGTTGTGGAAGAGGATTCATTACCTTCAATATCATCCTTGTATTTGTGCACCCGCTCTTGGTGTAGTGACGGATCAATGCACACAGAGCGTATTCTAGTTGGTAAGCGCAGGCTGTGACCTTTCTCACCCAAGATGATCATCTGCAGCAAGGTGTCAAGGAAAGTTACCCAGTTCCCATTCCACAGGACTTTTCCTGTGTTACCTGGGGAAGAGAAGAAGCCCTATCAGTACTCATTCTCCTATGTCTGCTGGGTGAAAATCTGCTTCAAAAGACATAAAATAAGAAAAATAAGATCTCTGTTCATTGACTGCACAAGCTCTGCTCCACACAACTATACCTGGGAATGCATGCCTGCCCTGCCCAGGAGAGACCAGCCTCCCCACTGCTCCATCAATACAGTTACAATATTCTTATTCTGTCATGCACATAGGCACGCCCTACTCCATGACACTTTAAATACAGTCCTTTTAATAAACAGATCACATTCATTCACATCATTAGTCTTAGAACTTTCTTGATTATCTTTCTATAGGAAAGACACACCTTCATTGTTTGATTCTAAAAGTCCCTGGAACGTTGGCCCATAATCATAACCACGCAGACGCAGCTCTTTGTAAATATCTGCCTTGGACAGACTGAATTTGGGCCTCATGTTTGGTGGAGTCTCCAAGTCAACTTGCTGGTTACGGAAATTATTTAGAGCAGTTTCTTCCAAAAGGCAAATTTTCCCTGACGGACACAATATAGAGAACAAGAGCAGTCAGTGTTCAGACATATATAGCATGGGATTCTTCACAGTAGGCCAGGACAGCCAGAATTATCCACTTACCACTTACAGCCAGGTTTCCATTCCCAGACACTTCAAAACAGTGGGAAGCAGGCAGAAGTCTCACCTCCAGCTGTGTTGAACCTGCAAACGAACCCAGAGATTGCTGAAACGTGTGTTAGGGAGACCCTTCCATCCCACGTTCTTCCTCATGCACTCCCCTCCACTAACTGTCCCAAATTCCCTGGAATCTCCTGTTTTTCCACAGGTTTCAGAATAGCATCCGTGTTAGTCTGTATCCACAAAAAGAACAAGAGTACTTGTAGCACCTTAGAGACTAACAAATTTATTCAAGCATAAGCTTTCGTGGGCTACAGCTCACTTCTTCACAGTACCTTCTGCCCCACTATGCACAACATGGAACAGAGACATCATGATATCCCACTTCACCTTACCCTGTTATACATCCTGAAGTGTAATGTATTTGTTTCCTTCTCTCTCCCCACTGCCATGCACTCTTCCCTTCTGCCCATCTTTCCCAATCTTTACTATACAGGCTTGAGATCCCAGATGCAACCTCTCCCTCACCTTTCTTGGAAAGGATTGTTGCCTGATGGATTGTAACCTCTTCAAAAAAAACAGGCATTTGTTCCATGGTAATCCCCAGAGACCGTGCCAGAGTTCGCCAGGCTAGCACCAGGTACCCAGTTGCTGGATACAGGACTCTGCCATCAATGCAGTGACCAACCAAGTAGTAATCGGAGGATTCAGAATTCATATCTGCCAGTTAAACAGGAAAGAACAAAAATTCTTTTAGAACTCTCAGGAAGCGAAGACTTCAGAGCAAAGAAAGAATTTCCAGGAATTTCCTCACAACCCTCCTGGCCACATAGAGGTCTTTATAGCTTCTATTAATCTGAACCAGGCCAACCCCCCAGCTTTGTTCAGATCACTTCATTTCTAACCTCAAGAGCAGTTCCAGCCACAAAGTTAGCACACCCTCTTCATATAAGGTTTTGGTGATGCTGCTTAGAGGACTTTATATTCCCATTTTGTGAACAAGAGAAACTGACATAGAAGTGAGGAAGACAGGTACGCACCAATATTATAGATTGATGCTGATGAAGATCCCCCAGAGCCGGAGGGAAAGTCTTCAGCTTTTGGGACGTCCCAAGTCTGGCTGTGGTCCCACAAGATGTAAGGAGATATTAATGGGGTTCCCACTGGGGCAGGATATTCAACAAGTGGGAACAGATTATTTGAGAGAACATTTATTCTGGAAAGACAAAGGTCAAGAAAAAAATTTAGTGATTTTAGCCCTGACAGTGGTGAGAAGTTATAACAGTCTGTGGGATTCCTAGAGAAAGGCCAACAGCAAACCTACCACCAGAGTACACCAGCAACCCTCAGATTTGCAATTATAGCACCAGCAGTCCCTGAGACACAATGCTTGTATCCAGGAGGTAGTCTAACCTCCAGTTCCAGGAGTCCTCAGAATTTAACTCCTTCTCTTGAAAAATGCATCTGCCCCAACCCTAGCAGTATCATTTTCTTTGCAATAGACTTAGATCCGACCGAGGGACATCTCTTTCATAGCAACAACATGACTGTAGCAGACATGTTCCCTAAATCCTTCAGGGTAGCTAAGGGGCTGTCTCAATCCCTCTCAAAAGGAACATACCAAAGGATGGGACACAAACTCTCTGCTCTCAACAGCTCCTTACCCAGTTAGGTAGATCTTTCCAACATGTGTCAGGAAGAACTCCAGATTGTTTTTGTGCTCTCTCTTCATCAAAGGTAGTATGGTGCAGGTTGGTTTCAAACTTCTCCTCAGGATAGCCTGATCAAGCAGAGATCAAAGATCATTATCAGAGGAATTCATTCATTTCCTGGCCTTAGAGGTCCCCCTGCCCTACAGCTCTCTCTCTCTATGGATCTTAGACTTCTTCTCTGGTTATGACATCAAGTCTTTGTCTGAAGTTCAAGTACATTTGTTTGGCCAGGGGAAGGGGAGAGAAGAAAAGGAGGAGGACACGTTCCCTTGAGCAGGGTCAAAAGCATAATAAGGAGAAAATTTACCTAATATCCCTAAAAACCAACCAACCAATCCCCACACTCCAACATACTAAAATCCCACAGAAACACACAAAGAAAGCCAGGAAATGCAGAAGAGAAGGTGGTAACAAACAAGCAAAACAACCACATTTGCTTGGTCACGTTGTGCAACCCAGACATGCTGCAAGTGCGGTAGCACCCCTGGCTTGAAATAGTAACCACCACCAAATACATGGTTTCTGCTTTCAGCACCCCACACTATAAAAACTGTTCTACCACCCATGGCACAACCTGCATATTTTAATGAGATACATTTTACAGAAAAACAGTAATGTAAAGATAAAAACCGACCCCCGGGGGGGGGGGGGGGAAAAAAAAAAGAAAAAAAAAAAAAGGAGAAAGGGTAGTAAATCCAAACAATGCAACTGAGTTAGTGTTGATAGTGCTATATGGTAGCTTGTGTATTGTCTCACTGGGTTCAACTGTAGAAGCTTAATATTGCATTAACATTGTTGAGTTTAACCCTATCTTTAAAAACTCTTACCAAGCCTTCTAAACATCTGCATTACTTACATCTAATGGCATTAAAATCAAGATATTATTGTATACCATGTTAAAAATGCTACTACCTTTGTTTTTCCTTTCCCTTGTCAGCTTGACAATTACCACCTACCTCTGAGTCATATTATATCTTTAATTACAAAGAGTTATAACAGGGTTGGCAAACTATGGCCCGTGGGCTGGATCTGGCCCACGGCTTTTTTAAGCTGGCCCTTGAGCTCCCGCTGGGGAGCAGGGTCTTGGGTTTGCCCCGCTCCGGCGCTGCAGCTGGAGAGCAGAGTCGGGGGCCGCTCCACACGGCTCTAGGAAGCAGCGACATGGCCCCGCTCCAGCTCCTACGCCCTCCAGTGGCCCCCTCTGGCGCTCCAATGGGAGCTGCAGGGGCGGTGCCTGCGGACGGGGCAGCATGCAGAGCCGCCTGGCCGCACCAGAGAGGGGCAAGCCCAGGTATGGATAGACATGCATGCTTCTGCTGTCATAGATGAGCTTTAAACTACCATGCTGCACTCAAAGTGAATACACTGCTGCTCCACTGAGAGGCAGTACCTTTGTACCAGTAGCAGTAATTCCTCACCAGGAACCTGAGTCACTTTGTGCTTTTGCTTTACTGAAGTGTGGGAAGTGGGCATTTCAAAAGATCAAAGGCTGTGAACCAGGCCTGAGGGTTGAGAATAGGGATTCTTCTCCCTAAAAAAGCTGCCCAGAATTTCATTTCCCTTAGGAATCTCCTATTTGTGGAGGCCCAAAATAAGACAAAACACTATTTCTTTTAGGAATAACTACCTTTTCTCCTGGTAAGGCTCTAGCACCACTTCTCTGGCTTCCAGTTCAATAGGGCCAAAAAAAATCACTGCTCTCATCATCATCTCAGGAGAGGAATTCCAAAATGGGGAGCTTTTGAGCATAGCTAAAGGTACATCTGGCCACAATTGCCTTATAGGTTGCAGCTCTCAAATTAAGGCCACTGAGGAATACACCTTTCTTCCCAGCATAACCAGTCATTGGATCCTTAATTCTCCAAGGGTCAAAGACACCTTCCTATCTTTAGGCTTTCCATGTGCAGTAAAAGCCACAAGAAGAAATGGTTACTTATTCTAACTATGGTTCTTTGAGATTTGATGCAGCCATGTATGCCACTTAAGTTACTCACAAGCAGTATCCACCCCAAGAGGCAGAGCTCAGGGTCTCTGGATTGCAGGACCACACTACCAAAACTAACATCAGCTCTGGAAGATAGTGGATCAGAAGCTAAATATGAGTCAACAGTGTAAAGCTGTTGCAAAAAAAGCAAACAAACATTCTGGGATGTATTAGCAGGAGTATTGTAAGCAAGAAGCGAGAAGTAATTCTTCTGCTCTACTCTGCGCTGATTAGGCCTCAACTGGAGTAGTGTGTCCAGTTCTGTGCGCCACATTTCAGGAAAGAGGTGGATAAATTGGAGAGAGACCAGAGAAGAGCAACAAAAATGATTAAAGGTCTAGAAAACATGACCTATGAGGGAAGATTGAAAAAACTGGGTTTGTTTAGTTTGGAGAAGAAAAGACTGAGAGGGGACATGATAACAGTTTTCAAGTCCATAAAAGGTTGTTACAAGGAGGAAGGAGAAAAATTGCTCTTCTTAACCTCTGAAGGTAGGACAAGAAGCAATGGGCTTAAATTGCAGCAAGGGCGGTTTAGATTGGACATTAGGAAAAACTTCCTGTCAGAGTGGTTAAGCACTGGAATAAATTGCCTAGGGAGGCTGTGGAATCTCCATCACTGGGGATTTTTAAGAATCCATGCAAGGGCTTTCACCATCTATAGAGGAGGCGGCCCTCTGTTTTTTGCTCTCACAGCTTGAAAAGGAAGCAGAGGACCATAGGTCAAAAGTCCCAAAATATTAAGTACTGAACCCTGAATCTTTTCAAAGGAACCTCTGAATATCCCGAGATGTTGCTATTCCTGAATTAGGATTCTAAGGAAGTAGAGCCGTAACAGAGTGGGCTAGTTCCTGTTTCTCAGAATCAAGATGACCATAGCACCAGACTGCTCCGGAACATGGTTCCTGCAGCAACAATATTCATTCTTCCATTGTACATAAGGGATGAAGAGTCTAGAGAGACTCGAACCAGCACCTGGTAATCTAGGGGAGAGCAGCCCTTGGGATCCCAGGACAACAGTTTCAAAGAGAACCTCAGAGGAACAGACCCCAAAAGGAAAGACTTTTTCTTTTCTGTTTCGTGGGACTTCCAAAAACCACTGGAACTATGAAAGGTGCCTTCCTCTGCACCATCTAAAGATCATAGGTCCTCAGCCTCTGGAGGGAGGGTGGGGGCATTATGACAAGAGAACAAACCCTTTTGAGTTGGAACTTCAGCACAGAGGGAAGCTCAGCAACCACAACTCACACCTGGGGAGATTTTAAGACAGTCTCCCTGTGTCATGCATTACCACAGCCTGAGAGAAGAACACCTAGGATAAAGAGTTGAAGGGGGCAGATTTATCCCCTTTGTGTTGAACACTGGCTTTCATGGCACATGTGCCACCCTAACTGCCAGCTATGTGGCTAGACAGCCACCTCCTAGGTCTGTCTGCAGAGGCCTATGTACCTGGAAGCAAGTTATAGTGGAGCTCAAGTTGAGGCATCCATTGTCACGCCTGAAAACAATTATGAGCCAAATCAGCTGTGAAGACTTTAATCAGAAAAAGGTAATATTGTGGGTTGTTTAGGAATACTTTACTAGATGCCCGTGTGACAGACTGAAAATGTCCTGTAATATCCTGAACAAACGTTATTGAATTAAGATGAACTTTACTGCATTAGGGTTAATAGCTTTGGGATAAACTGAATTAAAAATGCAACCATGTATTTGTCGTGGCACTGTAAGTACCTTCTATGGTAGGGAGTGGGATGCTAATGAACTTCCTCTTATTAGCCTTTGATGCCACCTCCCTGGGGAAATATGCACATACTAGTTCAAACTAGATTCTCCAGAAACCAACAAAGAGAAGACTTGGATAAGAGCCTGGGTTTTAAGCTGACGCAGGGCCTTCTTCCTAATTCAAAAAAAGGATAGGACCCCTGGTCCTTGAAGGGCCCCAAGCCTTACAGGAGGATTGGAAGGACTTGGCCTACTGAGGCCTCATAAGACTGAATGCTTGTTCTGAGCTGCAGCTTTGATTAACTTGTAACCGCAAAGAAATCCCTAGGGTGGGATGATTCCTGTTAAGTTTATTAGCATGTGTGTACGTTGTTTTAGTCTTTTTAATATGGTTTCTCTTTCATACTTTTTTACCTTAAGAATAAAATAGGCTTGCTTAGAAAGAACTGTGTGGTAACTTGGATCTGAAGGAATCCCTCTAATCAGCCTGAAGAGAAAGCAAACATGTGTTTAGGTAGACTGTCTTTGCTGGGAAATACATAGTGAAGGCAGGAAACTGTGCAGCTTGGACATCCTCCCTTCTGACCAGGGTGAGATGTAGTCCTCTACCCAAAAGAGGCAACAGTTGGGGAGCTGGAAGCCTGAGAGTGGGTGACCTTGCTGGAGCACAGAGAGGAAATACAGGTGTAGTTGCTCTGAACTGTGACAACCCTAAAAAGCCACAATCCCACGACTGAGGAAGAAGGCTGTGCTGGTTAAAAAAAAAAAAAAAAATGACATGGTTTAGAGGGCAAGTGAAGGCAGCTACAAAAAAAATAAAACAAATGTAAGAAAGGGGAAGTTGATAGTAATGAATATAAATCAGAAGCTAGGAATTGTAGAAAATTGATAAGGAAAGCAGACAAACTGAGAAGTCTGTGGCCAGCAGAGTTAAAGACAACAAGGAGGACTTCAAGTATATTAGGAACAAAAAGAATACTAACAACTGTGTTGGTCTATTACTAGATGGAAAGGGTAGAATTATCGATAATAATGCAGAAAAGGCCAAAGTGTTCACTAAATTTTTTTCCATATTTGGGGTGGGTGGGGGGAGGAAAGAAAAAAAACGCAAATCATTGTGGGTTTTTTGATGTAGTCATATCATATAACACTCTTTCCATTCCACTAATATCTCAGGAGGATGTTAAACAGCAGCTATTAAAGTCAGACATTTTAAAATCAGCAGGTCCAGATAACTTGCATCCAAGAGTTTTAAAATAGCTGGCTGAGGATCTCACTGGACTGTTAAATGTTTGTTTTTCAATAAATCTTGGAACACTGGGGAAGTTCCAGAAGAAATCAAATGTTGTGCCAATATTTCAAAAGGTTAAACACGATGACCTGGGTAATTAAAAGGCAAGATTGACATTGACCCTGGGCAAAATAAGGAGCTTAATGAGATAATGGAGGTAATATAATTAATGCCATTCAATATGGGTTTATGGAAAATAGATCCTGACAAACTTGATTTAAAAAAAAAAAAAAAAAAAAAGATTACAAGTTTGGTTGATAAAAGTAATAGTTCTCATGCAATACACTTAGACTTCTGTAGGGGCATATGATTTGGTACCACATGACTGATTAAGAAACTAGAAAGATATAAAATTAACCACGGCATATATTTAGTGGATTAAAAGCTTATTAGGTCTCAAAAAAATGTAATTGTAACCACGGAATCATTAAGTGGGTGTATTTCTAGTGGGTTCCTGCAGGGATTGGTTCTTTGCCCTTCATTATTTAACATTTTTAATGACCTAGAAGAAAACAAATATCACCAATAAAGTTTGCAGATGACACGAAAATTGGGGTAGTGATTGCTTGGTACACTGGGCACAAGCAAACAATGTGTGTTTTACATGGCTAAATATGGAATATAGACCACACTTACAGGATGGGGGATTCTATCCGGGGAAGGAGTGACTCCAGATTGGAGATCTTGGTGAATAAACAACTGAACATGGTTTCCCAGTGCAACGCTGGGTCAAAAGAGCTAATGCGATCCTTGGATGGATAAACAGAAGAATCTTGAGTAGGAGTATAGAGGCTATTTTACCTCTGTATTTGGCACTGGTGTGACTACTGCTGGAATACTGCGTCCAGTTCTGGTGCCCATAATTCAAGAAGGATGTTGATAACTTGGGGAGGGTTCAGAGAACAGCCAGGAGAATAATTAAAGGATTAGAAAACATGCCTTATAGTTAGACTCAAGGAGCACCACCTATTTAGCTGAACAAAGAGACGGTTAAGGGACGACTTGATTACAGTCTATAAGAACCTATATGGGTAACATATATTACTCTTCAATCGAGCAGACACAGGTATAACACAATCCAGTGGCTGAATTTGTCTAGGCTGAACTTCCAAACTGGAAATAAAAGTGTAAATTTTTAACAGTGAGATTAATTAAACATTGGGACAATTTACCAAGGGTCATGGTGGCTTCTCCATCACTAACAACTTTTCAAATCAAGATAGGATGTTTTGGGGAAGTTCTACAGCCTGTGTGAAACAGGTGGTCAGACTAAATTCCTTCTCACCTTGGAATTTATGAGTCACCCAATGCTTTCAAATGCTCAACTTTCTGAAATATTTCATTTTAGTTTAAATTCTCTACATCTGGGCTGAGCACCAACGCAGTACCTTTTAGAAAGCTGAAGTGAGTTTTGCCCATTTTTGAGTTATGTAGGGTGAAGTAGATGATATATTTTTGTACACTCCTAACAAAAAAAAGTGGCTGTATTTTCTAGATGCAACTTCCTTAGAGTCCTTGTCTCTATGTCAATTTGCCATTTGTCTTACTCCTGCAAAAAAATATCATTGATTTCAACAGCATTACCTGCAAGGAGTAACAAGATCTGGCCTCAGAATAATGAAACTCAAGTTTATAGGAACATAAGACAATGCAAACTCATAATATCAATGTTAGTTGAAATGCAGCATGGGAACCACAAACCATTTAGGCTAAAATTTCCAGGAAAATCCACCAATTTTTAAGGTGTCTAACTTGACACCTAGGGATTTTCACAAGTTGTGAGCATCCATAACTTCAGCTGAAGTCAATCAGAGCTATGAATACACAGCACCTTTGAAGTGAGTACAGAGGAAATGAGAACTGAGAGGTCTCAAGTGAGAGTTACCCCAAAATTGAGGTCATCAAAATTAGTGGACACTTTTGAAAGTGAGCCTTTTCCTTAGTGTCTCAGCTCCCAACCCCTATCCTCCCATAAAAAATAAAATAAAATAAGTACTTATCTTCCTCGCTCTCGAGAGCGATGTGAGGATTAGTTAGCTAACATTTGTACAGTATCTGGAAGATGCAACATTACATAAGCACTATGTATTATTATTCTTAGTAACATAGGTGTGGTATTGCATTGCTATCATTACACTGTGTATTTTAGTTGTGTATGGGTTTTTTTTTCGTTTTTTTTTTTTTTTTTAAACTATGCAGTTGTGAAAGTGAGCAATGAAATGAGAAGGATTAGTGTTGAATTATCTTGGTAGTTTTGTTTTTAAATACTCTTTCTAAAATAAAAAGCCCAAGGTAAATTAGAGCATAGCATAGAGCAGATTCAGAGACAGGTGGGTGAAGTGATTCAAGATCTAGGAAGAATTCCTCTATTTAGATACTTATATGGTCCTCATCGCCATGGTATCCAAATAGCTATCAAGTGCTCTTAGACAAAAGAGGGACACTTTCTAACCCCCAGTATTGATTCTTCCTGTGCCACTGCAAGCCTCCCATTCAAGTACTGGCCCAGCCTGATGCTGTTTAGCTTAATAAGATCTGACAAGATTACAACCCAAGGTAGTAAGACTTCAGGCTCTCTTCCCTACTGCTTACTTCCCACACACATTGTTAGATCATCCAAGAAGCTCCTCATTTCTCCTACTCGTTCACCAGTTCAGGCAGTTGACTGCTTGGGGGGGACGACACAGGCGTGCACAATGTGCAAAGGCAAGTATTTGGATGACTTGACTGTGTGGGTGGGGATGTGGTGTGGAATATGTTGGGACATGTTGATTTTTAATGCTAAATCAGGGAGACTAGAAATGGCTGGGCAAGGTGTTCTCAGCGCCAGAAAAACTAAGATGTTCCCTGATTCTTAGAACCTTCCCAAGTGAAATACCTGTAACAGCGCATGTGGGGCAATCTCCACCACAACAGCATTGTCTGGAACATGCCTCAGACCTTCCTGGAACAGCACTGGGCTCACCAGGTTGTTCACATGGTACTCGGCAGAGGAATTCCGAGCCAGCTCACTCTGCCATTGAGACTCGGGGATGGAGGTGCTGATCCAACGAGCTGAACGAGGCTTTGCATTTGGAATTACCTACAACAGACCACCAACAACAAAATATCAGGCTTACCCTTGCTGGATGTCCACAGACTTCCAACTGCCTGTGCAACAGAAAGCCAGCAACTGTTACTGCATGCAACCCAACCTCTCCTAACTCCTGCACATGAGGATCTCCTTTAAGTCCCTCTCTCCCCCAGCATGTAGGATGCTAGTCACGGCTCCCTTTATCCACAAGCCCCCAGCATAAGCCATCACTCAGTGACATTACCTTCTGCAGGGCACTAAGTAGGACTGGTGCAATAGAAGCCATGTAATATGAATGAAAAGCAACCCCAGCGCTGCGCACCTCCTTTGCAAACACTCCTTCCTTTTTCAGTTTGGCTACAAACTCGTTCACAGCATCCTAGGAAATGGGATAGAATTGAGCAAGAATTATTATTTCCATGGAGTTTGGGCATCCAGCTTTCCTCTGCTATTAGCCATTTGATGAGGCTCTGTGCTCCCATGAAGAGGTATCACTGCACTCCCCTCATATTCCTCATGTAAAGGTGACACATCCCTGTGAATATAACACTACTGAAATACAGATCACATGCTTCTTGCAGACTAGGAACAAAAATAACAACTCTGATTCCCATCAAGTGGCACTTAAGTGTTTAAATTCAGATGCAAGAGGTAAGTTCCCTTCCATTACTTTGGTTTAACCGGACTGCCCTTCTTTCACTCCTGGGACACATGGTGTAATTCCAGTAATGGAAGACACACCAGATGGAGCCCCAGTTTGCAGCCTTGGAAGGCAAGGTCTCTTAGGAAGGCTGGTTTCCATATATTTGCATACCTGAGGCCCTGAAACAGTGACAGTGTCTTCAGAGTTGTGACAGGCAGGTACCACGCCAGGAGGACAACGACGCTTACATTCCTCCCATGTCAGACCTGCAGAGGAAAAATCCTCAAGATGATGCATATGTTCCCAGGAAAAATTATGTAGTAGCTTATGTAGCCAGATTAAGCCCGGAACTCCTGATGGTAGGGATTCTAGCAGCTGACTACCCTGCTGGATTCAAGATTTTTGGGAATGGATAACCCTAGTCTTGTCAGGACCAATCTTACGGTTTTATAATGCTCACCATCACTGAAGTATCTGTGCCCATGGGAGGTGGCAGAACTGACTTCCATGAAGAAATCAATCTCTAAATTTTGGGATGACGTTCTTGAAGTCCATTATATCCCTCGCCATGAAGAATCAAGTCAGACAGAGTTCTGTATTGCTTATGTAAAACCCACTAGATTCCACCAGCTATATGCTTTGAGATTACAGACAGAGGGATCAAAATTTCATCCCCATGATAGGGAAATGACAGAGTTCTAATATGTACTTTTCACGTAAACCTCAGATTTAAGACACAAAAGCTTACACTATTTGAAAAGCCTATTAAAAAGAAGATCTCCCTCTAACAATTTACCTTGTCCTTAGCAAGGAATGCCATTCTTAAAACTGGAGAGAATGGTCAAATTCTGCACTTGTTTACAGTCTTTGTGAAATTAAGGTATCACCGTTGAAGTCGAAAGTTACTATGGATTTAAGCTAGTCTAGTGAAAGTAGAATTTGGCCCAGATCTATCACATGGGTAAGAGGCAATGGACAAAACATGAGGTCAAATTCTGGTTATGAAAGATCTGACCTATTATATGCAGTGACTACCAGAAATGATCAGTGATAAGTAAATGACTTATGTACTCACTAGCATGCTAAAGACAATGCTAAATGAGTTGGTTCCCAGTGGAAATATCCTAGTAAGTGAAACACTAGAATTATGCCTGTAGCAAGTGATGTATAAATGCGTCAGCCCCCAACACAGCTGACCTAATCTGTAATTTTTGGCTCCTTTCTAATTTGAACATTCATGGTTATCAAATAAGGTGATCATGAAATAACAAGAAAATAAAAATAGCAAAAGCTTTACTTGTAACCAATAGAGAAGTTGCCAGATCAGATCAGGGTCTATGTAGTCCAGTATCAAGTCTGACAGTGGCCTGAGGACTGGCCAGTTATGGAACAACATGCCCACAGAAGAAGTTTCTTACTAGCCCCCACCCAAAAATCAGTTAAGGTTGGCTTATGCCCTGGAATAGGTAGGATAAAATTTATCCCATAGGATAAAATTAACTCATTATCCAGATTTTTTAAAAAAGGGTTTAATTTTTTAAAATCCTATTAAGTTCTTGGCTTCCATGAGGCCTTGTGGTAGTAAGTTCCACAGGCCAATTATGTGTTGTGTCAATGTATTTATTTTGATTGGTTTTAAATTTGTTACTTTTTGATTTCATAGAATGTCTTCTTGTACTTGTATTATGTGAAACTGAGGGCCCAATTTACCTTCTCTAGGAGATCTGTTTTCGTTCTTGAAAGGTAACAAAAAAAGCCACCTGTCCATTTTTTGTGTCTTCTCTAAATTAGACTGTCCTAACCTTTTCACTCCATCATACCAAAAAACTCCACAAACCAATTCTTCCGGACTTCTAATTATTTGTCATCCATCTCTGAACCCTCTCTACTTCTGCTCTTGAGAGAGTGACAAGAACCAGACAGTATTGCAGGTGAAGGGTTACGATTGATTTGTATTACTGTACTTCTGATATTTTCTAGCCTTTTTGTCCGTTAGTTTTTAATATACCCTAACGTGTAACCAGAAAGATGAAGTTGTCAAGTTATGACCTGTAAGAGTTTAGATGTATTGGTAATTTTTTAAAAAACTGAACAGCTTTAAATAAAAATGTCTCTCTCCACCCACTTTCCCCACTGCCATGTCAGATAGCCCAAGTTTACTGCCGCTCATGGAATCTGTTTATTACAATTAACAAACAAGACAGGAGAGAGTGCGCATATGTGCATGCGCCCATGCACCCACAGGGATATTATCCACCTAGGAAAGGATATACTCCTATACCTACCCACAGCAGCCATTCCTCCTGGGGGTAGTTTGGCCTCTTTGATGCACCGCCCCCTCCAGTAGGCAGCAAGAATGGCCTCTTCATGACTTAAGGAGTTATCTGCATAGCCACAGGCCAGCTCTCCTACTGAGTGACCAACAATTCCATCAGGCTGCAGATCCATGGCCTTCAGAATGTCGATCTGTGCAATCTAGGAGGAAAAGCAGTATTACCAATGTCACATCAGATGCCATACCTCTGGGATGGTCGTGCCTTGATAGCATGGTAATAGGCATATTGGAAAAGCCAAAATAAGCTTCCCTCTACAGAGCAAAGTCCCTTTCTAATCTTACTGCTGCTCCCTACACCCACCTCCAAACAAAGTTCTGGAAGGATCCTAGTGCCTCCCCCCCAATTTTCTTCATCAGTCCCTTCCACTCTTTTCCCACTCCCACAAGTCACTACCGCTGCTGCTGCTTCTGGGCTGTGGAGGTGGAACTGCCCACAACTGTACTGTGTGCTCAGCCCTAAGACTGTCTGTGTAAGCACAGCACATGCACATATACACAATTCCTAACAATGCCAAAGGCACACTCAAACCTGGCTGCCACATCAGGTGTGCTCTTTAGCAGCTTACACAGGACTATTAGAAGGATCATGAGCTGAATGACAGGCAATATTAGTGGCCAAGCAGATACACTTGGAACAAAACTGGGAAAGGGCCTCAGCTTTCACCCTTACCTGAATAGCAGCAAGGCCAACAAATGCATGGACAGCATCTTCAAACGTGTTCTCATCTGCATTCAGGAGCAGGTCAGATACCTTCAGTCCCGTGTTCTTCAGAGCCTCATCGGAGCGTAAGATGGACTGCTGGAACAGCTCAAGCTTCATCAGGCTAAGGCCCATCCCCTTCCACTGTGTTCCCATGCCTGTGAGATGAGAGGAGACGATGAGCCTTGCTCATGGGGGAGGGAGAGCTGAGCATTTGCTCTAGCAATGGGAAGATGTAAGAAGAATTCAGCCTCGGAGAACATCTTGCAGACCTCATATCTCCAAAATGAACATGATGCACTGTTTTTCTGTCTCCTAGGATTTGTTACCAGGAGAAGAGCAATTTTATTAGATGGAGGATTATCTGCAGATAGTCCACATGATCAATGCAGTAAACAGGAGATCCTGAAAAAAAACCCGCTTAACTAGTGCACATACCACAAAACTAAGCAGAACAAGGAACAGAGCATAGAATCAGAGGGCCTCAAGCTTCCAAAGATACAAAACAGTTTGTTAGAGTCTGATCCCCCTTAAGGTGGAATTACCTGAGCAGATATACCAGAGTGGCCTCCCAGATGTCTGAGTCTGCTGAACCTCCTTTATGTCACTCTGGCTGCCAATTAAGGTGTAGCCCCTGTAGGGCATGGATGAAATAGGGATCCCAGAGATATCATTGAGCAGGCTCACAAATGAGCTGTACTCCCTCAGTCTTCTGCTTTGCTCTATTAGCATTTCCACTGCTTCCTGTGTCCTGCCACAAACTTGGACCAGTCGTGGCAAATTGTGCGTCTGCAGAGGGTAGAATTTCTTCTTATTTGGTCTCAGAATGACATGGACATTAGAACCTCCAAAGCCAAAAGAATTGATACTGACAAGGCCACCTTTTACTGGGGTTGGTTTAGCAACCACCTGGACACGACCATCTTGTAAGGCTGGAATTTCTGGATTTGGGGTGTTGTAATGAATGTTTGGAGCCCACAGCCCATGTTCCAGAGAGAGAATCACCTGGAGAGAGACAGCAGAACAGAACAATTATGGCTTAGATTTTTTTTTGTTTGTTTAACAGACACCTTGTTAGTTTTGTTCTACAAACGGCTTAGCATTTGCACTTAAATGGCTCTTTCTGTCACTATACTGGATTTTAGAACACTTCACAAAAGGTAAATAGGTATTATTGTCTCCAGGTTACAGATGGTGAAACTAAGGCACAGAGGGGCTAAGTAGCTTAGATAAATCAAGGCCACCCAGGAAGTCACTAGCAGAGCTAGTCTGAGAATTCTGAAGTCATAGCTCTGTCCACACTACCCAGTAGACTGCGCTGTCTTACTTGACATGGAATATCATCCCCCCTTCTCCCCTCATCCCGCCACAAAATCTGCACTGCCCAGCTCATTTTTTTCCTTCCTCCCATGGTGCCTCCCCACCCTCTTCTTTACCATCACCGAATCTCCCATTTCTACCTTTTCTCTGCTGTCTGAGAAAGCTATTCCCAGACTGGCAGATCTAGCTAACGGAGTCTCGGTCCTGCTCTGCATGTTTTTCCAATCTAGGTACAGGGCCAGAATGAAAGAAAAGTTATGAAGTAATCTACCTGTTTCAAACAGACTGAAAGCAAAAACGACTCCCAACTCATGGTTATGTATAACCCCAAGACGGGAGCCCCTGGGGAAGCAACAGGTATTGAGGCTGTGCACATATTCCCTTGTGGCACAGGCAGTTCAGGCCAGAAATTATACAAGCAGCTGCAGCCTCAAAACCACACCAGTTATTGGTATTACTGCAGTGTTCTCAGGCCCCAACCAACATCCCCCCGCTGTTCAGAAACAACCCGCAAGGCAGGTGGCTCTGATGAGAGACAGTCAGTGGGATTATTCTCCTGAATTGGATATCAGACCTGGAAGCCAAGTCAAGAAAACAAGACTGCAAAGCCTTCTGGGTAACAGCCCCATGACGGAAACATTCCCTGTACAAGCTGAGAAGGCTGCTGTGGATCTGGTCTAGTGTTTTATCCCAGATGCCTATATACCCACAAGGTCATACTCAAACATATCTGAAGCATTTAGAAAGGCTTAGCGGGTGCGCCCACTAGGCTCCCCCAGAGACAAACTATCTAAGTGGGGTTTTGTCTTTCCTGAATAGCAGTTAGTTAAACACTCTGGTAACTGAACTACTCAGCCTAGATTCTGCTGCCACAGGAGGTGGTTTAGGGAAGACTGACATGTTGAACTGGGTAAGACGGAATTTGAAGCCATTTTAGTTAAGAATATAGACCATGAGCATAGAACTACTTTATCCATATGGGCACAGTGAAAGTGGAGGTTTAGAAGTAAGACATTGTGGCTTTTATCTCTGACTTTCCACCACTAGGAAAGCAGTGCTGATGGCCAAATGATGTTTCTGTTTCAACTGAACCTTTGGGAGATGTTTGCTACCAACTTAATGAGCACTAGATTCAGCTCCCTAGAAGGAGGAGCTCATGGGGCTGGGGGAGGGGAGGTTGCTAGGAATAATCCCTTACAAAGGGTTTTTACTGGATTGTTTAAAAGGCATTGGGAAGGAGGCTGGGGACAGCATGGAGTGGAATTAAATGGGCTACTATTACTTACAAACTTCTATGTCCTATTTTATTTGTCAGATGTAATTCTACTGTAAGAGGTGGGTGGGCACTACAGCTCATCCACATAAAGAAATGGGAATGGGTCATTGCCGTGGGATGTTCCTTCCAATTGTTCACTACAGCCATATGTCGCATCTTTAATTAGATTGCAAGATCTTGGGGGGTAGGGAATGTCTGTGTCTAGCACAACGAGGCCCTGATCCTGACTGCCGCCTCTGGGTGCTACCACAAAACTAATACTAACCAACAATATCCCCACTAAGCACAAGCTGCAAAAGGGTATTGGTGGCAGAAATCCCTACCAGCAGGATACAAACCTACCTGCTGGACTAACTACTGAAGGTCTGGTCAGTGTGGGAGGTTCTCACATCAGAGAATCCTTGGAGTACGCCTTGAGCTCCATTACAGAGACAGTGAGCCCAGCACTAAGGGTTCTTAGGTTGGAGCTGACAGCTCTGATCGACATCAGTTGGGGAGCCTGGAGGACCCCAGCTCAGTCCCACAGGAGAAATCCTAAGACTTCTATGGAGTCACTGTCAGAGGCTGAATGGCATCATGCAATGGATCCGACACAGGGCCTGCGACAGATAGTGCACTTGGCACAGAGACCCTCACAAGGAAGTCAGGGCTCTCAGACCAATACCAAGACCACATTCTGCTCCACCTCACCAAGAAGTATCTTGGTGTGCCAGGAGTTCAAAAATCCACTCTAGTAAAACAGAGACCATAGCATAACCAGGATATCCAAGCTATTTACAGGCCTTCAGTACAATGGAGCAGGGACAGGGTCCCATGTTTTCCATGATTCTAAGGACACTTCATTTACTGCAGAATTCATCCAATGCCTCAGAATAGAGCTCAAGAATGCAAGTTTTCATCTAGAAAACAAGACTGCAGTTCCTAGATATTATGGCAACAAAGAAAATCCTCCCAGCGTGACCTGAACATAACCACCACAATATTTGCCTTAGAGTTCTTGTTTCAGGCTGAGAGACTGTGCTGCTTCCATTTATGTGGCCATGTTAAATTGTCATCTAGGCTTCAAGGCTGTCAACACTGTTAGCTAGCACTCTGCTGAGCTGTTTAGCAGACATTCATCCACCAGTGTTGGCTACAGTAGCAGATAATGGGGCAGGCATGGGCCAGCTGCTTGCTCTGAGCCAACTCGGAGCTCAAACCTGTGTCTGCTCCCGCACCACCCCTCACTTGAAATCACCTCAACCCTTGCCCACAACTGTCAAGGGAGCAGGGGGAAAAAGATGCATCCCCCACCCAATACAAAAACCTCCAGCCACTTCTTGAACACCAACAACCCAAGCTGCCTCCCATCCTTCCTAGGTGCCAAGTGCCCCAAACGCACACTCATCAAGTTATGCCACAGCTTTTCATAGTGATGCATAAAGTAATTGAATATCAAAATCACCAAGAAATACAGTAATGACAATTAGCCATTTAATAAAGAACCTTCTGTTCTCAATGTTATTTAAGTGTTTGCAGACTTTAGGACTAGAGAGAGACAGAGACCCGAGTGTCTGGTCTACAAATTTACATCCTGCTTGTTGCAGAGCATTTGGAGCCTTTATGAATACTTTCAAATGAGGCAAGAAGCAATAGCAGAATGGGCTGCCTGGTTAATGAGACAACCTCTTAAGTCCCCCCTCTCATCAGAGCTAAATTCCACAATGGGTCAGTGCACAAATCACTATATCTATAGATACATTATTTCTCAATTATTACATTACCTTGGCTAGTGCTGCAAGCCCAGAGGCAGGTTCTGGGTGACCCATGTTTGACTTGGTTGATCCAATCAACAATGGCTCTCGCTCTAATTGACAGAAAATATTTGCAATGCCATTCACTTCCTGAGGATCCCCAACCTAACAGAAAAAGAAATTAAGTCAGAATTATGCTTTATACGAAGCATGCACAACATGCAGTAGTTGGCAGAAGAGCCCCTATCCCAAAGTCTCTAGCTTTGAAAAACAAAAAAAACAAAAAACAAAAACCCCCACACACCAAGGATTGTGAAGGTAATAGCTAGAAATGGGAAATCTAGTTCCTTCTAGTTAAATTGGAAAGAAGGGGGGGAGGGGGGGGGGGGGGGGGGGGGGGAGGGAAAGAAATTGAAAGGCGAGAAAAAGGAAAGATGCTAAAATCGGAGGGAAAGAGGAAGAGCCACAGGGAGATAAGAGACAATGGTGAAATTATGCTAACCTTGGTGCCTGTACCATGAGCTTCTACATACTCCACTTCTTCAGGCTGGATCCCAGATTCTTTGTATAGAGACCTGACCAAATCCTGCTGCATCTCTCCAGAGGGAAATGTCACACCTGGAACAAGAATCATTATCAATTACCCATTCCCATCTGGGAGCAAAGTTTCAGCAACCTGTTCACTAATTAGGATTACCAGGTTTCTGAGGGAGATCCAAATATATGTTCAGGGTTTATGCTCACGTTTTCAGCACTAAAACTGCAACAAGAAGTCAATCCCTCAGTAAGAGGAAGGGGAAAAGGAAGGGCAGGGAGGGGTGGTGCTGGACTGAAACTGAAGTCATAGGATTTAAACTTTGATATCAAAGACCCTAGGCTTCTTCTCATCAACCATCTACTCGATTGAGCAGTGCTCATGGAACTGAAGCTCCCAGGGAGAAGGAAAAGGAATTTTTTGTATCCTCTCCTTTCCCATCATAATGTCAATAATTTGCTACTTAGCCAGTGTAACATCACTGGGATACCCCTGGGGAGGGCAAAGCTGATCAGCTGAGCATCCTCCCATTACCTTCATATGGAAGAAAGTGTTAACCACTTAACTAGATTCACTTATGACAAGAAAGGGTCAGAATTTTCCATTAATCAGGAGAAATGGATCTCCCAAGCCCCAGAAAAGGGAAACTCCAGAAGAGTTAGCAATAGCCTCAATCCCGCTGTTCTTGGGATAAACACTGAAAAGAACATGAGACTCTCATGGTCTCCCAGAGATTTGAGACTCACCTTGCTCCTTAAAACCATCAGTGTTACTCCCCGCATTGACTATTGTGGCATAAATCCGTTTGGCCATGGATTTCTTGGTCATGAGAATGACCACTACAGCTTCGGAGCGGCAATATCCATTCCCTGTGGGCAGAGGAAGAATGAAATAAAAGCAAAGAGAAATCCAGACAGCCCTGCATATGACGAAGCAGTGAATTACTGGTTTCAGAGTAGCAGCCGTGTTAGTTTGTATCCGCAAAAAGAAGAACAGGAGTACTTGTGGCACCTTAGAGACTAACAAATTTATTAGAGCCATTACAAACATTGAATCTATCTCCCCTTGTAAGTATTCTCACACTCCTTAACTGTCTGTACTGGGCTAGCTAGATTATCACTTCAAAAGTTTTTTTCTCTTAATTAATTGGCCTCTCAGAGTTGGTAAGACAACTCCCACCTGTTTATGCTCTCTGTATGTGTGTATATATAAATCTCCTCAATATATGTTCCATTCTATATGCATCCGAAGAAGTGGGCTGTAGTCCACGAAAGCTTATGCTCTAATAAATTTGTTAGTCTCTAAGGTGCCACAAGTACTCCTGTTCTTTTTTCAGTGAATTACTGTGCGCTATAGTGTCATTCCTGAAGAGCCTTAAAAGTAGGATTGTCCCTTTGAAAGGCATGACAGACAAGTTCAGCTAAATATCAGACTTAAAGAGGGGTCTCCCTCTTAGTCTATGAAGCCTTGGAACACTTTCCAGCGTGACATTCCTGTCTGCCCACCACCCCCATTGTAGGGAAATGGATCACGTTTTCCTTTCCCATCCTTATAGCTTATGTTCCTATTGAGTGTACAGCCCTTGGCAGTTCCAGTGTTTGTGGCAAATAACACGAGCAAGGACAGAAGAGAGTGAAACCACTTTTCAGTTTCAATATAGATTCCCTGAAAGAAGCAACATTGTGCTCTGTGAGAGGCAGCCAATGTGATTTGGACCTAATCCCTTACCTGAAGCATCAAAGGACTTGCAGGCACCATCAGGACTAAGCATGCCAAGTTTCATGAACTGAACAGAAGTGTTGGGTTTCAATAGGAGGTTGACGCCTCCTACAAGGGCTGCATTACACTCTCCATGACGAATTGCCTTGTAAGCATTTTCCAAAGCAACGAGGCTAGAGGAACATGCCGTATCGATGGCCATGCTTGGTCCTTGGGGGAAAAAAAATAAAAAAATAAAAACCAAAGTCAATCATTTTGTTCTGTTTCCCACAATTGCTGTTCAGAACCTGCCATCTCTGCTCTCCAGGGACTGGAGCTTAGGATCTTTAAAGAAGCTGATCAAGTGATAGATAAAAGTTATTAGAGTATCCCAATGCACTGACAATATTGCCCTCCTGATCCCAAGAAAGGCTGGTTTGGCCAAACTGTGCTCTTTCCACTTTGTTTATGAACAGAATTAGGTAGCAGAAGCTACTGGCATTTCATCATCTCAGGAAGGACTCATCCATTTCTCCGTTACCACCACTAAAACCCTTTGTCCCTGGCCCGATTATTTCTCTCACTTTCAGCCTCCTCCTCCGTGGCTCCTGGCCTTGCTCTCCTGTAATCAGCTCACCACCTCCATACCCAGACTTCCTCATCCTCTGCCCTGCCTTTAAGGCTGTGCACAGTACAGATCTTGCCTATTCCTTCACCCTCACCACATCTGATGGCCTCCTCACCTCCTTTACTTTGCCTAAGCTACAGAGCTAACTGCTCCCTTTGTGAGTCTTCTTCCAACCACTCATCTGTGGGCCAGTTTCTACATTGTCTTCCACCAACTGACCATGTAAATAAGCAAAAAACTCCCAAAGTAGCAAACCTCTTTTCCTGAAGGTCTTCCCACCATCCTCCTCTTCTCAGAAGAGTACCAACTACCCCAGCCCAGACCTCAAGCACTAAGTCTGCATGCTGAGCCTCGCTGCCCAGTCACATCACATTCACTGCTTCCAGTTTCCCCACCCAGCATTTGTACATGGCCCCTTCCTGGATGAGAAAGCTATGTTTTCATGTCTGTGTAAGTACCTACCACACAATGGATGCTATACTATCGCCAAACTGCTATTACTAATCAACATTACAGAGCCCTTGAAAACTTACCTTTTAAGTCAAAGAAGTAGGAAATTCTGTTGGCAAACATAGCACGCTGGCAGCCTGTCATACTGTATCCTAGCAGCTGCTCAGGGTCTTGGCTAAATGCTTCACCAGCTTCTGATCCACTCACACCTATCCACACACCTGTGTCTGTGCCACGTAGGGCAGCTGGATTAATTCCTGAGATGACATCAGAAGGCAGATTACACACCAGGCACAATCTCAAATTGAAGGACACACTAGCAAGATTAGGTACATTTAGCACCAGAGGTTTTGCAGCTATTCCATGATTACAGAACAGCATAATTCTCTCCCTGCATTGATTTGCCAATTGCTTAATTCCCTCCTCTGCCAGACTCTGAGATATTCTCACACGGTGATTATTTCAGGTACATCTCCCCAACTCATGGACCTTACTGATCTCACAGCAGAGATCCACCAGAACTTGATGTCAGCCTCAGTGCAGCTAGCTCGGATGGCATCTCTAATCAGTCAGGTACTGTTTGAGTGTTGTGTAGAACTAGAGCAGACTGCATGGAACATGGGGTTTAGAGGCTGTCCAGGTGTATATAAACTGGTAAGAGAGTCCTGTGCAGGAGAAGGGAGTAGCTAGAAGAGCAGAAACATCTAGCCCCCAGGAATTATGGAAAGGCATTGGAGGACTATTAGAACCCAAGTTCTATAACTCAGATTGCAGTCTGAGTCCACACTGCAAAGTGGGCAGGTTAAACCCAAGTTTAAGTGAAACAAGGGTGCTAATCTATACTCCCCAGCCAGTTAAGCAAGCCCAGTTTCAAACCATACATAAACCCAAGTAAAAATGTTTGTGTGTGGATGGTAGGGGGCTAGGGCTAAAACTCAGGAAAAAGCCCTGGTTAGCTCTCCAATGAAGACATACTGTAAAGAGGCTAAAAGTAAGTCCCAGAGAACAAGAGCTGAAACATTTATGTGGTTGAAAAGTGAGGAAGGAAAGGGCCAGAGTGTGTGGGGATTTTAAGTATAGTTTTAAAAGGGAGAAGGACACCTAATCACTAGCAAAAGGCGGGGGGAGGGGGAGAGAGAGGAGGGAAGAATCTTTATGGCCTTAAAAAGATGTCAATATTTTACAAGACATCTGCAAGTATTCTAGAGAGCCACAGAACATACAGGGCCGAATCCTCAAGTCTTGACTCAACAAACAGAAATAAAACCTTTTGATAACACAGAACCAGGAGTCCTGCAGAATGAGGTGTAGTGACAGAGCACCTGGATGACTTCTTTTGCCTCCTCTCCTACTTTTCTCCTTCACGGTCAAGGCCCTTCCTGGCCTCTCTCACTCAGTATTGAAAGGCCAACTCCTCTTCTGCTGGGCCTTTGGTGCCCACCTCAATCACCCACTTGTTACATTTTCAAACAGGCACCTTCGTGCTTTATCTCTTGCTGCCACTCATGCTTGGGAGGCGGTACCTGTAATCACTCACAAAACTAACTCATTATCCTCCTCATAATTCTCTCATTTGTGAAACATACAACATAAATTGACAACATTTGGGCTACTGGTGTGCAGAGACCAATGCCTATAATGATAACCAGTAAAGGCTCATTGTTCCCCTGTAGTCTGTCTGTATCCATCTGTTGTCTTGTTAGCTCTCTGGACAGGGACCATCTTTTTGTTGTGTTTGTACAGTACCTAGCACAACGGGGTCCTGGACCATGATTGGGGCTCTTAGGCACTGTGTTAATACAAATAAATAATAAGAGCTGTAGATGGAAAGTTTCTGGTGTCTCAAGGACTGTTTCTGGCTTTGTCACTGGGGGTCTCATTTTTAAAACACTAAATCCATTCAATTTTAGAGAAAAAGCTTTTTTAAAAGAATAGATATAATTAAAATTTCTAAAGGTTCCAGATATTGGCAGGGATGTGACAAGGGAAGGCACCAATTTTCGAGAACTAATTTTCTGAGTAAGAGAATTATGGAAGTAGAATTCAATTCCACACATTTTCTCTGGACTGAGTAGATACCCAGAAACACATCACTGTACCTTCTGCCATTCTTCTGGAACTTTTAATGAGGATGAATATTAACTCCTCCTTCCCTTCCCCACCCCTAATCATCTTCACTACTCTGGAAACTAGAACATCTCCATTTTAGCAGAATATAATGGAAGTATGGCAATGGGAAAACTTTTCTGGATGCAGAGGGTTCAGACAACTGAGATAAAGAGAACATGGCAGTTCAAGCATTACTGAAACATTGAGCTGCTCCATATAGACCCCAGATAGACATTTTTACCCATTTTAGAAAGAGATTTCCTAGACCTGACCCCAGGGAAGATAACTTAGTTTTGAAGTATCACTTATACCAGTTCTCAGGTCTCTTCTCTCTACTGTCAAAGCCCTAGAATTCTCAAATCTGTACAGAAGTTCTACTTAGACAGGTACAAGACTCACCTCAAAATCTCACACAGACACTAAAATCCAGTTCTACTTATTCAGTAGTTCAGCTGCTTACCTCCATCCAAAATGGCTTCATAAGAAGCTTCCAACAGTAAGCGGAGCTGAGGGTCCATTGTGTGAGCTTGTTTGGGGTGAACCCCAAAAAAAGAGGCATCAAATTTGCTGATGTCCTTGAGTTTCCCATTTCTCTTGGGCAGCCCATAAAGTCCTGAAGAGAAAAAAAAACATTAAAGACAACTTCAACGTAAAATGTGTTTAGTAGGTGAGAGACCATCATATGACAAGGTGTAATCAGGAATCACATGCCAGTTGTAGTTATTCTGAATGTCAAGTCCTATTTCTACATTTCAGCACCAGACTGATACAAGGGGTCTACTTTTCCCATCTCCTCAGCACCCTTTTAAGAATTATAATTGTAAGAAGAGTAAAGTTCCTGATGAAACCTCTCCATACTAAATCCCGTTTGCTGCTATTTCTGGCTTTGCTAAGCAAACTCATGCTCTGGCAAGTTGTGCCAAATAAACAAGCAGCTTTTGCAACACAGTGTGTCTCTCGTGAGTAATGCCAGTTCATCACCAGATAGAAACACAGAAGCCACTTTCCACATCTGCAGATCACGAGCTTTCAGTTGTGTCTGGCAAGTACATATCCATTGAGTTAGAAAAAGGGTTTTCAATGGACAACCAGACAGACAAGAACATTATAACAAGGATATAAAAGTCAAAAGACTGAGGTGATCTTGCTACTCCAAGTCCCACAGATATCCCATCCCATACCCAGCAAACAGTTGTGTCAGTCTAATTGTTGCTTGATGCTAATAGCAGCTAGACACCTTGCTGGTGCACGAGTGCTGAAACTGCACTGCTAAAATACTCTCTTCTGTAAGGCAGCACCACAGAGTTTATTTAGTTATCACTCTATGACACAGGCCGCAATAGAGTGGATATAGGTTGTATCCTTATAAAAGCAGGAGACAAATACCATGAAGTTCATGGTCATCAGAAGTGAGCTCATAAGCTCTGGCAGGGTTTTCCGGCTTATGAGGGCTCCTTTCCTTGAACACTTGAGCCCATCTGGAGAGCTCAGACCCCAAGTGCATACAATCTCAGGGCTCACCTGGCTTCCACCTCCGATCATCTTCTGTGACCATGTCCACTCCATTGAATAAATTCTCCCAGAACTCTTGCATGTTCTCTGATTCTGGCAGCTTTCCAGCCATGCCTGCAATCACCACGTCCTCCATCTCCTAACTTCTCTCTGGAAAAAGAATTTACAAAAGTCAGATCAACTAGCTGGGTGAACATTCATGCAAAGAACAGGTTGTGTTGTCCCAACATTCTGGGGAAGGGAGGAGGCAGTACCCAAACGTACACTGTAGGAAATTAGTTCCTCCCCTACACTGGAATGGTCTATGGAGTCCAAAGGTACAAAAAAGGGGGGCCCGCACTGCTCCTCTCAAGCAAACGAGCAGGATTTGCAAAGAGAAGAAAAAAATAAATACATAAAAATTACGCCCCCTCCCTGCCCAACAGACGTTAAGAGGCTCTGATGATCTCTAGTTCCTAGGCCACAACCAGGGGATGGGCACAGCAACAGTAGGAAAATACCCCCTCCCTTTTGAAGAGTTATTTATTGAATGCTACCAGCATGCTTCGAGGTGTTCAAACTGATGAAGACAAGGTTCCTACCGCAAGTAGCTTACAATCCAAGGCCATGATTTTGAAATGGGATGTGATCTGTGCAAGCCGACTGCTGTGCTTGAATGGAGCACCAATGAAGTATTTCTACACAGATCGTACTTAAGAATCAGACTCTATATTTGACAGTCAACATAGGTTTTAGGTGCAATTTTTATGTTAAAAACCTTTAATGCACTACTAATAACTAGGTGATGAGCTCAAAACCCGTCTCCAGAAACAGGGAGTTGGCAGGCTGATCTGAAGTAGTAACATGAAATTAGAGGAGGAGCTTCCCCCTACCCCCAGACAACTTCAAATAGACAGAAAGGATGGTCAGCCTTGAAATTAAGGGAATAGACTGGGACTCGGGAGATTAGGTACTTGAAGGCTATGAACTCTACTTAAACAACTCTAATAGTTATAGACAAATATCCTATAGGGTCAACGGATGGGATTTTCCAAAAAACACCACACCTAATGACTTAGAAGCACAAAGGCCACTGAAAACTAAACCTTGAATCTCAATGATATTTGTGCTTCTAGAGCACTTTGGAAGATCTCATCCAGTAGTGTTGGTTCTTGATCACCTTTTCCATGGTTGTAGTGCCAGTACTTGCCCAGTATGGCAAAAACAATAAGTTGTTTTCTTATTTAAAAAGAATACTGAAATCCAAGGAGTTCTCTATGAAAAAAAGTAGAGAATTCTGTTTTTGCTGATATTTTATCCTAATTGCCAGAGAGATGGTATATGTATGAACACAACTCAGAAAGGCCTTTGATTCAGAATTTTTTGGACACCTTTGCAAACTATTTCAGAAACTCTTACAAAATTGACACTTCTAAGCAAACTGATTTTGTGAAATTGATGCTTTTGAGCAAAACCATTCAAATGGGTTTCTCGTATCTCCAGGCACTTCATTCTGTTGCCCAGACAGAACCGCACTTTCCAAATAACTGGAAGCAATCATGTACATAGTGTACCTATTTTACAGCAGATCCTGGAATTGATCAGCAGATGCAGAGGGCATTAATCTCGTACAAAAAGCTCAGCCCTCTTGGTTGCAGGGTTTTTGATGAAGCCTGGCCAACACACAAACACCATCACAAGGACATATTCAGATCTTATTTACATGAGTATAAGTCAGCAGTAACTCCACCAAGGTCAGTAAAGATACTCCAGACTTATATTTGTGTAAACAAAGCACAAATCTCACCCATAGAAATGGAACTGACTTATTAGCTCATCAAGTTCACCTCACCCCCCCCGGGAGAAAAACCAGGATTGCTCGTAACCGGACATTTTCAACTTTCCGGCCTAGGGTAAAATGCCTCAGGCAATGGAATTTCCAATGCTTCCCTGGGAAACCCTACTACAAATTAATTGATCATGTAATGAGGGAGTTGGGATTCCCACTTCAGTAGGCATTGTATCATGCCCTTTATGAGAAACGCCAGTGACAATATGACAATGAATTATGCTCAACAAGAGATTTTTAATTATTTCCATTCACAAAACCTAGCAAGTCAGTTTTAATATTTGTATTACCACAGTGCCTAGGAGCTCTAGTCAAGGACCCCACTGTGCTAGGTATTGTACAAACACAGAACAGAGAGACCAACCCTGCCCCAGAGAGTTTACAACTTACCGGTAAGTATAAACACAAGAAACTACAGATAGACAGGGAAGTACTAAAAAAGGACAGTCGGCATGATAGATAGTGGCCTCAGCACATTAGCAGCCCAATCAACATCATCAATTTTTTTGTAGGCATCAAGGAAAAAGACTTCAGGCATGAGGGGCATTGTAAGAGAAAGCACAAAGAGGTTTGGCTGAAAATTTAACCAGTTGCAGAAGCTGGTTGGTATCCCTGACCCACTGGAGGCAGGAGATGACTTCTCAATAGTGAATGAAATGATAAGAGGGCTAGGCCATGAAGGGCCTTGAACATGAAGACAAGCAGCTTATGTTTGATACAACAGAGAAGGAGAGCATGGGGATGCAAAGAGACATGGTCAAATCTTTGTAGCAGCATTATGAATGGATATGTGTGGGGGCAAAATTGCATTTATCAAGGTCAGAAAGAAGGTTGTTGCAGTAGGAAAGGCCATATCTTAGATGTTACATAGAAAGCTTCAGGATTTGGAAACAATCTGGATGTGAGAACCTAGAAAGAGGTCTGAGTCAAAGAGGACACCCAGATTATGGGCCGGAAGGGACAGGCCAGATGGTGGTGATTGAAAAAGGAGGGGGAGGCCATTAAGACCCCTGTTTTGGCCATGTTGAGACTGAGCTGTCAGCTCGACATCCATGAGGAGATGTCAGAGAGACAAGTCAAAATTTTAGTTTAGACAGAAGAAGACAAGTATGGAGTAGAGGTAGATTGGTAGTTGCTAGTTGAATTTATTTTGTGGATAAGGTTACCCAGACTAAGATGTAGAGGGAGCCAAAAAGGGGACCAAGGACAGAGCCCTGTGGAGCCCGCACAGAAAGTTGAGGAGGGATTAGGAGAACCCTCCAAAGGAGTGATTAGAGAGGTACTAGGCGAACCAGGAGAGAACAGAGCTGTAAAAGCCAAGAGAGAACAAGATTTCAATAAGAAGAGTGTGATGGACTGTATCAAACGTGGCTGACAGATCAAGGAGGATGAAAATGGAGTAGTGGTTCTGAGCTTTGTCTAGGAAGAGGTCATTAGAGATTTTGGCAAGAGCAGTTTCAGTGGCATGCCAGGGGCGGAAGCTGGATCGTAGAGAGTTTAGGATGGAACTGGAGGAGCAGCGCTGCAGACAGCAGGTTCAATGAAGTCAGAGATGAAAGTGAGAAGGAGTGGTAGTTAAAGAGGAAAATAGGGTCACGGGTTGGGTTTTTTTAAGACGAGAGAGAGAGAGAGAGAGAGAGTAAGTAGAGCAGAGCATGTTTCTATTGTGAGGGGAAAGAGCCAGGAGAGTGGGCATGATACAGGTCAAAATATGAGGTCACTGGGGCAAGTGGAGGAGTTAGATGAGGAGAGCTGCATTTGTGATGGGGGGAGGGGGAGAGATTTGTAGGAAAGGAGGAGGAAATCCCACTGTATTGTGTCAATCTTCGCTTGGAGGCAGCCAGCGAGATTCCATGCAGAGTGAGAAGTGGAGGCAAGAGGTAGGAAGGGTTCGAGGAGTGAAAGGAGGCAAAAGAGCAGCTGGGATTGAAGGAATAGGATTCAATTAAATTGGAGAAGTAGAGTTCTTTAGCTCAGAAGATGGCAGAACTGAAGGAGGAAAGAACAGATTGGTTGTGGAGGAAGTCAGCCTGGTCACAGGGTTTCCACTAGAGACGCTTTGCAGTGCAAGAGTAGGAGCAGAGGAACTGGATGTTAGCGATAAGCCAAAGCTAAGGGATGGCAGGGTGAACAATGCAATGGAAGAATGGGGGGGGGGGGGGGGGAGAAGAGGAAGAGTTAAATATGGAGCAGAGTGAACCATGGAGAAAAATCAACAACCATCTCAATGGAAGAAAGGACAGGGAGAAGAAATCAGCAATACTGATGGACTGGACATCACAGAAAACCCAAATGTCTGAAAGAGAAGCCAATGCTGGGGAAACTCAGCAACAGAGTGAGCAGCGTCTCCCTAAGGTTATGGAATCCCTCTCTGAATATTCTATAGCATAGGTAGACAAGGTGAAAGGAAGAGGCCCATACCAGAAAGGCAAACACACCCAGAAGAGACAACTAAGTGAGCCACCTCAAGATTTTGCTTTGGAAAGGATCTCATTAACGCTAAAGCATCCCCGATAGTCAAGGCTACCTTGGATGCCCATCTATATCCAATTATGGCTCCTTCTCAACCTTCCTTGGCACCTTGTTCCATCACTCTATTGTTGGGAAACTTTTCAGAACGTTATTAATACAGCATCATAGTTATGTATGGCACTTTACAGAACAAGTTAAGAGTCCCTGCCCCAAAGCGTTTGCAGTCTAATTTAGTCGAAGTGGTGCATCCACATTTAAAAAAAGTGTAAGGTGGGGCAGAGGCCAGGAATGAGAACGTGTTAGTTCTACAGCTACATTAAGGGACACATAGGACAGTTAAATTGGGGGGGGGGGGGGGGGGGGAAGAGGGGGAAAAACCCCTCATCCCTTCCCCCCCCCCCCATGCTATACTTACCTTTAGATTAAACATAATAAGTGAAGACAACAAATTAAATACGGGGAAGATGAAGGAAGAACAAGGGTGACAAATATGATTAGGCAGTTTCTCAGGTTTGTTAATCACATCTTGATGGGTCTAATTGAGGATCTGATTCCCTCCGGGCCATCTTAAATCCATGACTTTTTGTTCTGTCCTTTTGTTCCAATGAAGAGATGTCTAGAAGACGTGAACCTAACATACTTTGTCAATCTTTGACATTTTGGCATACTTTACTCTGTCCAGCACCATAGGACCCTAACATTGTTACTCTAAACTCTTCCCAAACAGCCTGTTATTTTTAGAAAAGCACTACTCTACTCTGAACATAGTTGTCCAATGGAAGCCTCACCACTGATGAGCAGAATTACCATCTCGCTTCATTTACACAATTTTTTTGCAATAGTGTTGTATTGCTGACTCATTCCGTTTGTCATCCATAATAAACAATCATTTTTACCTGGTATTACTGACTAGTAGACACTATTTCATATTTGTATTTTAATTATTTGCTTCTTATATTAACCACTGTACAGTTGTTTTATTGATTTCAGTCCTAGTCTCAAATATATCAAGTTCATACTATATTTTAATCTTGTTCTCCATGTATTTGATCCCTGCTAGTTTTGTACTGGCCAGGTGTTACTAGCATGCTCAGTTATAATACCAAGCTCTTCTGGATCTAGAACAGACCCTTATAAGAACCTCTCTCACTTAGCACCTCTTCCCAATTCATCACCAAGTGTTAATCATTACTTTGCTCCATGTTTAGCACCTGTGCATCTATTTTTCATGAGTCCCATTTAATCTGTGTTTCTCTACAAGAATGCATTATGCACTTGTATGACTACTGAGCTGCTTATGCTATTTAAGGAAGTGAAAGAAAGCCCTTACTTGGATGCCTGAGCTCTTTCTCCCCCCATACAGTTACAGTGGGAAGTCCTCATTTAAGAGTTCCATTATCCCTCTTGGGTACAGTGAAGGGAGAGGGAAGCCCCAGCAAAACCTCCAGATGGTATTTCATTGGCCTTCCAAATTTGATGGGATACTCCTTGCAGAGCTAGTCTCCTGGGGAAGCACATAGAAAGTGCATCAGCCAGAACAAGGGATTTCTGCAGTGGATTCTATCTATCTACTATTCTATCTACTCCTCAACATATGTTTCACTCTATATGCATCCGAAGAAGTGGGCTGTAGTCCACGAAAGCTTATGCTCTAATAAATTTGTTAGTCTCTAAGGTGCCACAAGTACTCCTGTTCTTTTTGTGGATACAGACTAACATGGCTGCTACTCTGAAATCTATCTTTTATACACTTTAAAAATGGGATCTGTCAAAGTAGCTGTAATCTATGGTCCGATTATATGGATCAAACCCATCAAAAGTAAGACACTGATCCTGCCATTGACTCTGTGCAGACAGACCCCTGCACCTAATTGGAGCCTCATTATTTTCAATGAGGATGCTCTTGAATGAACCATTTGCAGGAGCAGGGCCTTACAAATAATCTTTTTCGTAGCCAAGTTTGTGTAACTCCAAAGACATGAAAACTAGATGAATTCCTCTATTTCCCACTCTGTCAGTGGCAGGTGCATTGGCAGCAATGGGAGTTCCTATAGGAATCTGTAGAGAATTGGTTCCAATATACAAGTGGCATTTTCTCTGTGACTTTGCCAAAACTTACTTTATTAGGGATATTAGCAAAAGATTTGCTTTTAATTCCAAGTTTTACTACATGCAAACCCAGATTTTCCAATATTTGATTTTAAATAAATATATGATCCCATTTCTAAAATTTATTTCCCTAGAACCTCAATTGTAGAAAAGTTTTTTTAAATGCCTACCTCTCAAAGACCTTTGTAAAAGATAGCAAAAATAAAAATTAAGGTTTACTTGTATTTGGGCTATTTTAGCCAGTGTTCAGTTTCTCAGCCACTGTTAAACTGGATTTGTTATTGCTAAATCCAATACTGCACAGAATTTTTATTGTCTTTGTTGAGAGATTGGATTTGTTCCTTTTCTAGAGGAAGAATGCCTTCAATTGCTTGAAGAGGAGTACTTGTGGTACCTTAGAGACTAACAAATTTGTTAGTCTCTAAGGTGCCACAAGAACTCCTGTTCTTTTTGCAGATACATACTAACACGGCTGCTACTCTGAAACCTTCAATTGCTTGGTAAGACATGACAAAACTACAAGGTGCTTCCAAATGATTATAGTGTTGTAAATGCCCAGATTATCAGCAAGTGGTGCTAGCTTCCCTAAATTCATCCAGATTTAAGTCCCAAAATTATTGCACTGTATAAATATCATTTTAAAAGTGTGCCTGCATACTTACCCCGCAGGTGAGGCCATCATCTCCTCACATCCTTCAGCTAAATCGACCCCTGATGGGAGTTTTCAGAAACCTTACTGGGGACACTGACTTTCATGTAAGATAGTCTCATTTCCTGAAGCCCTTGAAGAAGTGTTGCTAGTTTTCAGTACATCCCACGAAGTTTAGAACTGCAAGGAGAGGCTGAAGACCTGACTGGATCGCTGTAATCCAGCTCAAGGGTTTGCTTACAACACTATTATTCTTTGAATAAAGAGAGAAGAACCAGTACATCTGCTAATAGCTATGGCTGGATTAACAAATGGACTGAATTTTAGGTGTCTTCTGACTCCTATAATATAGTGTCTCAAACATCAGATGTTACCTTGTGATATCTAGGAGTCACTAAATTTCTTGGCTTTAAGGCTTCTGTGACTCCTACCTCAGTACTTTAAAAACACCAATAAAAAAAAGCCTAGAGATTAAATATTTAGAAGAATATCTTCTTCCTGTTTTTAATATTATCCATGCATGCAGCTAGTTTTAAATAGCTAAAATTACATAACTACTTATGCATTGAGATCATGGTAGGATGCAGGTACAGGATGGAGGGGGGAAAAGGAGTAAAGAGGATGGGTGTATGACTCCATTAGGTGGGGCAGATGACAGATTATACTTTCAGACATTAAAGTTTACATGGAAAGGAAAAATTTATCTAAACTTTAAGTAAATTTCTCTGTAGATATTGGCTATCAGGAAAGAAATTAAATATTTCAGTTCCAGTGACCAAATGAAGAAAATTTCTGAAGTGCCTATTTCTTGTTGTCACAAAGGACATGCCAGGGAGTATGTTTTAATCAATGTTATTTATCTATTGTTCTTAGTCTCCTTTGCATGTATTAATACATGTGCAGCTGTTAAGTATTGGAGGATGAGAAAGCTAAGGAGAAAAAGAAAAAAAATGTTTTTCCTCTCTGCATCTGCTTGTGAAATGGGTTTTACTGTGTGTAACTGTCTTCACTGCCGGATATCAAAATGGCTGGATGCAGAACATTCACAATGCAGCAAGGGCTCAGCCTCCATCTCCCCTCTTCCCGGCTGCTACCTTTGATGAATAGCTCCAAAAAATCAAAGCTCTGAAGCAAGCTTCACTTCTAATATAGATAATTAAATGCACTTAATCATTTTAGTGCACACATTTTGGTTTTTAAAATCTTTAAACAAAATTAAACTGTGTTAGTGTAACAACATTTCAATAAGTAAAAGCTTCTCAGCTACCTATGAATAGTCAACTAATTTGGGGGGAAAAGAAGAGGGATACTGCAGGAGGCAGTGCAGTGTTATTCAGAACATTATCTATAAGATTACAACTGACTCGCCAAAGAAGACTACACCAGTGCTTCACCACCTTTCACCGGCATCTATCCCATGTTCCAATTTATATTCAAAGAGGAATAATTTAGCCCCTATTATTTGTACAATCCTATTTCCAGAAAGGGACTGGAGAACATTTACTAAGGAATACAGCCACATACTACATCTGATGCCTCTAACACAGGCTTCCCATGTGATCAGCGGTGCAAGATGGAGCCGAGCCCAACGAGGGGACGGGTCCCACTACAAACCCGCCGAGAGGAGGCGGCAAGATCCCCTTATCCACAGGGCGGCTCAGGCGCATTAGCCCCCTTGCTGGTCCGGGCAGCCGGAGCTCCGAGGGACTGAGAGACCCGGCGCCCGCTTCCGCTCCAGCCCCCAGGTCTCTCCCCAGACGCAGCGCGGTAGCTGGCCCAACGCTGCCCCTTCCCAGAGCCCGCTGCCCCCGGTGCTGTTACCTGGCTCCCGGCCCGGGGACTGGAAGGGCCCGCGCTGGGCAGAGGCTAGAGCCCGGCCTGGGAGCGCGCTGTGCGGAGCCGCCGGAGCCGGTCTCAGGCCGAGCGCGGGGCTAGGCTGCGGCGCGGCCGGCTAGATGCGGGCTGCTGGCGGTGCCGGGGCGCGGGGCTGTGGCACCGGCCCTGTTCCGTGCCCGTGTCGCTGCCTCCCACCAGCTCCCAGCGCTATTTAAGCAGCCGCCACCTCCGGCGGCCACGCCACATGGGCTGACAGCTTTGCTCCGCGGCGCAGTCCAATGAGAGCCAGGGCTGGGCTCCGAGAGCCGGCTCTGGGGCGATGCCAGCCCCCTGCCCGCAGGAGCCTCTCGACGGGGGGGCAGGCCCCGCTCCGTCCGCCAGAACCTCCCCTCAGGCCGCCAGGACAGGGCTGAGCTCCCGGGGGCTGTTCTGCGGCCCCCGCCCCGGGCGGGTGAAGGGCTCGGCCGCGGCCCTCCCCGCAGGCGCTGGCTCCTCCTGTGGCGAGGAGGCCTCCGCGGGCCCGAATCGACACGGGAGGTTTCTCACTAACCCGTCCCGGCTGATCCCTCGCCCTGGGATTCGTCTCTCTAGGGCTGCCTGCGTTGTGCGCAGGGCTAGGCCAGGCGGCGCCGGGCACATCGGCCTCGCCCGCGACCCCGCACCGCGGAGCGCAGGGGCTGTGCGCCGGGCAGGCTGGAGCCGAAGGAGCTCGGAGCGGGCGCGCGGGGAACGGGACCCGCAGCGTCTGCCCCTGGTCGGGCGCACGCGGGGCGCAGCCGGGTGCAAACGCTGCGTTGCTTGGGGGGGGGGGGGGGGGGGGGGGGTGTTTTTTACTTGCCGAGCTCCCTGCACCAGTCCCGACACTGGGCTCCCGCGGGCTGGCCTGGCCTGGCCACCCCGCAGCGCCCAGAGAGACCGGCCTTGGGCACCCGCCCGCCGGGCCTAGGAAACAACCCCGGGGGGATGAGGTCTCATTTACACCGTAACCCAGGTCTCCTGTTCCAGGTGACTGACATTTGCAAAACAGAAGGACGATTGCTTCGGAGGCGAAGTCATTGGCTGAGACATCCAATCAGGCGGCCGGGGTGTGTGGAAGGGTGTCGCCTGTCCAATCGCGGGGCCTGTGTGGGTGTTGCTAGGAGATAGCGTGATGTGATGACTGTATTAAGGGGACGGCTCTGTTTAGGAAATAGAGCCGCTTGTGATGCAAGAAGCGTCTGTGAATTGCGATTTATTTCAGGCCATTCACCTCGGCAGAGTGTGATCGCTGGAGGTTATTACAGGTCAAACCTCACAACACAGACGCGGGGGCAGTGAAATATGCTCCAGGGATAGCGTCGTCCCCCTCGCCCCAGTATACAGCCAGGAAAGGCTCTGATCAGCACCCCCAATGAGGAGAAGAGCAGAGTGAGGGAGAGACCTAAAGCCTCCACACAGCAGAGCCCAGAGCGCCTGTTACTCCTTGAAAATTATCCTCCTTTTCCTCACTGCAGGGACGAGGCTGGTGTGACTAGCTACTTTGGCTCTCACTGAGCCCTGTGTCATGGCTAGGAGCTTGTTAATTCTTGTGCCCTTTTGATAGTCTGTTAGTATTGAGAGCCACTGAGCTCCTGCTACCTTGGGCAATCTGGCTCCCATGAGCACCTGATGGGTGCCTGCTGCAAGCAGGTGCTCTGAGCACTGTGCCAGATTGGTCTCATTCCCTTCCACTTGCCTCACCCTCCTGCCACCTCTCCCAAAATCAATATAGGCTGTAACTCCCCCTGCCACCCACTTCCTTCCAACCTGCTCCTAACTCTTGATCCAAACCGGGAGTCAGGGAGCACAGCAGAGGGACTGAGGGAGCCAAGGTGGTTGTTTCTGGGTCTAGGGCTCCCACTATAACTCCTTTCCTAGCTTCAAGCTCTGAAAATGAAGGTTTACGTGTAACCAGAATTTTTTTAGATGGACTCTGCATATTCATGATCATGGGATGCACTGCCAGTGCTGTCCAAAGGGTGTACTGTCTCCGAGCAGTGCCCCTTAAGAGTGGTCACAGGCCCCTCCTATCTCTCTCCTTAGACTTCCTGAGCATCCTGAACATGAGAGTAACAGATTACCAACCTCAAGACATCAAAAATCATATGAGAGTCCCTAAATTCACGATTGAAAAAATATTGGTGTTGGTCTTTTTGATTTTTGGACTCCCCCTTCCCAACACCTGTATGTGTGTGAGAGAGAGAATTAGTGTCAGGTGATTTTGGACCATGCTGCATGAGCTCACATCCCCTTCCACCAATTAATTCTGCCCCCCAGCCTCCAACTCAATCCTGTTCCCCCAGTCTCTATATTAGTTCTTCTGCCTGGCCCTGCCCCCTGTGCTCAAATCGGCCCCATGAGTCCCTCAGTAGTTCAGCATTCCTAATCTCACGACTGATACTCCTAGGGCTTCACCAAGCCACGCAGAGGCTGTACCAAGATTCCCTTCTGGTTTCCCTTTCTCCTGCTTTCCAGGGGCTCTTTACTCCCCCTTCCCAGTCCTGGTGTTGCATGGAGGAAGAGGGAGCAGAGCCATCCTGAGCTGCTGGGTTCTTTCTGCTCCCTCTTCCCCCTCCCCTCCTGTGACAAGAATGGCTTCAGATTGTTGAGGGGATGTGGAAGGGGAGAGAGCTCTTTCTGCAGCAGCTCTGAGTGGTTGCTTTGCCCCTGGGGAGAGGCGAGTGAGACAGGCAGCCAATCAGAGTGGGTTGTCCCCTCAGGCAGGGCTCAAATTTGCTGGAGGGCTGGAGCTTGTCATTATGAGACAGAGTTCCAACCTGGCCAAAATCTCATCATTTGCTAAAAAAAAAAAAAAATCCACAAGAGTTGGCACTATTGAAAGTACAAAAAGAGGCTTAGCACCATCCGCTGCCTCAGTTCCTTCCATCACCTCAAATCAGGATTTCAGGAAGACTCCTAGGAAAAGGAAAAAGTGCACAAGGAAATTTGAGTATACAGAGTCCACCTTAAAGAATTCCAGTTACAAGTAAGGAATCTTTATTTAATCTGTAAGTGCCTTCTGGATATTCCCACTCATGGGACAAATTGGCAAACAGTGCTCCAGCAACGGAATAAAGATTACAATACTGCCCTATCAATTGTGTGTCAGCTCTGGACACAAGGTCCCACATGACAGTCTCATAAGTAAGCTGAAGAAATGCGGTCTTGGTGGAACTACCATTAAGGGGATACATAATTGGTTAAACAACCACAAACAAAGTGTAACTATTAATGGCATTATGTCAGAGTGGAGGGAGTCTCAAGTGGGGTTCCACAGGGATCTGTTCTGGGTCCAGTATTGTTTAACATCTTTATTAATGACCTGGATGTAGGAATAGAGCGCATACTGATCAAATTTGACAGTGACCCAAAGCTAGGGGGCTGCCAAAACTTTGTGGAGGATAGAGTTAAAATTCAGAGTGATCTTGATAAACTGGAGAACTGGGCTATAGCCAACAAAATGAAATTCAGCAAAGTCAAATGTAAGGTGTTACACTTAGGGAAGAAAAAACAAATGCACAAATATAGAATGGGGGATAACTGGCTTGGCAGCAGCACCGCTGAGAAGGATCTGGGAGTTGTCGTGGATCACCACCTCAACGTGAGTCAGCAATGCGATGTTGTTGCAAAAAAAGAAAATGCAATTTTAGGTTGCATTAACAGAGGCATAGCATAAAAGTCATGAGAGGTGATAGTACTGCTCTACTTGGTGCTGGTTAGGCCTCAGCTGGAGAATTGTTCAATTTTGGTCACCAATGTATTGAAAGGATGTAGAGAAACTGGAAGGGATCCAGAGACGAGCAACAAAGATGATCAAAGTGATGGAATGCAAGCCATATGAGCAAAGGCTGAAGGAACTGGGTATGTTTAGTTCAGAAAAGAGGAGATTAAGGGGGGATATGATAAATTGTCTTCAGATATTTGAAAGGCTGCCATAAAAAAGATGGAGAAAAGTTGTTCTCTTTTGTCACAGAAGGCAGGACAAGAGGCAATGGTTCACATTAAAGCATAGCAGATTTAGATTAAATCTCAGGGAAATTTTCCTAAGTGTATGAACTGTAGGACAGTGGAACAGTCTGCCAAGGGAGGTTGTCAAAAGGAGGCTGGATAGTCATCTGCCTTGGATGGTTTAGACACAACAAATACTGCATCTTGGCAGGGGGTAGGACTAGATGACCAGTGCGGTCCCATCTAACCCTATGATTTTATTATTCTAAATTTTGCACATCTTGTAAATGTATGTACAAAGCACCAAGAGGCAGACCCATAGATCTCTGTGATATGTAAGGGCTTGTCTTCACTACAGCGCTAAATCAGTGCCACTGCAATTCATGCAGCGGTATTGATTTAGCAGGTGTGGTGAAGATGCACTAAGTCGATGGGAGAGCGCTCTCCCATCGATGTAATTAATCCACCTCAATGAGAAGCGGAAGCTATGTTGACAGGAGAGCGTCTCCTGCTGACAAAGTGCAGAGTAGACACCGCCTTAAGTCGATGTAAGTTACGATGCTCAGGGGGTGGCTTTTTTACACACCTGAGTGACGTAATTTACGTCGACTTAAGTGGTAGTGTAGACAAGTCCTCAGGCACTCAATGGAGAGAGACATTGCTCTAGTAGAGTGTGATTTAATCCCAACGGGCAGAAATAGATCTTAGTTTATAGTGTTCCTCTATACATTTTCTAATTCACCTAGATAACATTTGTGAAGAGACAGCCTGACCACCTTTATGATTGTTCACATAAGAAATAAAAGAGTGGAGGACTTGTGAAATGTTACTCTTGTTTGGATAGTAGGCTAGGGTCCTCTTAGTGTCAAGTGTATTTAACTTTGATTTATCTTTATGACTATGAGGGCTAGGAAAGAAAACTGGCAAATGTATTGTTTGGTTAATGTGAAAATCATAAACCTCTTTGGATAAGAATCTAGGTTTAGGCCAAAGCACCACCTTGTTTTTGTGAAATATAGGGAAAGATGGATTAGCCATTAGGGTACGTAACTCCCTCACTCATCGGGCTGATGTTATGGCAACTAAGAGTATTTTCAATACACAAACAGAATAAAAAGAACGAGGAGTACTTGTCAAGTATCAGGGGGTAGCCGTGTTAGTCTGTATCTACAAAAACAACAAAGAGTCTGGTGGCACCTTAAAGACTAACAGATTTATTTGGGCATAAGCTTTCGTGAGTAAAAACCTCACTTCTTCGGATGCATGCAGTGGAAAATACAGTAGGAAAAGAGTAGGAGAGAGCATGAAAAAAATGGGTGTTGCCATACCAACTCTAATGAGACTAATCGAATAAAGTGGGCTATTACCAGCAGGAGAAAAAAAACTTTTGTAGTGATAATCAGGATGGCCCATTTCAAACAGTTGACAAGAAGGTGAGAGTAACGGTGAGAGTAACAGTAGGGGGAAAATTAGCATGGGGAAATAGTTTAGTTTGTGTAATGACTCATCGACTCCCAGTCTTTATTCAAGCCTAATTTAATGGTGTCCATTTTGCAAATTAGTTCCAGTTCTGCAGTTTCTCATTGGAGTCTGTTTTTGAAATTTTTTTGTTGAATAATTGCGACTTTTAGATCTGTAATAGAGTGACCAGGGAGATTGAAGTGTTCACCGACTGGTTTTTGAATGTTATAATTCTTGAATGTTATAATTCTTGACGTCTGATTTGTGTCCATTTATTCTTTTGCGTAGAGACTGTCCGGTTTGGCCAATGTACATGGCAGAGAGGCATTGCTGGCACATGATGGCATATATCACATTGGTAGATATGCAGGTGAACGAGCCCCTGATGGTGTGGCTGATGTGACCTAATCACCTAATCACATCAGCCACACTATCAGAGGCTCGTTCACCTGCACATCTACCAATGTGATATATGCCATCATGTGCCAGCAATGCCCCTCTGCCATGTACATTGGCCAAACCGGACAGTCTCTACGCAAAAGAATTAATGGACACAAATCTGACATCAGGAATCAAAATACTCAAAAACCAGTGGGAGAACACTTTAACCTGTCTGGTCATTCAGTGACAGACCTGCGGGTGGCTATATTACAACAGAAAAACTTCAAAAACAGACTCCAAAGAGAGACTGCAGAGCTAGAATTGATATGCAAACTAGACACAATCAACTCCGGTTTGAATAAGGACTGGGAATGGCTGAGCCATTACAAACGTTGACTCTATCTCCCCTTGTAAGTACTCTCACACTTCTTATCACACTGTCTGTACTCGGCTAGCTTGATTATCACTTCAAAAGTTTTTTTTCTCTTAATTAATTGGCCTCTCAGAGTTGGTAAGACAACTCCCATCTGTTTATGCTCTCTGTATGTGTGTATATATATCTCCTCATTATATGTTCCATTCTATATGCATCCGAAGAAGTGGGCTGTAGTCCACGAAAGCTTATGCTCTAATAAATTTGTTAGTCTCTAAGGTGCCACAAGTACTCCTGTTCTTCTTTTTGCAATAAAATAAAATTTTGCCTCTTACCATCAGAAGAAGAAAATGGAATGAAGGGATCAACCAAAAACATCTCTTGCCACCATCTACAGTTTGCTAAAGCAGAAGTTGCTCAGGGAAGCTGAATGAACAAAAATTGCCTTCCTGGCAAGATATCTGCATAAACAGGGATGCCATAGATTTTAAAATCCAAAGCCACTTTTGAAATCTGAGCTAAACACCCAGTGTACAGGCCATACAGATCAGTTTAGTAGGAAAAGCATTTTCTAAGGGTCAACCAGATGTTAGAATGTTGTTATAACAATTAAGTGAATGGGAATGTGGCTTTCCTCATTAGAGTATCACCATATTAATGCTTCAGCCTTGCACTTCTCACCAGGATGCAGAGCCACATCATACCAAGCTGCTCTGAATCTTCATGTTCAAATTGAAACCATTGGAAACAAGAGTTGCAAAGTTGCTGGAATATATATTCTATAATTATTTCAAAACTTTTGAATTCAGGCAAACTGTATAGCAACAGTTGGCTGCAACTATGATGTGAGGTCAAAATTTCTCTACTTGTTGGAAACCACTGTGCTTTGAGCTGCAGTCACAGCAGGCTCTGGATGAGGGGAATGCATCATGTTGTTCTGGTCCATGAAGGAACAATGTAAAAAGTATTTAATCTGATGATGGGACCTTCAAGCAAAATAAATTGGGAAAGGGCACAAAGGACGCCTCAGATCCAGTACTGACATAATAAAAGCACAATGAAATAATGGCTACTAAGCATGCAACTTATTACTATTATTTATTATTTATAATACCATATTATTTGTATTACCATTCGTATTATCTATATGTTAAAGCAAAACATTTTTGAACAGAACATTGAACAATTTTTTCATGTTATTCTTGAGCTGCCTACAGCCACGCTGTACAACTTTGTACTGTGTTCCTTTCAGATCTCAAACTGAGCAAGGGTTGTCTAGAGACAGAATTTGGACACCTATGTGTTGCAGGAAGAAGTGCAGGTGATTCAGTAAGTCTTTCTTCCATCTTAGGCTCTTAACCTGCAAACACACACATTATTAATTTTACTACCACGAGTAGTCCTTTTCAATAGGACCACTCCCAGTAGTAAAGTTAAGCACATGAATAAGTGTTTGGAGAGTCAGGGCTTTAGCACGAAACCAATACCCCAGCTTCCTGCAATGCTACTGGAGGTGCCATCTTGCCATTTTCAAAACGAAACAAAACAGAGATCCTGAGAACTCATGATCATTCAAAGGTCATGACACTTTTCATAAGTACAGTGGTGTGCTGGTCAAATTACAACTCAAAATTTTTCCTGCAATTTCAGCTGGAAACATGTTGTAAGGCTTAGTCATTTGTACAATGCTTTTAGTTCATCCAATGAAAGATTCGAAGTATTATTAATGAGCGTGATTCTCACAGTCTTGAAACTTGTGACATCACTTACACCTGTGCTAATCAATACTACCAGTGTAAGTGAATGGAGAATTCTGTTTTTGTATAATTTTACACCCATTTTGCACACGCATAAATGCCTACAGAAGGTACAAAGTAGTGCAGAATCAGGGCCCATCTCTTTGTACCCCTGGCTTTAAAATTAATATTAAGCAGCTACAGAGAATTGATTGTTACAGTATGTAGAATGAGTGCAGTGTTAGTAAGCATAGGAAAATAGCATGCTAAGGCAGCCCACAGAGATACATTTTCCCCTGTCTAACCCACACTCCAGTGCTTCTCAACAAAATTTTGCTAAAAACTGCAAGCTCTGCCTAAAGGCACAAGAGTTTAAATCTTTAATAGCGGGGAATCTATACTAACCTCCAGAAAGCAGGTGGATGAACTGACATTTAATAAGGTCAAACAATAAGCTGGGGCTATCCCTCCCTCAGCACCTTCCTGAACCCAGAACTGTGTAGGGGAGACACCCCACTTTGGGGGCACTAGTACCCAAGTGATGCCTCACCCCTTTCTCTGTGCCCTGGAGATGTGCAGAGAGGAGTCAAAGAGGCTAAAGGTGCCAAAACAAGGACCTCTGGATATTCAGAGAACCATCCACACTTTTGATTGTACTTTCTCAGTTACGTGCTGATTGGCTGTCCAACCCTCTCCCGCCTCTCCCCAACAGTCCCTTCACCTGAACTTCACCCTTGCCTCTCTTATCCTCTTCTCCCCTGCCCTGCCCCCCTCACTTCCCTTCTGTTTCCATTTAGCTTATCCCCTCCTAAGTAAACCCATCCAAAATAAGTGAGTAAACAAATAAACAGTAAAAATTAAACTATGGAACTAACCCCACATTTGCTGCCATCACCTTGTTCATTCTGCTAGTGAGTTCTATCCCTTCCCCCAGCCTCTGGCTGTCTGGTCTATTTAGACTGTAAGCTCTTCGGGGCAGGGGCAGTCCTGTACTCAGAGTTTGTACAGAGCTAAACTTACTGTCAAAGAAATCAATGTTTAACATTGTAGTTCCGGATTTTTTGCATCTGGTGGGAGATTTTTGACTTTATGGGGTGAGTCCGAGATGATTTGTTGGCTATTAACTTTGGTTGAACTTCAATGTTGGTTCCTTTGACTGTCAAGTCAGCAGCTGGTGCTCTTTCTTGATCCCCAGTTTCGATATTTTGCTGAGACTCTTCAAACTTCTTGGCTGTGTGAGTAGCTTTGAACTCTACTGAACAAAGGAAAGGAGAGAATGTATTTGTTCTTCCATTTGCAGTTATGAGTAAGACTGAAGAGTTGAGGAAAATGGAGTTATTTACTGTCAGTACCTTTTGTTCTCAGAATAGAACAACATAAGAACATAAGAATGGCCCTGCTGGATCAGGCCAAAGGTCCATCTAGCCCAGTATCCTGTCTTCCGACAATGGCTAGTGCCAGATGCTCCAGAGGGAATTAACAGAATAGGTAATCATCAAGCGATCCATCCTCTGTCGCTCATTCCCAGCTTCTGGCAAATAGAAGCTAGGGACACCATTCCCGCCCATCCTGACTAATAGCCATCAATGGACCTATCCTCCATGAATGTATCTAGTTCTTTTTTGAACCCTGTTATGGTCTTGGATATCACAACATCCTCTGGCAAGGAGTTCCACAGGTTGACTGTGTGTTGTGTAAAGAAATGCTTCCTTTTATTTGTTTTAAACCTGCTGCCTATTAATTTCATTTGGTGACCTCTAGTTCTTGTGTTATGAGAAGTAGTAAACAACACTTCCTTATCTACTTTCTTTACACCAGTCATGATTTTATAGACCTCAATCATATCTCCCCTTAGCCGTCTCTTTTCCAAGCTGAAAAGTCCCAGTCTTATTAATCTCTTCTCATATGGAAGCTGTTCCATACCCCAAATCATTTCTGTTGCCCTTTTCTGAACCCTTTCCAATTCCAATTCCAATATATCTTTTTTGAGATGGGGCGACCACATCTGCACACAGTATTCAAGATGTGGGCATACCATGGATTTATATAGAGGCAATATGATATTTTCTGTCCTATTATCAATCCCTTTCTTAATTATTCCCAGCATTCTGTTAGCTTTTTTGACTGCCGCTGCACATTGAGTGGATGTTTTCAGAGAACTATCCACAATGACTCCAAGATCTCTTTCTTGAGTGGTAACAGCTAATTTAGACCCCATCATTTTATATGTATAGTTGGAATTATGCTTTCCAATGTGCATTACTTTGCATTTGTCAACATTAAATTTCATCTGCCATTTTGTTGCCCAGACACCCAGTTTTTGAGAGATCCTTTTGTAGCTCTTCACAGTTTGTCTGGGTCTTAATTCGCTTTAGTAATTTTGTATCCTCTGCAAATTTTGCCACCTCACTGTTTACCCCTTTTTCCAGATCATTTATGAATATGTTGAATAGGACTGGTCCCAGAACAGACCCCTGGGGGACACCACTATTTACTTCTCTCCATTCTGAAAACTGAATATTGATTATATTGCCTTTATAGAGCCGCACAGTAGGTGTTGCATGCCTGGCTATGTAACCAGCTTTGAGCAATAGTCAGAGTTAGGGAACATGTAAATGTCCATTGGGCCCTGCACTCGATTGATTGATTGTTTTAAATTCTTTGCCCTATCTATTTGACCCTCAGTTCCTCTCAATGTCCTAAACCTATTTAATTCTGGGCTGCCTAATAGAGGGGAGTCCATTCAGTATGTGAACAAGAGTCACTGTTCTGTCTAACAACTGTTTTGACATTAGGTATGTGCCACCTCACTCCCCAGCATGGCCCTGGGTCTTTGGGAAAAGCACATATAGTGACGTTAACTTATATGATATGAGACTCAAGACACAACTGTGGTTAGCTATTGGAGTTGAGACCTAAATACTGGTTTAACATTGTGAAAAAGGATAGAATTGGCCAGCAGGACCTGGAACTCTGATGAGGAGGAAACCACCACCAGGAATGATCCCTTCAGTAAGAGATGATACAAGGAGAAAGATCTCAAGGGCCCAAAAAGCATTTCCATTAACTTGTTCAACATCAAACTCAAATCCAAAGGATGAGTAATTTCTTGATGGGAGGGTACATATCTGTGAGCTCCTTTAAAGATTACTGCATCAAGAGGCGTCTGTTTGCAGGGACATAGTAGACTAAAATAAACCTTTGCAGTTGTCAATAATATCTTTGACCACACCAGAGAGAGAGAAGAAAGTCTAAGGTAACTAAAACTGGGATGATACCAAAGCAAGGCTTCTACCTTGAGCAAAACTTTTAAACAAGTTTTCTGTATGACAGCATAATATTTCCTGGTGGATGGAGTCTAGGAGGGCTGCCTTGTTCTCCTGAGACAAGCATTAAGGACATCCTGACCTAAAAACCTAGCAGTTACACTGTCAAGTAAAATGACTTGAGGTCCAAATACCCCATCCTGCCATTTGGCTGAGATGACAGATCTTAACTCAGAAGGACAAAGACTGAATGGATAATCTTTACACGGGCACAGACGTTCCAAGAACTAGGTCTGCCATGCACAGGCTCAGACCTGTTGAATCCTCCTCAGAACTCTGGGGACGAAAGGAAATGGAGGAAAGGTGTAAAGGAGCACTTTCCCCTCTATGTATCAGAAAGACATGATACACACTGCATATCATTGCACACTTCGAAGCAGAATTTTAGCCCCTTGTTGTTCTAATATGTAGCAAACAAGTATGTGTATGGACGGTGCTCACCTGGTGTTTGAGTGACCACTTGTAATGAACTGCACCCTTTCAACTCAGGTTATTACCTATGGTATTATTATACCTGTCAGCAGCAGAGGGAAGAGTTGTAGGTTTGTTTGATTTTTTTTTTTTTTTTAAACCTGGAGAGCCGGGATTTCTATTTTTTGTGAGACTCTCTGGGCAAAGATACTAAAGGAATATCAACAACTGATGTCACTTAGAGGAAACAAGGGAGCAGTCAAAACAGCTTTATCAGGGGATGAAGTACAAGAAGGGCACACCTAGGACTGTCTCACTGGGTCATTCGCTTCTTAGTCTATGTAAGATGCCCAGGGTTCCCAATGTGCCTATTGCATTGGGAAGGCCATTGGGGTCTACATCCATGGTGGTCTGCACCATGGTTGAGCCGTCTGGAGATATCTTGACCCCATATGACTCCAAGATGGTTGATGTGCTTTCGGTGAGAAATGGTGTGGTGAGAAGGTGCTTTGTTCCTGCATCTCATCATCATCTTTGCTAGAAAAATGTGCAATATCAAGATCTCCTCTATAGCCTGTAGGGGAGCCCTCAGTAGTGAGTATCAGGGAGTGCGGTGCCGACGATATCATCAAGTCTCTCTGGTGCAGCAGAGACTGTGTCGGTGCTGATGTCTGGACCGTCGGTTCCACTCTTGCTGGCATCAGTGCCAACCAATGCTGTGACTGTTTGATCAGTGTGGTCGGTGCCAACTTGGTTTTCTCCACTGGTGCTGACTGCATTGTTGGTACCAGGGGTGGAGGCATGGTGTTTGATGAGACACTTGGTGCAGAGTCCCTTAAGGGTGAATTCGGTGCCATGGAGGAGACATGTCTTTGTCTGTGCCTAAACTCCGTCTCTTCATTTGGGCCTCGGTGGTGCCGGAGGTCACTGGAGCGTCGTAGGTGCTCAGCTGAGCATATGTCAGCATTGGGGGTAGCGACCTGGCAGGAGACCGCCGTTGTTTTTGCGGTACTTTCTGAGGAGAAGTCTGAGCCCTCTTTTTTGGTCTTTTAGAGGGTACATCTCCTTTTTCAGTTGGAGGAGTGCCCGGAGAGGCAGTCTGCTTGTCCGAGTTGGGTTGTAGGGATTTCTCCATTAAAATCATTTTTAGCCTGAGATCCCGCTCATGTCAGGCTCTCACTTTCAAATTGCTGCAGTGGGCACATTTTTGGGGGCTATGCGCCTCACCCAGGCAGCGTACACATAATGAGAGTCTGTCTGAAACGGACAGAGCTTTGTAGCAGGAGCTGCAGTGTTTGAAGCCTGGGGAGTCAGACATCTTAACGGCTAACTGTCCCCTGTGGGGAGGTAGCTAAAGAAATAAAACCAAAATTATTTTTAGAATAAAACTAACACTAACTATCACTTTCTATCTAACTAACTAGCTATTTAAAATATTTTTTCTAACGGTTTTAGGGAAGAGTGCTAACACTAACCCAGCGCTGCATCTTTAACCGAGGACAGTTGAGAAGGAACTGAAGGGCTTGGGTTGTGCATGTGCTACATGCGGCACAAACGACCACAAGATGTCTCCTGCGCAAGCATGACCCATGTGGACACTGCTACTATAAATCTCTGATCAACAGCACCGGGACACACTGACACCTGAAGTGGAGCACCCACCAGGACAACACTTGAAGAAGTAGTCCCAAGCGGTATAGTATCTACATGAAGAAAACCTAGATAAGTTTTAAACTCTGGGAGGTGTCCAAGGGGACATAAGGCTCCAAGTATTTTTCTTTGATTGAACTAGGTTCCTCCTCATCAGGAGTTGCAGCAGAATGGGATTGACCTACTTATCTTGGATCCAAGGCCACAATACTGAGCTCAGTTCCATGGGCTCCACAGATCAGATGATGGCACCAGTCTAGCCTTGAAACAAACTTCTTTCAGCACTAAGGGTTCATATGCACAATGCTGAGGGGATAACTGTTTCAGAAGAGATTTTGGAGGAACCAGTCCAATGGATGCAAAGGGGGAGTAGGCAGGGTTCATCAGCACCGACAATTCCAAGTCATTCAGCATCCCCTCTCCCATTGCCTTCAAAGAATGTTGACTCCTAGTACTTTGGACAAACAGATCTGATGGGTAAAGGATAACCGATCCAACCTGCTTGGATCAGAATAGGCATTGTTTTTCTTGGGAATCCTATGATCCACAGAAGCAGACTGCAATGGGGTCCGCCTGGATGAGACAACAGATCTCTGTGGGAACACCATTTTGCTGAACTATATGGCCTCTTGCAGCTCCTGGAATTGTAAGGGGTGTTTTCTTCAGCTTCCTCTGAAGAACTCTGATCTTTAGTTGGAAGAACTTCCTTCGATGGTTCGAGAAGTGTTTGCAATAGGACTGGGATTTTGGATCAGGTTTTGGAACTGATGGAGGCTCAGCAGCCACACTGTTTGTACATGGGGTGAACACTTTAGGAGAAGGTCACCCAGACTCAGGGCTGTCTCCAGGGTTTTGGCCGCCCCAAGCAGCCAAAAAAACCCAAACCCAAACAAAAAACAAAAACAACCCTCCTTCTCCCCCCCCTCCGCCCCCGTGATCGTGATCTGCGGCAGCAATTCGGCGAAAGGTCCTTCACTCCGAGCCGGAGAGAGGGACCGTCCGTCGAATTGCCGCCGAATAGTTGGACGTGCCGCCCCTCTCCGGAGTGGCCGCCCCAAGCACCTGCTTGACAAGCTGGTGCCTGGAGCTGGCACTGCCCAGACTCGTGCTACTAGTCTCTTGCAGGAGCAGGTTCCAGAGAGGAGTTTTATGGTCATCTTGGGCAAGGCCTTGCAGGCATCACAAGCTAAATGCCTGAGAGATGAGAACTAAAAGGTACTTTTCATGCCCAGATGAAAGGGGAAACATAGTGGGGCAAGGAGAACACTCCTTAAACCCTGTTTTCCTACACAGGTCCATTATCTTGGGCAAGGCCTGAGATAACAGAAAACCAACAAAAAATTGATGAGAACTAGGAAAAAAAATCAAACTCCTTTCAAACTATTTACAACTATTTTATGCAAAGAAACATGCAGGAGAAAGAAGTTGGTTCTCTGACTGTTCCACTAGGTGGATAGAGAAACTGCTAGAGGGCATGGAGTATTTCTACACTAGTGTATGAAATGTAGGCCACTTGGTATATGTGCACACACCCTTTAACGGCCAACTACTCTCAAAAATGCTTCTGTGGCCACATAGTTAGACATATAATATTTACACTGGGTTTCTGTGGAGGCAGGGCTGGCTCCAGGCACCAGCCCACCAAGCTTGTGTTTGGGGCGGCACCTGGAGGGGGGCGGTGCAGTGTGGCGCTCCGGCTCTGGCCGCCGGGGAGAGCGGGACCACGGCCAGGGCTCGCCGCCGTCCCCCCGGCGCTCTGGCCGCCGGGGAGAGCGGAGCCCCGGCCGGGCACTCCGCCCTCCTCCCAGGGCTCCGGCCGCCCTCCTCCTCCGGCGCCCTCCCCCCGGCCGCCGGGGAGAGCGGAGCCCCGGCCGGGGCTCGCCGCCCTCCCCCGGGGCTCTGGCCGCCCTCCCTCCCGCGCCCTCCCCTGCCGCGCCCTGTGTGGAGGCTGTGTCATGAAAGAAAAGTACATTTTAACTTCTTTTTTGTCCATTAATATAAAGAACAGCAATGCTTAACACAATTAATATTAACAACAAAGGGGAAGGAACTCAGGCCAAAATAGGGAAAGAAGAGCTTACAGAATACTTACGCTATGTCTACACTACGCACCTTTTAGCGACACAGCTGTGCCGCTACAGCCATGCCGCTAAAAGGCGCGCAGTGTAGCTGCTGTTCGTCAGCAGGAGTGAACTCTCCTACCGACAAAAAAGTTCCAACCCCAACAAGCAGCAGTAGGTTTGTTGGCAGGAGAGCTCTCCTGCCGACAAAGCACTGTTCACACTGGTGCTTTTGGTCAGCAAAACTTTTGTCATTCGGGGGAGGGGGGTTTCACACCTCTGAACGACAAAACTTTTGTCGTTCAGTTTCCAGTGTAGACAAAGCCTTAGATACGTTATATAAGTAATCAGAGCCTGATGAAACAAATGCACAAATACAGAATGGGGGAAAACTGGCTTGGCAGCAGCATTGCTGAGAAGGACCTGGGAGTTGTGGTGGATCATAACCTCAACATGAGTCAGCAATGCGATGCTGTTGCAAAAAAAAAAAAAAAAAAAAAAAGCAATTGTAGGTTGCATTAACAGAGGCATAGCATGCAGGTCTCGGATGGTGATAGTACCGCTCTATTCGGCGCTGGTTAGGCCTCACCTGGAGTACTATGTCCAGTTTTGATCACCAGTGTATAGAAAGGATCCAGAGGCAAGTGACAAAGATGATCAAAGGGATGGAATGCAAGCCATATGAACAAAGGCTGAAGGAACTGGCTATGTTTAGTTCAGAAAAGAGGAGAGTAAGGGGGAATATAATAAATTGTCTTCAGAGATTTGAAAGGCTGCCATAAAAAAAGATGGAGAAAAGTTGTTTTCTTTTGCAGAGCTCAGGACAAGAGGCAACGGATTCAAACTACAGCATAGGAGATTTAGATTAAATCTCAGGAAAAACTTCCTAACTGTGAGAACACTGGGACAATGGAACAGACTGCCTTAGGAGGTTATGGAAGCTCCTTCAATGGAGGTTTTCAAAAGAGAGGCTGGATAGCCATCTGTCTTGGATGGTTTAAACACAACAAATCTTCCATCTTGACAAGTCCCTTCTTTGAAGTCTCATCTAACCCTATGATTCTAGAGTATTTAAGGATCTAGCTGAACATTTCAGAACCATTAGCAGTTATGTTCAAGAACCCATGGAGGACAGTGAGGGTGAGGCCTCAGAAGACTGGAGAAGGGCAAACATATTATCTATCTTTACAAATGGGAGGAAAAAAAGAGGACCTGGGGATTTATAGACCAGTTAGCCTAACTTTGACATTGGAAAGATACTGGAACAAATGATTAAAACAATCCATTTGTAAGCACCAAGTAGATGATAGGGAGATAAGTAACTGCCAACATAGATTTGTCAAGAACAGATCATGCCAGACCAACCTAATTTCCTTCTTTGACAGGATTACTGACCTAGTGGATGGGGGAAGCAGTAGATGTGATATATCTTGATTTTAGTAAGGCTTTTGACACAGCCCCACATGACATTCTCATAAGTAAAGTAGGGAAATGTGGTCTAGATGAAATTAGTATACAGAATGAAGTAATTGCAAAAAATGCTAATATAGTTCTGGAATGTATTGACAGAGGTGTTGTATGTAAGACACAGGCGGTAATTCTGCTCTGTTCAGCACTGGTGAGGCCTCAGCTGAAGTCCTGTGTCCAGTTTGGGGCACCACACTTTAAGAAAGATGTGTACATATTAGAGAGAGTCCAGAGGAGAGCAATAAAAATAAAACATCTAGAAAACATTACCCATGAGGAAACATTGAAAGACTTGGGTATATTTAATCTTGAGAAAAACAGACTAAGGGGAGACCTGAGAACAGTCATATGTTAAGGGCTGTTATAAAGAGGACAATGATCAGTTGATTTCCTTGTCCACTGAGGGTAGGACATGTGTAATCAGGTTAGGTTGCAGTAAGGGAGATTTTGATTAGATATTAGGAAAAACTTTTAAACTATAAGGCTAGTTAAGAACTTGAACAGGTTACCCAGGGAGGCTGTGGAATCCCCATCATTGGAGATTTTTAAGAACAGATTGCACAAGCACCTAATCGGGATGGTCTAGGTATACTTTGCCCTGCCTTCGTGCAGGGGATGGACTAATCTGAATGCCTCCAGTCTTAAAATCCTATATGCCCATTCCCAAAAGTGGGTTTTGAACACAAAGTGTCTGCATTAATTGATATATGCTATTTAAAGCAAAAATATTTACAAGAGGGCAGTGGAGTAAGGGCAGGAAAAGCTCCATATGTCAGAGTCTGCCTGGTACTGTACATAGCTCTGAAAGGCGTTTGATACAACCATCAGGAAGATATGCTATGTGTGGTAAATTTTCAGAAAGGCTGGGCCTGGTTGCTCTTTTAGCAGGTATAAATCTGAGTATATGTAAAACTTTCAAAAGCACCAAAGTGACTTAGGAGTTTAAGGCCCAATTTCAAAAGTGACTTAGACTCTTAAGAGCCTGAGTCTCATTGAAAGTCAATGGGACTTTGGCCAACTGCCTAAATCACTTTTGAAAATGGTTCTTAAGTTCCCAAGTCACTTAGGTTCTTTTGAAAGTTTTACCCTACATCTGATTTGTACCCTGTAGGCGTGTGTGGCCCTCCCGCGCTGTCACTTTCCAAGGGAGGCCACACCTCTTTGCTGTCATACCCCTGTAAGGACAGTCTAAGATAATGGGGAAGTTAGCAGTATCAGGGTATGTCTACACTATGAGAGTAGTTTGATTTTACTTAAATCAAATATGTGGAATCGATATTACAAAGTCGAACGTGTGTATCCACACTAAGGACAGTAATTTGACTGTGTGAGGCCACACTAACAGGGCAAGTGTCGACATTGGAAGCGGTGCACTGTGGGCAGCTATCCCACAGTTCCCGCAGGCCCCGCTGCCCATTGGAATTCTGGGTCGAGCCCCCAATGCCTGCTGGAGAAAAAAATATGTCGAGGGTGGTTTTGGGTAACTGTCATCATCCAACCGTCACTCCCGCCCTCCCTCCCTGAAAGCGCCGGCGGGCAATCAGGTCGTGCACTTTTCTGGTGAGTGACAGCGCGGACGCCACAGCACTGCAAGCATGGAGTCCACTGCGACCATCGCTGCAGTTATGGCCATTGTCAACACCTCACACCTTATCATCCACCTTTTCCAGAGGCAGATGCTGAGAAATCGGGCGAGGAGGCAACGGCAGCGTGGTGAGGACATGAAGTCTGAGAGTGGCACAGACCTGTCACAAAGCACGGGACCCCGCGCCATGGACATCATGGTGGCAATGGGTCATGTTGATGCTGTGGAACAGCGATTCTGGGCACGGGAAACAAGCACGGACTGGTGGGACCGCATAGTGCTGCAGGTCTGGGATGAATCACAGTGGCTGCGAAACTTTCGCATGCGGAAGGGAACTTTCTTGGAACTTTGTGAGTTGCTGTCCCCTGCCCTGAAGCGCAAGGACACACAGATGTGAGCAGCCCTGACTGTCCAGAAGCGAGTGGCCATAGCCCTCTGGAAGCTTGCAACGCCAGACAGCTACCGGTCAGTCGCGAACCACTTTGGCGTGGGCAAATCTACCATGGGAGTTGTTGTGATGCAAGTAGCCAACGCAGTCGTTGAGGTACTGCTGTCAAAGGTAGTGACCCTGGGAAACGTGGAGGTCATCATAGATGGCTTTGCCGCGATGGGATTCCCAAACTGCGGTGGGGCTATAGATGTAACTCACATCCCTATCCTGGGACCGGACCACCAGGCCAGCCAGTACATTAACCGAAAGGGCTATTTTTCCATGGTGCTGCAAGCACTGGTGGACCACAGGGGACGTTTTACAAACATCAATGTCAGATGGCCGGGCAAGGTTCATGACGCTCGTGTTTTCAGGAACTCTGGTCTGGTTAGACGGCTGCTGGAAGGTATTTACTTCCCGGACCACAAAATAACTGTTGGGGATGTGGAGATGCCTATAGTGATCCTCGGGGACCCAGCCTACCCGCTAATGCCCTGGCTCATGAAGCCCTATACAGGCACCCTGGACAGTGAAAAAGAACTCTTCAACTACCGTCTGAGCAAGTGCAGAATGATGGTGGAGAGTGCTTTTGGATGTCTCAAGGGGAGCTGGAGAAGCTTACTGACTCGCTCTGATCTCAGCTAAACCAATATCCCCATTGTCATTGCAGCTTGCTGTGTGCTCCACAATCTCTGTGAGAGCAAGGGGGAGACCTTTATGGCGGGGTGGGAGGTTGAGGCAAATCGCCTGGCTGCTGATTACGCCCAGCCAGACAGCCGTGCGATTAGAAGAGTCCACCGGGACGTGTTGTGCATCCGGGAGGCTTTGAAAGCTAGGTTCCTGAGTGAGCAGGGTAACCTGTGACTATTAAGTTTGTTTACAGAGAAGCTGAACCTGCCCCCGTTTCTTTACCCAGTGAATGTTCACTATCCTCTCCAGTTTCATACCCCGTTCACCCCGTTCCCCCCCCTTCCAACACACGTTTAAAAATAAAATCACTGGAAATTTGTTAATGAACACCATTTTCTTTATTACTGTTTTTGCAGTAAAGTGTTGAAACTGGGACGCAGACTGTGGTGGGGAGCGGGTGTAGTGTAGTGATGCAAAGGATGCTTCTAAACTCGAGGAATGACAGGCTCCTGCTTCTAGAGTGGTCCACACTGGTGGACTGGTTGTTTCAACGGAGCCTGCCACCCCTCCTGTTCGGGACTCTGTGTGTGGGGGCTATGTGACTTTGTGGCAGGGGGAGGACGATTACCGATCCCCTGCTGCATGGCTCTGTGATCCAGCATAAGGACCGCTGCATAAGATCTCTAACCGCCCTCCTGAACCACAAAGTCACATAGCCCCACCCCACACAGAAAATGAAAACCACCTCCCAGACTCACCAGGGTGCCTAGTGACTGCAATGTGTGTGTGACCTGCTGCTGAACCTGCCCCTGTGTCTGTACCCTGGTAAAGGTGACTGTCCTGTCCAATTACCAACCCCCTTCCCCCCCTTCAAACAGACTCTCCTCTAAAAAAACATGATGGAAACAGTAATTAACAGAAACGTATTTTTTATTAGCAACTACACAGTTAGGGGATGAAACTGGGATGGGGACTTGAGTGAGGCGGGAAGGAAAGGACTTATCAAATTTTGGGGAATGACAGCCTTCTGCTACGTGACCAGTCTGCAGGGATGGAGTGACAGTTTTCACGGACTCTGCCGCCCCTCCTTCTTGGTACTTTGGGTGAGGGAGGGATGGGACTTTGTGGCGGGGGAGGGTGGTTACAGATAGACTGCAGCGGGGCTCTGTCCTCCTGCCTCCGGTCCTGCAGAACATCCACAAGGCACCGGAGCATGTCCGTTTGCTCCCTCATTAGTCCAAGCAGTGTTTGAGTCGCCTGCTGGTCTTCCTGCCGCCACCTCTCCTCCCGTTCGCTGTGTGCTTGCTGGTATTGTGACATGTTCTCCCTCCACTGGGTCTGCTGGGTTGCCTCGGCTCGGGAGCAGCCCATAAGTTCTGAGAACATGTCGTCCCGTGTCCTTTTCTTTCTACGCCTAATCTGTGACAGCCTCTGGGAGTGTGATGCCAGGGTAGGTCCAGAGACAGTCACAGCTGTGGGATGGGAAAAAGGGAGTGAATTCCTCAGAAAGATCAATTTTTTTGTGAACAAAGAACATAGTCTTTCTCTGTGAACAAGACCATGCACAGCATCTATTACATGCGCACTCAGGACAAGGTCAAATTTTCGGCCTTCGCATTCAGTGCCTGGGGTCTTGCAGTGCAGATCAGACAAGCGGGGCAGGACAGCGGAATCTGGGTAGCAGGCTGACATGGTAAGCTGTAGACTTGTGGCTGTTTAAAACTTTAATAATAGCACTGCCCTCCTTTCACGTTCAAAGCAATGCTCCTAGCGTTGGCCAGTTCCTGCTGCCAGCAATCTGGCAAGCAGGAACTCTGTCCCTGTCCCACCCCCTCGCGGCTGTCCCCAGGAAAGATCCCTGTATGCTGCCCCTCTCCCGCCTCCACCGCATGGCTGTAAACCGCCGTTTACAGTTCTGTAAAGGAACAGGCAAGCAGTCCCAATACTAACATTCCCCTAATTCAAAGCAGGTCACCATGAGCGAAATCACTCTGATGAGGATTTCAGATACCGACAGAGAACGCATGCTTCGTGAAAGCCTGCAAAGACCAGGGCCGTATGCCGCCATGCTCTGCAAGGCAATGATCCCAGAGTACTTGCTGCTAGCCTGGCGCGGAAACTTTTCCTACTATGGAGGACACAACAAGGCCGCTCTCCCAAGGAACCTCATGCAAAGGCTTTCCAATTACCTCCAGGAGAGCTTCATGGAGATGTCCCATGAGGATTTCAGCTCTATCCCCGGACATATAGACCGAATTTTACTGTAGCTGCACTGGCATGGACTAAACAGTTGAGCGCCTAGGGCAAACCAATCATGATAAACCGGACATTGTTAGATTGTTTTGCAGTAGTTGCACTGCCAAGGACTAAATCATTAAGCGCCTAGGGCAAAGTAATCATGAAAAACCAAATGTAAATATTAATGTTCTGATCAAAATAAATTTTTACAGGTTTAAAAGACTTACCGACTGATCCTTCTCCTGATTCTGGGTCCGGGTTAACGCTTGGGGATGGTTGGTAGGGGATCCCTGTGAGGGTGAAGAAGAGATCCTGGCTGTCTGGGAAATCAGCGTTGTAAGCGCTGTCGACTGCCTCGTCCTCCTCATCTCCTTCCTCATCTTCCCCGTCCGCTAACATCTCCGAGGAAGCGGCCGTCGACAATATCCCATCCTCAGAGTCCACGGTCAGTGGTGGGGTAGTGGTGGCGGCCGCACCTAGGATGGAATGCAGTGCCTCGTAGAAACGGCATGTCTGGGGCTGGGATCTGGAGTGTCCATTTGCCTCTTTGGTCTTCTGGTACCCTTGTCTCAGCTCCTTGATTTTCACGCGGCACTGCGTTGCATCCCAGCTGTATCCTCTCTCTGTCATGGTTTTTGAGATCTTCTCGTAGATCTTTGCATTCTGTCTTTTCGATCGCAGCTCCGAAAGCAGGGACTCATCACCCCACACAGCGATCAGATCCAAGACTTCCCGATCAGTCCATGCTGGGGCCCTCTTTCTATTCTGGGATTGCATGGCCATCTCTGCTGGAGAGCTCTGCATCGTTGCCAGTGCTGCTGAGCTTGCCACGATGTCCAAACAGGAAATGAGATTCCCAGGAAATGCCCAGAGAGGAAAAGGAATTCAAATTTTCCCGGGGATTTTCCTGTGTGGCTGGTCAGAGCATCCGAGCTCAGACTGCTGTCCAGAGCGTCAACAGAGTGGTGCACTGTGGGATAGCTCCCGGAGCTATTAGCGTCTTTTTCCATCCACACCTACCCTAATTTGACATGGCCATGTCGAATTTAGCGCTACTCCCCTCGTTGGGGAGGAGTACAGAAGTCGAATTTAAGAGACCTCTATGTCGAACTAAATAGCTTTGTTGTGTGGACGGGTGCAGAGTTAATTCGATTTAACGCTGCTAAATTCGACATAACCTCCTAGTGTAGACCAGGCCTCAGTGCTCGATCCCTCCAGCAGGGTAGAGCAGTGAGTTGTTCAGGGGCCCAAGCCCTCAGGCAGGGGGAGCGCGCCAAACAATTTAAAGCCCAACCCTCAGGCAGGTTATAGTCAGGTATAGTCTTGAAAACCTAGGCCCTCAGACCGGGCAGGGAACCAAACACTGTCTTGGGTTCCAGGCCTCAGGCAGGGGCAAGCACCCAGCAAACAGTCTAGGGAGCTCCGGCCAAGGGTTAGGCACCCAGGTACAATCTGTCATCCTGGCTCTTGTGGTAGACAGACAAGCACAGGCCTCTTGGCCTGAAGAGGGGGGAGAATGTGTCCATCTCCTTTGGCAGCTGCCTCGCAACTGAGCAAGTACAGGGCCCTCTTTTTATACTTTCTGTTCCTGTCCCACCCCTCTGCTTCCAGCGTGGTGAGCATGGCCTTCCTGGATCTCCTCACCAGGGGCATCTGGCCCTCCCTCACTGTCAATCTCCAAGGCCATGCCTCTTTGATACACACCCACATTCTGAGATTTGTGCCTGCAGCAGGGTGACCAGATAGCAAGTGTGAAAAATTGGGACAGAGGGTGGGGGGTAATAGGTACCTATGTAAGAAAAAGCCCCAAATATCTGGACTGTCCCTATAAAATCAGGACATTTGGTCACTCTAGCCTGTAGTTGAATTCTGGGTAGACATTTTGTATATGCAAGCTGAATCTTCAAAAAGGAGGCTTTTTATGCTGCCGAAACGTTGGCCCTGTATGTACGTTTAGAACTGCCACCACTGCTGCAGAAACGTTGAATCACTTGCCACCAGGAATAACTGCAGTTCAGGTTGGAAAATTTTTTAAGTGTAGAAAGCATAACCAGGGCCAATTAGTTAATATTTGTAAAGCACTTTGAAGATGAAAAGTTTTACTTTACATAGACCAGAAATAGTGAGTCCTCTTCTGTCTAGAGCCAGAAAGAAGTAGAAATCTCTCTTGGTTAAAGTTTTACCCAACATCCCTGCCGTGGCTGGCATTTTACCTACATGGATAGCTCTTAAAAGTCCAACAGTCTGAAGTCAAAGCTGTTGAAATTCTGTCTAGTATGAGACAGTAAGAGATAACATCTGACCCATAAAGTGTAGAATTTCTGGCCAGACAGCTGAGCCAATAACAGCAAGAAAGGGGCTGTGGTAAAGTGGCTCTTTAGTTTTCTATATCTAAGTTCAAATATTGCAACAGAAAAGTTATTTAAGTTCCAAGCATCTCCAGTTCTTTTGCTCTTTAACACACGATGCATTCTCAAACCAAATGCCAAACTTAGCTGCTCCTATTCCATTCAGGCCCTCCCCCAGCTGCCAGTTTAGGGTAACAGACTTCCCGCATTTTAGAGATCCTCAGCTGCCATATTTGTTTCTTTGGGTGATTAATTAATTTGATTTCCTGGTATTCCTTTAGCCCAAAGTCAATGGCCACTTCTTCCCCCAGGTGTAAAAACAAGTTCTGAGTGTGTTTTAGCTCAGGGACCTTCAAGCAGTACAGAGAGTGGCCAGACAAGGTTGACAGCCACAGCCAGGAACCTCTTACACAAACCATACATAAATTATGTACCTTACCCTTTGCATTTAGTATGTCTTACTTGTCTTCCTTCAAACCCCCCTTCCCCCAAAAAACCACTTTTATTATAACATACTATTTTATTTGAAATTCTAGGCTTTTCAAAATACTCTGTTTTCACAACAGGTCAAGAAGTGTTGCTTAGGCTTTCTCATCTTACACAAAACGAAAGAAACAATGATTTTCTAGCCAGCAAAAACAACTCTCCCCCAACCCCCCTCCGAAAAAAACCCCACCATCATGCACTCATATACTAGCAGTGAGTTGAATTTGAGTCCATGCAACTTCATATTATTCAGGCACCTTAATACCCAAATAAATCTAAACTAATTAAAGGCCCCCACGCTTCAGACGTACAGAATTGTGTATGAATGAAGATTCAATATTACTGACAATCAAAGATGGCTTTTATAGATTCCAAGGCCAGAAGGGACCACTTATCTCTTAGTCTTACCTCCTGTATAGCACAGGCCACAGATCTTTCCCCAAATAATTCCTATTTGAAGAACAGAATCTTTTAGAAAAACATTCAACCTTGATTTTAAAATGGACAATGATGGGGATGCCCCCACAACCCAGGGTAAGTGGTACCAATGCTTAATTATCCTCACTGTTAAATATCTATGCTTTATTTCAAGTCTGAATGTTGTCTAACTTCAACTTCCAGCCACTGAATGTTATGCCTTAGTCTGCTAGACTGAAGATCCCATTATCAAATATTTTTTCCCGTTTAAGAACTTATAAACTTGATCAAGTTATTCTGTAACCTTCCCTATGTTAAGCTAAACAGACTGTGACTGAGTCTGTATCTACAAAGGCATATTTTCCAGTCCTTTCTTTAATCATTCTTGTGGCTCTTCTCTGAACCCTCTCCAATTTATCAATGTGACGCTGTATGGAATCTGGGGGACACTTTAGGATATTATGAATACCAATATGGTAAAATGGCAATGAGTTATGCCAGATATGCCATGTAAGATATCTGTGAAAATGCTATAATTTGCCAAATATGATAATCTTGTTTATATGTTTGTATCACCTTTGTATTACGGGTTATAGATATGTATGTATTTTCTGTATTTCAAAACTTGTGCTGTGCTTCTGGGTGACACCCCCAGACAGTTTCAGCACTGCCTAACCTGCTTGATAGCCCATTAAGGACCATCAGATTTACAACCGACCCATTGACAGAAGGCAAGGAATACACCTTATGACTCAGCAAGGCATGCAGGACATGCCTATCGACAGAACTCTAAGGCTTCCAAGCCATGTGTTGGGCAGGTTCTGTTTGAAACAAAGGAAGCACAAGCCGCATGGCAAAAATCTATAAAAGGCAGCTGCATCTTCTCCATTTTGTCTTCAATCCCACTTCTTACTTCTGGAGAACTTTGCTGCAAACTGAAGCTCTGAACAAAGGACTGAATGACCCATCCAAGCTGTGGATGTGTTCCAGAGGGACTTTCAAGCCAGCAAACTCACCAATACTGCTAAGAACCTGATATATGGACTTCGAAGTCTTTGTATGTATGTCACTGTTTTACCATTTAACATCTCTCTTCTTGTTCTCTCTTTATAATAAACCTTTAGCTTTAGACACTAAAGGATTGGCTGGCAGTGTGGTATTTTGGTTAAAATCCAAACCTATAATGACCTGATGACGTCAGAAGAATATTTTGTATATGTTAGCAGAGTTTAAAATAACTTCTCACTGTACTGGACCTAGGTGCTGATTGGGAGCCAGAGACTTGAATGCAATAAAGGGGGCTGTGTCATATCTTTTTTTTTGCTTCTTGATAACCACTGTGGGGGATCAGTCCTGTGTTCTTAAAGATGAATGCATAATGCTCCTTCCCTAACCAGCCCACATACATGTCTGTAAAGTGTCCCCGGTGGTCTAACAGTGTTTGCATTACCATAGAAAAGTAGCCTTTTTAGCTGATGTGCTCTGTGGCAAGGTGGTATGGTGATAAAATGGGGATGTGTGTGCAGGGCTTAAATTCTCAGAGTATTTCCCAAAGCCCCCCATGCCACTCCCCATTTAGGGCTCCAGGCTTCAGCCCCGTGGGGTGTGCTGGGGCTTGGGGCTTATGCCCTGCAGGGCATGCCGAGGCTCAGGCTTCAGCTGTGGGGCCCCACGGAACCCCTGAAATTGGTTTGGAGCTGCAGAACCCCCGTTCAGAACCAATAGCATCAGGCTGGAGTCAAGGGAAAATATTTACCAGAGATCTCTCTGGACAGCTCCAGCTGAATTTAAGCACTGTAGTCATGCCATCTGTCACACCACTGCAGATTGGGAACCCCACTGCTGCAAAACCATCCACTACGCCCTGCACATTGCCCAGAGTCACAGTCCTGCATAACAGGAGGTGATTAATAGCCCTGCACACGTGCATGACAATCGCCCCTGTGGTGGATTTCCTGACTCCAAATTGATTCTGGACTGATCAGTAGCAATCTGACATTGTAAGTTTCCACAGGGCAATCACCACTTGCTTCTCAACTGTCAGTGCAGCTCTCATTTTGGTCTCCCTGCGCTGGAGGGCTGAGGCAAGTTCAGCGCACAGATCCAGCAATGTAGCCTTGCACATCCAAACATTCTGCAGCTGCTGCTTGTCATCTCAAACCTGTTTGATGATGTGATCCCACCAGTCAGTGCTTATTTCTCAGACCCACAACCAGCGCTCCACCATCTGCGGCTGCTCTGTGAACACTGCCAACAACCTTGAATTGTTTCTATGTCCCACCGCAAGCTAGCCTCCAAGGAATGGTCGTATTCCCCACAGCTCCTTTTGCAGCTCTGCAAATACCGTAGGATCAGGTGCCCTGTGCTTGCAATACTCATGACAGTAGTGCACAGCTTTACATGCTCCATGCTTCTGTCAGAGATGGTGGACAGTGAAAAGGGACACACAGGTTTGCAGGGATTTTGAAAAAAAAAAGGGGGTGAAATATTATGGGCTGCAGATGAAATTATAGGATGGAGAACACTACATTATGGGAAGTTTAGAATCACAGAATATCAGGGTTGGAAGGGACCTCAGGAGTTCACCTAGTCCAACCCCCTGCTCAAAGCAGGACCAATTCCCAACTAAATCAACCCAGCCAGGGCTTTGTCAAGCCTGACCTTAAAAACCTCTAAGGAAGGAGATTCCACCACCTCCCTAGGTAACCCATTCCAGTGCTTCACCACCCTCCTAGTGAAAAAGTTTTTCCTAAAATCCAACCTAAACCTCCCCAACTGCAACTTGAGACCATTATTCCTTGTTCTGTCATCAGGTACCACTGAGAACAGTCTAGATCCATCCTCTTTGGAACCCCCTTTTAGGTCCCCACAGTCTAAGTGAGTTGAAAGCAGCTATCAAATCTCCCCTCATTCTTCTCTTCTGCAGACTAAACAATCCCAGTTCCCTCAGCCTCTCCTCACAAATCATGTGCTCCAGCCCCCTAATCATTTTTGTTGCCCTCCACTGGACTCTTTCCAATTTTTCCACATCCTTCTTGTAGTGTGGGGCCCAAAACTGGACACAATACTCCAGATGAGGCATCACCAATGTCGAATAGAGGGGAACGATCATGTCCCTCGATCTACTGGCAATGCCCCTACTTATACAGCCCAGAATGCTGTTAGCCTTCTTGGCAATGTGAAAGTGAAATGAATTATATTAAAGAAATAGAATGAATTAAAGAATGCTGTATGAAATGCTGCAATCCAGGTGTCAGGAAATTGTTAATCAATTGCTCCTCTTAAGGGCGATTGGTGAAGCGTTAGCCTTAGATAATAAGAGCTAATAAGGAAGTAAGATATGCATATTGTGCCCTAGGCAAATTCTTCAATTTGCTCTCTCTGTCCCTTTGTTTAGTTCGCATGCTTTCATCTGTATAAATAAGACTGTTTGAATCTTGCATGGGGGCTCACATTATCTGAATGTATTAGCAGAGCAATGTGCTAATAAAACAGAGTGGTCTGACAAACTATGTGTCTTGAGTCTAACTTTGACAGCAACAAGAGCACACTGTTGACTCATATCCAGCTTCTCGTCCACTGTAACCCGTAGGTCCTTTTCTGCAGAACTGCTTCCTAGCCATTCGGTCCCTAGTCTGTAACAGTGCATGGGATTCTTCCATCCTAAGTGCAGGACTCTGCACTTGTCCTTGTTGAACCTCATCAGGTTTCTTTTGGCCCAATCCTCTAATTTGTCTAGTTGACCTCATGTACCTAGTCATCCCGTATAACTTGTTTTGGCCTCATGAGTAGGGCCCTACAATTTCACGGCTGTGAAAAACATGTCATGGACTGTGAAATTGGCCCTGCCCCGTGAAATCTGATCTCCCTGAAATCAGCTGGGCTGGGGAGGGCAGGACTTGTCCTGCCCCTGCTTGGCTGTTATTGGAGGGAGATCAGACCCAACTCCAAAACTACACCCTCACTTCTGTGCTGCAGCAGCCCTAGAGCTGGGCTCCGGGCTACCATCTCCTGGGGCTCCTGCCCAGGCTCGAGGCACCCAGGCTGGGGACTGCTGTCCCCCACGGCTCCTGCCCAGGCTCAGGGTGCCTGGGCTGGGGGTTGCTGCTGCTGCCCAAGCTCAGGACCTGGGCTTGGGGCTGCCACTCCCTGGGACTTTTGCCCTGCTCCCCCAGGTCCTGCCTGAGCACCAGACTTCCACCTCCCCTCTCCCCCTCAGCTCCAGTCGGGGCTCAAGGCATCCGAGCTCAGCCCCTGCAACGCCTGCTGGGGCTTAGGGCTTCCACCCCGTGGCTCCTGTCCAGGGCATCTGGGCATGAGCCCTATGGGCCTCATATGTTAATCCACCACTGGCCCTGACTAGTGGCTAGGAGCCCTCATGTGGGGCGCTCCCAGCAGCAGTGGAGAGAGAGGACCTACCTCCACCTCTGGGAGCCTCCTACAGCTGCAGGAAACAGAAGTGAGTATGGCAATCCTGCAACCCCCCTATAATAGCTTTGGGACTCCCCCAGAATCACTTTTTGGACCAGGACCCCCACGGTTACAACACCAAGAAATTTCAGATGCAAACATCTGAAATTGTGAAACTGACCAATTTTAAGACCCTGTGGCCATGAAATTGACCAAAGTGAACTGTGAATTTGGTAGGGCCCTACTCAAGAGGCATTGCAAAAACTTCATAAAACACCCTGCACTGGAAGGTGGCGAGTTGCACAGTGAGATAGATACCTATGGTGCACTGCACTCTGCATCAATACAAGTGCTCCTGGTGAGGAAGCACACCACCAATACAATTAGCATAGTGTGCACATGCACAAGTGATGTAAAACTGCAGTGGATGCAAATGAGAGATAAGTAGGGTGGGGATTAACTGTCCTCTTCATTATTGCTTTACAGGAAGAATTTCCTTTTGCTTTGCTCTCAGAGTCAGTCCCAAGTCCAGAGATAGTAACATTTTGAGCTTTTTTTATTTTGTTACCTTTTGCTTACAAGCTGCCATATACAAAAAGTTATAATCTTCTCAGCCTTTATAAAGCTGTCCTTTGACAGGCTGTTTTTGGATTTTCAGTCAGGCTGAAGGGGTGCTATGTCAAGAATAAGTGAAGGTTTCCCACAGCCATGTCAAAGATTGGGTCAGGTCTAGGCAAGATACCTGGCATGAGTGAGTCCACCCAATTTCTTTGAAGGCCCTTCACAGTTAATCCCCACCCTACTTATCTCTCATTTGCAATCAAGCTGTCAATGCTCACTTCTGACTGGACTATGATGGCAGCCTTCACTACCCACTCAAATTTTCAAACAAGTACCTTTGGTCTTCTCCCACGCTGCCCTACTCGCTTGGGAGGTGCTCCCTGTAAACATCTGCAGAGCTACTTCATTATCCACCTTTAAACCCCTCCTCAAAACTCTCCTCTGTGGTGATGCTTACAAAAACTTGACAACGGTTACCCCGTTGATGTGCAGAGACCACGGTCCATCATGCTGACCAATACTGTCTCACTATTTACTTGTACTCCCCCATCTGTTCTTTCTTGTCTTATACTTAGATTATAAGGTCTTTGGGACAGGGACCACTGTTTTGTTCCATGGGATGGGCCAGAGACAGGGAAGCAGTACACAAGTGTCTGCACATTTCCAGGTTAGTACAAGACTTCTGAAGCGTTTAAGTGTTATAAAAAAGTCAGTTTACCACACTTAGAGCCTAGGTTGTATGTATCGAGCTGAATGCCAGGACATGCTCCCTTTAGTAATACAATAAAAGACAAATGAACAATGCCTGTGCTCATTCTAAAACTAGTCTTTCCATTTCTTTGTGTAATTAATGCAATTTTAGTTTGGTCTCTCTTTTTCAAATTCTTAAAATACAATTTGCAAGTCTCCTTATTATCTCTTGTAAATAACAGATTCCTCAGAGTGCCCAGTTTGGTTGGCAGTTTGCAGAAAGTTTAGAATATTATTGTGGGATGAGCAGAGCCTATTACAAAGTCAAACTTCAGTAATTTAATGCTGCTTCTAAGTCAAATTTCAGAAAAACACATTCCTATACTTCCAAGGCATGACACGTTTTAGTGGGCAAATGGCTTTAGCTTGAAGTGCCAACCATTTAAAACCTCAACAAGCTGTGCTGTAACTGTTTGAGGAATCAGAACTATAATGTGGCCTGTCTATATGTCCTGAACCGCTTCAGAGCTTCCGCAGTCAAAAAGGCTAAAGGAATGTTAGGAACGCTGTAGAAAATTAAACAGAAAATATCATAACGTCACTATGATGACTTTGGGCACGAATGGTGTCCCTAGCCTCTGTTTGCCAGTAGCTGGAATGAGTGACAGGGGATGGATCACTTGATGATTACCGGTTCTGTTCATTCTTGCTGGAGCATCTGGCATTGGCCACTGTCAGAAAACAGGATACTGGGCTAGATGGACCTTTGGTCTGACCCAGTAGGGCCATTCTTATGTTCTTATATAAATCCATGGAACATCTACACCATGCATAGTGTGACCAGTTCTGGTCATCTCATCTCAAACAGGATATAGTGGAACTGTAAAGGTTCAGAGAAGTGTAACAAAGATGATCACAGGTGTGGAATGGCTTCTGTACAAGAAGAGACTACAAAGAGCAGGGCTGTTCAGCTTGGAAAAAGAAACAATTAAGGGGACGATGTGATAGAGGTCTATAAAATCATGAATGGTGTGGAGAAGACTATCAGAGGGGTAGCCGTGTTAGTCTGGATCTGGAGAAGGTGAATAAAGAAGTGTTATTTACTTCTCCCCCCCCAGTAAAAAAAACAGAGGTCACCTGATGTAATTAATAGGCAGCAGGTTTAATATAAACCTAAGGAAATAATTGTGCATTGTCTGAAAAAGTAACTTGTTGAACTCATTGCCATGGGATGTTATGGCCAAAAGTATAACTGGATTAAGAAAAAACAACAAGATAAGTTCATGGAGGATAAATCCATCAATAGCTATTGGCCAAAATGGTCAGAGAATCTAACCCCACGCTCAGGGCAACCCCCTAAACTTCTGACTGCCAGAAGTTCGGAGGGGAAGAAAGGGATAAGATCTTTTGAAAACTACCCTGTTTTCTACACTGCCCCTGAAGCTCTGGCATTGGCCACTGTCCAAGACAGGATCCTGGGCTAGATGGACCACTGGTCTGACCCACTATGGCGTTCTTATGTTCTTATTCTTTCTTTAACTAAGCCTGGAAGTGATAAATAAAAAAATGTTATTGCTGGGGCTGATTTACAGTGTTGGACTTACTTAAACAGACATGCTTAAATAGACAAGCTGGCTTTCTGCACCATGTACTCAGAATCCTCGTTGTTAGTGAGTTTCCAGCGTGGAAATTGCAGGTCCTCTTGCCAGACACAAGTCAGTCTTTACACTAGCTCTCACCAGAACTATGGAACATTTGATGGAGAAATTAAATCAAAGGGTTATCATTAGGTATGAAACATATTGAAATAACTATCTGTGAATCAGGAACCTGCAATGATACCATCTGCTAACTCCACTTTTGATCATCATATTACAAAATGTAAACACCCTGAAAAAGTTGTATATACTGTTCTACGGTGAAGGTCAAATAGATGTAAGTGAGAGAGCTATTGCTTTACAACCTCTTTTCCTGAAACCTGCGAAATTACTGGACAATCTAGCGGAACTAAGGAGATTGTTTGGAGAAGGGAACAAATGAAAGCATAACAATGATTGCCTGGGAAATTTTTATCATTTCATTAAAGAATACCAATAGTATACTTTTCTAAATAGCTTGTTAGTTTTTCCTAAATTTAGTTTGTAACTCATTTAAAGTTTGAAAATGATTTCTCTACTAGTTTTGTTCACTTCCATTTGGCAAACACTGAACTGTTTTCTTGTGTTACTAAAAGAGCAGAAGCTATCATAGCTGCCTTTTGTTTATTTCCCTGTTAATTATGACAGCAAAATCATTGTTGATTCTGGGAATATAGATAGCTAGTAGCTTCTGCTGTTCAACTCACATTGTAACGAGGTATTTGAGATAAATAACTATTTTAACAAATTTCTGTAAATTGGTTCAAGCAGGCATAGAAATGAATTAGCTAGTCTCTTGATAATATGGATGGAAAAAGCTCTTTCTTGAGTAATTTGCCTCCCTTTTGTCATCCTGAAAGATTTAAGCATAGTAACAGATCAAAAGCACAAATTTCTTGTTCAAGTTTCAGTTTTTCCATGTAAATGCTTTCGTGAACTGGACCCCAAGTTATTCAAGACTCTCAGTGCACATGATGGCCCTTGAAGCAGTTTCAAAAGGGAGAAATTTTCCTCCTTCTTCAGAAGGAGGCAGCAAACATTTTAAAAACAACACAATGTTCTGCAGTCCTTATTCATTTTGGAGCCTGAGTGGGATCAATAAGAAGCTCCTCAGTTAACTATTCTCAGATTATCAGATTCAGGCTGTAATCACAACTGGATATCTTCACCTAATGATGCTTCATTCTCTTCCACCTCTGAAATTCTATCAGAAATAGTGGTGTCTCTCTTGCTGTGTATTTACACCTGCCTACTGTATTTTCCACTCCATGCATCTGATGAAGTGGGTTAAAGCTTATGCCCAAATAATTTTGTTAGTCTCTAAGGAGCCACAAGGACTCCTCGTTGTTTTTGCTGATACAGACTAACTTGGCTACCCCTCTGAAACTGCTCTCTTCTATTTCAGTGGGCTCTGGACACCTGAAAATCTTGCAGCAAGTGTTGCAACTCTGGTTGGAAGTTGCTAGAGGTTAGGAAATTGGTGTCCTTGTAAGGTTGCCAGCTGTGTTGCACCAGACTCAGCAGCATGAAACAACATGGTATTATCAGCAAAATTTTCATGACATATACATGACCAAACACAGTTTTTGTTTATCCTGTTGTGACAAAGCTCTGTCCTTGTCTCCGTGGGTCCCGCGTTTCCTGGCGGATTTTGCTAGCCTCAGAGGCTCACTGTGACCCTCCACATAGCCCTTCTCTCTCTAGAGGCAAGGGTCACAGCCTACTGAGCCATTTTCATCATAAGCCAGCAAGGGAGGAGAACTACTCTAGAACTACTCTCCCTTGCACAGTCTCTGTTGTCTCCCAGTCTCAGTGATTAATTTGGGGGGGGGAGGAGGGGGCAAGGGAGGAGCCTGGGCCCACCCTCTATTCCAGGCTCCAGCCCAGGGACCCTAATAGTATCAGCTATGGTAGCTGACTTTTTAGAAACAGGACTCATCATTGGCAAGGGGTTCAGACCAGCTGCCTCTGCCTATTCCCAGGCTGCACCTCCCAGCCCCAGTACCTACGTAGGCCTTTAGCAAGGCCTCAGCCTGGGGAGTTGCCAGGCTGGAGCTCCCTGGCTCCTCTTGCCCTTCCCCAGCACTGCTCTGTCCAAGGTACCCTTTGCTCCTTCAGGCAGCTAGGTCCATCTCTCTCCAATGCTAGAGAGAGACTCTTCTGTCTCCTGGCCCCACAGCCCTTTTATCCAGGCCAGCTGTGGCCTGATTAAGCCAGCCACACCTGGGACCAACTACCTCACCAGCCTCCCTCAGCTGCTTTTAATCCCTTTTACCTTGGAGTGAGGCAGCTGCCCCATGATAGGGGCATTTGCTGGACACCTCATGCAGCCAGTTACAAAACTCCCCTAAAGTTTCTCAAAATAATAGATGATAATTTCTTAACACAGGAAGTCCTGCACCCAACATGGGGTACCTTCAATAGTTGGACCTCATTAACTCAAATAAGAGTTAATCACTGATCTAAACATTGGTGTTACCACTGTACCAAAGATCACAATCTCGTTACATTTACCTTGTGCAAACAGAATATGGCACCAATCAATAATATGTATATTTAGAACTTTAAAAGGGTTAATTTCCCAAAGATTAATGTAATTAGTGGTATAAATGTCTGGGAAAACAAATCTGAAATGAAAAGCTTTAACGAAAACTGGGACTTGTTCAAGGATATCCTATTGCGGTGTTTCTCAAACTGGGGTCTCTGGACCTTGGGGGTCCATTAGGGTACTCCAGGGGTCCAAGGGCCCTGCTGATCAACTCCTCCCCCTCCTTCCCAGAGCCTCCTGAGTCCTGCATGCCAGGGAACAGCTGTTCAGTGGTGTGCAGGGGGCGCTGGGAGGGAGGGAGAGGAGGGGGATGGGGTGAGCTTGGGGGAGGGGCAGGGGTGAAGCGGGGGCAGGAAGAGGTGGGGTGGGGGTGGGGCCTGGGGCTTAGTGGGGGGGGTTTGGGGGTCCGCAAAAAAAATTTAAATCAAAATGGGGATCCTCGGGTTGCTAAAGTTTGAGAACCACTGTCCTATTGGATATCCGTGATCCCACAGATAGACAAAAAGGTAATTCTCGGCTAGAAGCCAACCTGGTTAAAAGAAGATGCAAAAGTGGTAATAAAACATAAAACAATTATATATAAAGGATGGGAAACAAGGAACTAAATGGCAATGAATATAAAGTTATAAAAGTAAAAAAAATTTAGGTGACATAAAAAAGGGAAGCCAAAAGGAATCAATGAAATATCAGTGGCCAAAGGAGTTAAAGATAATAAGAAAACATTTTTTAAATGTAATCAGTAACAAGAAAAATCCGATGTCAGGTATATAACCATAGCTAGATGCAGATGGTAAAATTGCAAACAGTGATGTAGAAAAAGCAGAAATGTTGAATGGATATTTCTGTTCAGAATTTGGAATGAAGCAGGAAGATGTATCCAACCCATATGATGATGTAGATGGAACAGAAAGTTTGCCATCTGTAACAAAGGAGGATGTGACGCGGCATCTGCTAAAATTAACATTTTCAAATCAGTACTCCCAGATAACTTACATCCAACGATCATAAAGGAACTAGCTGAGGAGCTCTCTGAACCACTGACGTAAATATTTAAAAAAAATCTTGAAAAATTGGGAAAATTCCAAAGGACTGGCGGATTGCCAACATAGTTCCAATATTTAAAAAGGGTCAAGGGATGATCCAGGGTTCCATAGACTGATCAGCCAGACAGAGATTCTGGGTAAAATAATGGAACAGTTAATTTGTGACTAGCAACAAAGGATTAGAGACAAAAAAAAAAAAAAAGGAATGCCACTCTGCATGGTTTCTCAGAAGATAGATCTTGTCAAATAAAGCTGTTGTCTTTTTTGGATAGCATTGATAAAAGGAACTGTGTTGATAGAATACATATGGATTTCTCCAAGGTATTTGACCTAGTACCACATGACATTTTGATTTACAAACTTTCATTATATGTGTGACAGTCTGTATCCCTATGTTCACTCTTTTTACAAAGCTATAATGGATTTTGTACAAAGTATGCCTTGTGAGGTATCACTGAAAAACTCATACTGTGCTGGTAAAATATGTGACAACAACATTGTATGTAAAGTTATAAGATTCTACTGTATAAAATTACTGAGACATATTCCAAGTTCAGAAAAGCAGGCACAAACTTGTTCCTCAAAGACAAAACGCAAACTGATACCTCAGCTAGGTGTCAACAAAATCAAACGGACTATCACTTGGTTAAGCAGCTATTCTTTGGCAGGAAAGAGTGTGAGCAAGAAATTTACATCTTGGCAAAGAAACAGCTGGAAGTTCCCATCCCACAGACTTTCTGTCTCCTTAACCCCACCTGGAGATGTTTCGCAAAGAGGAGGAAAAGATATAAAAATGGGGGAACAGACGCCCCAAATGATCTCTCCTTTCATCTCTACTCACGTCATCAACACCACCTGAAGGACAAAGGAAGCATCATTGGACTGAGGAGGGATCCTGACTGAAAGATCCAACCAGTAATACTGCTAAAGCATGTCGTGAGATAAACCTTTTGCTTTGAATTCACTTAGCTTGTTAAATTAGGTGTTAGTTGCGTTTTACATTTTATTTCTTTTTAACCAATTCTGACTTTTATGCCTCATTACTTGTAATTAGGGCTGTTAAACGACTAAAAAAAATCAATCGCAATTAATCATGGTGTTAAACAATAACAGAATACCATTTATTTAAATATTTTTGGATGTCTTCTACATTTTCAAATATATTGATTTCAATTACAACACAAAGTGTACAATGTTCACTTTATATTTATTTTTATTACAAATATTTGCTCTGTAAAAAATAAAAGAAATAGCATTTTTCAATTCATCTCATACAAGTACTGTAGTGCAATCTCTTTATCATGAAAGTTGAACTTACAAATGTAGAATTATGTACAAAAAATAACTGCATTCAAAAATAAAAATGTAAAACTTTAGAGCCTACAAGTCCACTCAGTCCTACGTCAGCCAATCGCTCAAATAAACAAGTTTGGTTACAATTTGCAGGAGATAATGCTTCCTGCTTCTTGTTTACAGTGTCACCTGAAAGGGAGAACAGGTGTTCGCATGGCACTGTTGTAGCCGGAGTTGCAAGATATTAACGTGCGAGATGCACTAAAGATTCATATGTCCCTTCATGCTTTAGCCACCTTTCCAGAAGTCATGCATCCATGCTGATGATGGGTTCTGCTCAATAACAATCCAAAGCAAAGCAGACCGATGTATGTTCATTTTCATCATCTGAGTCAGATGCCACCAGCAAAAGATTGATTTTCTTTTTTGGTGGTTTGGGTTCTATAGTTTCCGCATCTGAGCATTGCTCTTTTAAGACTTCTGAAAGCATGCTCCACACCTCGTCCCTTTCAGATTTTGGACAGCACTTCAGATTCTTAAAACTTGGGATGAGTGCTCTAGCTATTTTTAGAAATCTCACATTGGTATCTTCTTTGCATTTTGTCAAATCTGCTGTGAAAGTGTTCTTAAAACGAACATGTGCTGGGTCATCATCCGAGACTGCTATAACATGAAATATATGGTAGACTGCGGGTAAAACAGAACAGGATATTCACTATTCTCCAAGGAGTCCAGTCACAAATTCAATTAACGCATTATTTTTTTAACGAGCATCATCAGCATGGAAGCATGTCCTCTAGAATGGTGGCTGAAGCATAAAGGGGCATACGAATGTTTAGCATATCCAGCACGTAAATACCTTGCAACAGCGGCTACAAAAGTGCCATGCGAATGCCTGTTCTCACTTTAAGGTGACACTGTAAATAAGTAGCAGGCAACGGTATCTCCTATAAATGTAAACAAATTTGTTTGTCTTAGTGATTGGCTGAACAAGAAGTAGGACTGAGTGGACTTATAGGCTCTAAAGTTTTACATTGTTTTGTTTTTGAGTGTAGTTATGTAACAAAAAATGACATTTGTAAGTTACACTTTCACGAAAAAGAGATTGCACTACAATACTTGTATGAGGTGAATTGAAAAATACTACTTTTGTTTATCATTTTTACAGTGCAAATATTTGTAATAAAAATAATAATATAAAGTGAGCACTGTGCACTTTGTATTCTGTGTCATAATAGAAATCAATATATTTGAAAAAGTAGAACAACATCCACAAATATGTAATACATTTCAATTGGTATTCTATTGTTTAACAGTGTGATTAATTTTTTTAATCGCGATTAATTTTTTGTAGTTAATCATGTGAGTTAACTGCGATCAATCAACAGCCCTACTTGTAATCACTTAAAAATCTATCTTTCTGTAGTTAATAAACTTGCTTGATCTAAACTAGTGAGTGTTTGGATTGAAGTGTTTGGGAAACTGCATTTGGGGGTAACAGGATTTGTGCATATTTTCTATTAATGAAATGATATACCTTCAATGAGCTTGTATTGTCCAGGATGGTACTGGGTAGTACAAGATCCACATTTCTGGGGAAAAGTCTGGGACTGAGAGTTGCCTGGTATTGCCCTGCAGTGTAATTCATGGGTGGCTGGCTATAGCACTCATACAGTATAGCTGGGAGTGATTTACATGCTGGAGGCTGTTTGTGAGCAAACCAGGAGTGGTTACTCTCACAACGAAGCAGTGAGAAAGGCACCCCACGCTGGAAAATTGAGGGGATGCATCTGTTCAACAGTCCAGACTGTACCCTGGGGAATGTCACAATACGCAATTAACAGGGTTAAAAAAACATTAGATGGTTTAAAAACTGGTTCACTGACAGATCTCAACATGTAGTTGGTAATGGTGAGATATACTATCACACTAATATTTTTATGAATAATCTTGATGAACATATACAATAATAACGATATATAAAATAATGATTTTATAAAACATTTGCTGATAAAATTTGCAGATGAGACAAAGATTGCTGGGGTAGTAAATAACGAGGAGGACAGGTTACTGTTACATAGTGATCTGAATTGCCTGGTTAAATGGTTACAATGCAACAAAATGTGTTTTAATACAGCCAAATGCAAGGTAATACATCTGGGAACCAAGATCGGAGGTTATACCTACAGGATGCAAGATTCAGTCTTGCTAAAACACTTAGGAGTCATGATAGATATCCAACTCAACATGAGACCTCAATACAATGCTGTGACAAAAAGGGCTAATGTGCTCCTTGAATGTAATAAAAAGGGGAACATCAAGTAGAAGTAGGTAAGTCAACTTGCCTCTGTACATAGCATTGGTAAGATCACTACTAGAATACTATGTCCAGTTCTGATAGCCACTCTTCAAGGAGGATGTGGAAATACTACAGAGAGTTCAACAAAAGGCCATAAAAATGATCGAGGGGCTGAAAAACAAGCCTTAAAATCAGGTCCGGTGCAAGGAAGTTTCGCACCCCCCCCCCCCCAGCTAACCCCGTCCCCCCGCTGCAGCTAACCCAGCCCCCCACCCGGGGACCCCCCCACCCCCCCCCCCCCGGGGAGCCCTCCCCCCCCCCCCCGGCAGCAGCTACACCCTCTCCGCGGCAGCTAACCCCGCCCAGGGAGTTACCTCCCACTCCCCCCGCGGAAGCTAACCCCACCCGGGGAGCCCGCCTCCACAGCAGCTAACCCCGCCTGCGGAGTCCCCCCCCGTGGAAGCTAACCCCGCCTGGGGAGCCCGCCCCAGCTCGCCTTGTCTCCACCTCTTCCGCTGAGCATGCCAGCGCCACTCTAATTCTCCTCTCCTCGCAGGCTTGCGGCTCCGATTGGAGGAGACTTAGAGCAGGGGCTGAGTGCTCAGCGGAGGAGGTAGAGTGGAGGTGATCTGGGGCGGGGAGCAGTTCCCCTGTGCGTCTCCCCACCCCCCCCGTTACTGTGGGTGGCCCTCCCCACGCCGCCTCTCTCCTCCCCCCCCCGCCCCAGCTCACCTCCATTCCACCTCCTCGCTTGAGCGGGCTTTTAGGCACCCCCAACCACTAGGCGCCCTAGGCGGCAGCCTAGTTTGCCTAAATGGTTGCACCGGCCCTGCTTAAAATGTGAGGTTTAGGGAGCTCAGCTTATCCAAGATACAGCTGAAAGGCGACTCAGTTGCTGCACATAGGCACTTATAGCTATAAAAGACATCTGATGGGGTGGGGGGCTTTCCAACATTGCTGACAAAGGCATAACAGGATCCAATCGCTGGAAGTTGAATTTAGATAAATTCAGCATTGAAATAAGACACAATTTCCTAGCAGTGAGTGTGATTAAACATTGGAACAGCTTACTGGGAGAGGTGGTGGATTCACCATCGCTTAGAGTCTTTATGAAGAAATTAGATATCTTTTTAAAAGATACACTTTAATTAAGCTTCTAAGAGAAATTCTATGGCCTGTGTGCATGGGGGCAGGATGGATGGTCATAATAGTCCTTTCTGATTTTGGAATCTGTTACTGAGTCTCCCTTAGTCTTCCCCTTCCTTCAAGGCCATGGGGAGAACAGGTTTGCCTGCCTCACTCTCAACAGGCTCATAACACTTTCAGTTCTATAATCAAATCTTATACTTCAGGGCTTCAGCCAGTTGCCTGCAGGGATCAGGAAGGAATTTTTTAAGCTGATGTACAATTGGCTTAAATGTATTCAGTTTTCAGTTTTGCCTTCCTCTGAAGCATCAGAGATTGGTTACAGCTGGAGATGGGACACCAAGCAGTGGACCAGTGGCCTGAGTAGTTATAGAGGATCTTCTTTCTAGATGCATGGCTGGGAGTTAGTTTCTTCAAACCTGAAGAAGAGCTGTGTGTAAGCTCGAAAGCTCGTCTGTCTCACCAACAGAAGTTGGTCCAATAATAGATATTATCTCACACATCTTGTCTTGCTCATATGCTCAAGATCATACTAATTACCAGATTTGGGATCAGGAAGGAATTTTCCTTCAGGCCAGAATGACTGGGATCTTGAGGATTTTTCACCTTCTTCTGAAGCAAAGGGCATGGTTCACCTGCTGGGATCATCTCAATCAATTCTGTGCCACAGCAGGGACCTTGGGTATTGGTGCCACCTTGTTTTCTCCTGTACTCAGCATGTGACACATAGTTAAGTCTCCTGAGGGCTGAAATGTTTTGGTCTAACCAAAATCTCTGACTTTTATATAGGGGTATCTAGATGAAATGTAATGGTCTATGATGTACAGGAGTTCAGGCAAGATGATCTAATGGACCTTTCTGGCCTTAAACACTATGCAACATTAATCCACAGTCCCTCAGAATTACAGAGATATCTTTAAATCTGTGCCAATAAATTGTTAGCATAGTAGGGTTATGGAGAGGCAGTGCGGACCAGTGGACAGGGGACTGGGCTGGAAGTCAGGAGACACGGGTGTTATTCCATTGTGTAACCTTGGCCATTTTGCATTAGCTCTCTGTCCCTCTATTTCTCCTTCCACCCTTTGTCTGTTTTGTCTTTTCTAGTTAAACTGTAACATTTTTCAGGTAGGGACTGTTCCTTACTATATGTTTGTATGATAACTTGCACAATGGGTCCCTGATCTCAGCTGGGGTTTCTATCTGTTACCATAATACAAATAAATAATAAATAATATTATGGGAGCGTATACCTGCCACAAAATAATAGCTTTGTAAGGACTGACCAAGTTACAATGCTGCTCCAACAGCAGCATGACAGTATATGAATTGTTCAGTTATTGAGGACTCATTTTAATATCTTCTCCTAATAAAGTTCTGCTATAAAGGCGAGTGGTATTATATTCCTCTAGTTAATTGTTTTATTAAGAGGGGAAGAGTATTCTTAATAAGGATGATAATACTGGGGAGAAGTGTTAGTGTTCCTCTTAACTGTTCAATATTCAGTTATCTAAGTAATTCCTGGAACATCTATGACAGTTGGGTTTAAGGATAATTAAGTGACTGTAACTTTAGGACCACCCTCATATACTAAAATTAGTGTAAATAGAGAGAATCTACTATTGTATCTTCACTCCTCCAGAAGACTGACCTACTGTGAATTCTTTCCTAGTCATGCTTACCTTGATCTATGTTGCTTTGAGGGCTGAGAATAGAAGGGCTTGATCCCATATCTAGAATCTGCCAAATATCCTGGAGGGAGCTGTGTACTCCAGATGATGACATCCAGGCCTGTTGGGATTGGCTAGTGCTCTCCCTACTGAGTTGCTGTGATTGGTCTGTTTCTGAGGATGTACATTCCTTTTGTTGCCCTGGACTGCAATTTCTAACAGAAGATTCCAGTTGAACCTGTGAGAATCAAAACATCCCCTTAAGAGGATATCTACTCTTCAGATGGAGGACACCTGGAAATTGGGTTAATCAAAAGAGGGAGGGGAGAGGGTAGGGCTGGGAGCTTCTCAATGAGATAGCTAGATGGTTTCAGCAGCTGGGAGACAAGCTGTGTTATTATTTCTAATTTAGACAGGGCATAAGGGGAAAGAGGATGAGGTTAGAACATGGACAGTGTGGTTGGGATACAACTTGTTTAAAATATGTTTTATAAAATAAAGCTGTATTATAAATACTATTTTGCACTTAATCAATAAACAACTAAAGTAATGAATTTTCAGTGTCTTCTAGAAAATGAGTATTAGTTACATAGAACTAAATCACATGTTTAAAAGTAGATCAAACTAGTCAAAAATTCCTGGAATGTACCTGAATCTCAGGTAGTTCCGCTCCCTCACCACCGCTACTTGGAATATTTCCAGCACTTAAGCTCTCTATTGAGCTAGGAAACGTAATCATAGAAGTCAATCTTGAGAAACGTTGTCGCTCTGCATACTGGAGCTCCTGTTATGAAAAGAAGCCAGCCCAAATTATTGCACATTTCATTTAACACAAGCATCTACAGATAACCTGCAATGTGTTTCCTGAGCCTCTGGAAAGACTGTATTTACAGGTCAGTTTCTTGTGATTACTGTAAGCACTAAATAATATCTCTATTTTATGTGTCAAGTAGGAAATTAAACTACATTATGTACCCACAAGATCAATATTGCGATGACGGGGTAATTTTCCCTGCACACGCAGTAGCACGTAGTGGTCAGCCCATCCCGCTACATGACATGGACCTTTAAAGGTTTGAAATGTTCAGTATAAGGACCTAAGGGGGATATAGACAGAGAGGAAGCAGTCCCAGGAATGAATGATGCTTGGGACGAAATCTCATCACTGTATCTTTAGGGGCCTGGAGCCAGGAGCCTTGCAGAGAGGGTGTGGCCAGGTTCCCATCTCACCCAGTCAATTGGGAATGAGCTGGATTTGAGATGGGGATTAGCATATATGCTAGCTATTCCCTCATAACAGGACAGACACCAGGAAGAGAGGGCTGCCTGCTGGATCCTCTTAGCCTGAAGATTAATTGAGGAAAAAGGGGCCAGCTGAGGAAGCAGATGGCTACGAGTTTTCAGCTGGCTAAATTATAACCCAGCCCCAAGGAGGAGAGCTGAGCACTCCTATTTAAGTAGAGAGGTAATTACTTTCTGAATTAACATGAACAGCTGACCAGGACTTTTCTAGGGACCCAGTGAAAGGGCAACTAACAAGCAAGTCATCCTATGTAGAAGAAATTAATAAATCAGATCCCAGAAAGGAGATACAGGTTTTTGATTGAAAGAACCCAAGGGGATGCTGAGTGCAATGCACTAGTATGGCTCCAAGGGGATGTGCTCACCCCTTGACAATGCTCACCCTTGACAATGGCCAAAACTCCACTCCTAATAATTCCTCCCAAACTCTCTCCACAACCTCCAGGGTGCTGGAACAATTTTTATAGTTGTGTGTGTGTGTGTGTGTGTGTGTGTGTGTGCTGAGAGCCATTGAACCAAACTGTAAACCCTGTATATAATGGAAACCACTTCAAGCCACGGGGTACAGCAGCACCCCCAGCACCCCTAGTTCCAGCACCTCTGCAAGAAGAGCTCAGTGCCAGGGAGCACTTTGCACCAATGCCAAAGTACTCAGTGTCAAATCGGAGCGGCTCAGCTCCGAGAGTTATCTGAGGGCGGCTTCCATGAGGACAACCTTCAGCCTAATGTCTCTGTCCTTTTTAGTGCAGGGTCTGAAGTCCCGACAGATCTGGCACTTGTCCCTCACCTGAGTTTCCCCCTAGCACTTTAAGCAGCTGGAGTGCAGGTCACTAACGGCATAGGTTTGCAACAGCTCTGTCAACCATGGTTTTGAAGCTATGATGACAATTACCTTTGATTGTTACTGGAATAGCATATGCAGGGCAGGTGCTACCATTTAGGCAAATTAGGCAGTTGCCTAGGGCGCCAAGATTTGGGGGCGCCAAAAAGTGGTGCCCCCAATTTTTTTTACATCGTTCCTACACCCCATCCCCAAGCGCGCGGTCGCCGGTCCACTTCTCCCGCCTCCCAGGCTTGCAGCGCCAATCAGGTGTTTGGCGCCGCAAGCCTGGGAGGGGAAGAGAATTAGAGCGGGGGCGGCATGCTCGGGGAGGAGGTGGAGCAGAGGTGAGCTGGGGTGGGGAGCTGCCGCCCGGCGGCCCGGGGGGGGGGGGGGGGGGGGTGGGGGGGGGGGGGGGGGGAAGAGGCACAGGTGGAAGTTTTGCCTAGGGCGCGAAACTTTCTTGCACTGGCCCTGAGCATATGGCTGTTGGTGGATGGATTGAGAGTGAACTTTGTGTCACTGGCATTCGGTTAGTAGTTCTATTGAAGATGTGTAAGTCAGAAGAGCTCTAGCTCCCTCTTGCAAAACTGTGCTGGTGCTACAGGGTTGAGAGTAGTGAAAAGACAGCAGCTCTGACTCAATGCATACAAAGAACGTATCTACTGATTAATTAAAGTACACAGAGTGAAATGCCAGCTCCACCAAAGTCAATGGCAAACCCCCGACTGACCTCTATAGAGCCAGGATTTCACTCACATTCTGTTTTTCTAGGGTTACCATATTCAAACATTTAAAAAAGGGGACACTCCACGGGGCCCCGGTCCCACCCCCGGCACTGCCCCAACTCCGCCCCTTCCCCGCCCCAACCCCACCCCTTCTCCGCCCCCATTCCAACCCCTTCCCCAAAGTCCCTGCCCCAACTCTGCCCCCTCCTCTGAGCACCCCGGATTCCCCCTCCTCCCTCCCGCTCTGATCTTGGCTGGGGGTTGCTAAGTGCTTCCCTGATCCCCACTCGCCCTGCAGCCTCTATGCCCTTGCCTGCCCTGCTCCTCCTCACCCTGCAGCCTCTGCACCCCCCGCCCCTGCAGCCTCTGTGCCCCCTGCTCCCCACTCGCCCTGCAGCCTCTCCACCCCCCCCGCCCCTGCAGCCTCTGTGCCCCCTGCTCCCCACTCACCCTGCAGCCTCTACACACACCCCCGCCGCCGCCTGCCCTGCTCCCCCCACTCACCCGGCAGAGGGAGAAATGCAGGCTCCACGTGTACTCAAACGCTTCCACGCTGCTCTGTGGGGGAGGAGGGAGCGGGTGGAAGGGGAGGGACTCTGGCTGATAGAGGCCCTAGTGGCTGCGAGCGGCTTTCAATCAGGCCAGGCGTCCAATCAGCTGCGCCGCACTCCGCAGGAGGGGAAGGGGGAAATCCCGGACATTTCTACTTCATTAGAAATCCCCCCCGACGGCCATTTAAGGCTGAAAAAGCCGGACATGTCCGGGGAAACCTGGACGGATGGTAACCCTAGTTTTTCTGACCATAACTTCATTTTAAATGAATAAAATCTGACTTTAGCGCTCCCTTCTCCAACTTCCTCCCCTCATGCTCCCAGTTTGCATGTTTGAATGTACATGCTATTATAATTATTTGGATGAGTGCATTTTAAAAAAATCTGTGAATTCCAAGTAAATTTAAACATATGTCACATGTTTTCAAATGGACCACAACTATCATTTTAAATCTAAATTTCTTCAAGACAGACATACTCCTCATTTAGGACTGAAATTTTAATATAGTAACATAGAAATGAATCTGAAAAGTTTCTTAGGTGAAAAACATTTCCCCTCCACTCTAGGTTTAGTTAACTCAAAGTCAGCCAAATGGAGTTATCACAAATGGTCCAAAAAGGCTTCTGGGCTCAGATCTAGCATGAGATATTTCAATCCAAGAAGATTCTGGGGACAGCTATAAGCAACTGAAAATACGGGTTTAGCACAATGTCTCAATAATCTGATCAAAAGCCTAGTTTTATGGAGGATATATCATTACCTGTGTTGTAAGCTGGTACTGTAGATGCTCTAAAGCTGAGAATCGATGTTGTGCTTCATTGGCAAGCTCTTTAGGATACAGAGCACCATAAACAGGACACTGTTTAGAGCTAATGTAATGCTGAAGTCCTAAAAAGGAGAGAAAATAAATTATGAAGAGGGAATTTTTTATATTGTCACTCTTAACTAAAAAAAATATTTCCTCTTCATTTAGGTGCTGACAGCAGTCATAAATGAGTTACAGAACATGGCAGCCTCTCATTGCATAGGGATACAAAGCTGTGTCAGAATGGCCTAGAAATGTCTTTTCCTCCTGCTACAAGACAGGCCCAGACGAGAAACCAACAGAACTCCACTGGCCATCACCTACAGTCCTCAGCTTAAACCTCTCCAACGCATCATCAGTGATCTACAACCCATCCTGGACAATGATCCCTCACTTTCACAGACCTTGGGAGGCAGGCCAGTCCTCGCCCACAGACAACCTGCCAACCTTAAGCATATTCTCACCAGCAACCACGCACCGCACCATGCAACAAACCTCGATGCCAACTCTGCCCACATATCTACACCAGCAACACCATCACTGGACCTAACCAGATCAGCTACAACATCACCGGCTCATTCACCTGCACGTCCACCAATGTTATATATGCCATCATATGCCAGCAATGCCCCTCTGCTATGTACATTGGCCAAACTGGACAGTCACTACGCAAGAGGATAAATGGACACAAGTCAGATATCAGGAATGGCAATATACAAAAACCTGTAGGAGAACACTTCAACCTCCCTGGCCACACAATAGCAGATGTAAAGGTTGCCATCTTACAGCAAAAAAACTTCAGGACCAGACTCCAAAGAGAAACTGCTGAGCTCCAGTTCATTTGCAAATTTGACACCATCAGATCAGGATTAAACAAAGACTGTGAATGGCTATCCAACTACAGAAACAGTTTCTCCTCCCTTGGTGTTCACACCTCAACTGCTAGCAGAGCACCTCACCCTCCCTGATTGAACTAACCTCGTTATCTCCACACTGATATATACCTGCCTCTGGAGATTTCCATTACTTGCATCTGAAGAAGTGAGGTTCTTACCCACGAAAGCTTATGCTCCCAGTACTTCTGTTAGTCTCAAAGGTGCCACAGGACCCTCTGTTGCTTTTTCCTACTAGTGATTTTTTTCAACCCTTTTACTAGTGAGAGATTTTCATTGTAGAGATTTTAATTCTACAATGAAATTTTCTCACATGACCTCAAAATTCATCTTAAGTTTATTCGATAAGGTTATTCTGCTTTCTTCTCCTCTTCCATGAGGATCAAACAATGATTCCATGAGACAAATAACCTCTTTATAAATACAGAACCAAATTTTCACTCTTATGCAAAGTCCACACTGACACTTTAGCACTAGGTTGTTCTTTACTGAATATCTTCATATCCAAGAGTTACTGACTGGCAAACTCTGTGTCATGTTTTAGCCCAGCATCTTCTGCATTAGGGACAAACTTGCTCTCAACCACTAGCACAGGAGTGGGCAAACTATGGCCTGTGGGCCAGATCTGCTGTAAGCCGTTTTAAGCCAGCCTGCGAGCTCCCGCTGGGGAGTGGCTGGGGAGTGGGGTCTGGGACTTGCCCAGCTCCGGTGCTCCAGCTGGAGCGCAGGGTCAAGGGCCACACCACATGGCTCCTGGAAGCCGCGGCATCGCCCCGCTCTGGCACTCCAGACAGGGAGTAGGGTCGGGGGCTGCTCCACGCAGCTCCTGGAAGCCACAGCATGGCCCCCCTCTGGCTCCTATGTGCTCTAATGGTCCCCTCCAGTGCTCCAATGGGAGCTGCAGGAACGGTGCCTGCAGACAGGGCAGCGTGCAGAGCTGCCTGGCTGTGCCTCCACATAGGAGCCGGAGAAGGGACACGACAGTGCTTCCGGGAGCTGCTTGAGGTAAGCGCTGCTCGGAGCCTGCACCCTTGAGCCTCCCCCCATGCCCCAACCCCCTACCCCAGCTCTGATCCCCCTCCCACACTCCAAACCCCTCGATCCCAGCCTGGAGCACCCTCCTGTACCCCAAATTCCTCATCCCCAGCCCCACCCCAGAGCCTGCATCCCCCCAGCCAGAGTCCTCACTTCCCCCACTGCACCCCACTCCTCCAACACAGCCCAGAGCCCCCTCCCTCACCCTGAACTCCTAATTTCTGGCCCCACCCTGGAGCCTGCACCCCCAACTAGAGCCCCTCACCCCAACCCCAATTTTCTGAGCATTCATGGCCCTCCATACAATTTCTATTCCCAGATGTGGCCATTGGGCAAAAAAGTTTGCCCACCTCTGCACTGGCACCTAATTCTCACATTAGGAACAGAAATGCACTGTCTCAGGGATCAGCCTGCTCCCCGCACTTTACTTTCACATTAGGCCTTGTCTACACTACAGGGGAAATTCGATCTAAGCTATGCAATTTGAGCTACATGAATAGCGTAACTCAAATCGACATAGTTTAGATCTACTTACCATGGGATCCACACCACGCAATGTCGACGGGAGACACTCTCCTATTGACTCCTCCTACTCTTCTCGATCTAGCGGAGTCAATGGGAGAGCGATCTGCGTCGATTTAGTGGGTCTTCACTAGACCCACTAAATTGACCAGCGATGCATCAATTGCCACTCATTGATCCCCTGGTAAGTGTAGACAAGCCCATCTAGCTCTCTACATCTCAAATCAGTGTGATTTACTCTCCCATCAGGAACAAAAGCCTTATATAGAATGAATTTACCTTCCTTTGATACTACACCAAGTTCTGCTCGAAGTCTGTTTCCCATTTCAATTAGTTGTTGCTTTTCTTGGCTCAGAATAGAGATCTTTCTCACTGCTTCCTTCAGTTTACTCTGCATCTGCTGTGCAGAGCAATTTATACAATGGTGGGGGCCATCGCCTGACTCCACCCCTGATAATTGTTGTCTGAGATCTACAATCTCGTCTTGAAGCCCTTTAATCACTGAACCCTGAAAGGGAAAGAGACAGCATAAAAGTTCCTTTAATTTAAGGATAAGAGTAGGATACAAACTATTTTACTTAGAAGTTGGTTGTCGTCCCCCCCCCCACACACACAAAAAGCCAAAAACAACAACAACAAAACAAAATAGTTGAATGGTAACACTTTCAACTGGAGCCGATACTGGAGCCCATTTTTAGTATTTCCATTAGCAATGTAGTCTACGGTATAAATTCAGCCAGGGCCTAAATCACCATCTGAAAAGATTAGAACAGTGGTCTTCATACACTAACATGGAATTCATTACTAGTAAATGTAATACCAGACATCTAGGAGGAGGAAAGAAAAAGCACAATTATAAAATGGAGAGCAGTAAGCCTGAGAAAGATCTTGAGAATGAGAATTCACAGTAGGCAGTAAATTAAATGCAAGCTCTTTGTGCAACACCCCAGTACAAAAAAAGTCATATTCTTGGATGTAATATATCACATACCAAAAAATGCTGTTAAAAATTAATGTTGCAAAGTCAAGCACTCAAAAGTTAGAAAATTACAGAATTAAGTTGACCTGTGCAACCTTAATTTGGCTCACCTGTGCATATGCATTATGAGAATCTTTAATTACAAGTTCACTTTATTTTTTTCCCCCCTGAAGATGACAAAAAAATTGGGGTAGTGATAAATAATGAAGAAGATGGGCCACTGATACAGACCTAGATCAGTTGGCAATCTGGGCACAAGCAAAGGAACAAAGAATGTGGGTCATACTTACAAAATGGGTGACTCTATCCTGGGAAGCAGTGGCTCCGAAAAAGATTTGGGAGTCGTGGTGGAAAACCAGCTGAACATGAACTCCCAATGGAACACTGTGGCCAAAAGGACTAATGTGATCGTTGGATGCATAAACAGGAGAATCTCGAGTAGGAGTATAGAGGTTGTTTTACCTCAGTATTTGGCACTGGTGCGATTGCTGTTACAGTACTGTGTCCGGTTCTGATATCCACAATTCAAGAAGAACATTGATAAATTGGAGGGCTCAGAGAAGAGCCATGAGAATGATTAAAAGATTAGAAAACATGCCTTATAACAATAGACTCAAGGAGCTCAAACTATTATAGCTTATCAAAGAGAAGGTTAAGGGGTGATTTAATCAGTCTATAAAGTACCTGCACATGAGGACTAAATATTTGATAATGAGCAGACAAAGATGTAACAAAATCCAGTAGCTGGAAGTTGAAGCTAGACCTGTTCAGACTGGACATAATGCATACATTTTAACAGAGTAATTAATCACCGGAACAATTCACCAAGAGTTGTGGTGGCTTCTCCATCAGTGGGAATTTTTAAATCAAGATTGAATTTTTTTTAAAGCTATGCAATTCAAAAGGCATTATTTTGTTGAAGTTCTATGGGTTGCATTATGATGGAGGCCAGACTAGATGATCAGAATGGTTCCTTCAGGCCTTGGAATCTTTTACAAAACTGGATCTGTCTCATTCAGTGGGCTGGATAGATCAGGCTAACTAAATGGGTAGCTATTCACTATTTCTTTTATCCTCACCATTCAATGTGAGGCCTCAAGCTTTATATACTGCACATCATTTGAACCCTGCACTGAATACAGAATTATTAATTTCATCATAGGCTTTTTAATGACACTCATCCCTGGAGTACTTAAATTCTTCACAAACATTAATTTTTACAACACACCTATTTGGTAAGGTGGTACTATTAGCCCCGTTTTTACAGTTGGAGAGTTAAGTCACAGAGAGATTAAAACTAAAATTGTCAAATGTCCACTAATGTTGAATGCCAAAGTTGATGCGCCTAGAACCAGATTATTCAGAGTACTTAGCCTTTTAATAATGCTTTATATGTTTAAAGCACAGCTCCCATTTACTTAATTTACTGATGTGAATATTCAGCATTTCTGCAAATCAGGACCCAGGTGTCTCAAGATATGCACTCAACAAATAAGGAATAAACAGCTGCTACCTGTGAAAAGTTTGGCTTATGTGATTTGCTCTGTAAACTGTATGCATGCATGGGGAGATGAAGACAAGAGTAGGACCCAGAGGGGCACCATGGTGCCCATGATCAGGCCAAGGGAGCAGATAGGAACTGGGGTGGTAGGCTGGGGCTGGGAGCAGCTACATTCTGTCGCTAATGAGAGAAACATGAACTGCAAGGATCCCCTTTCCCAGCCTGGAACCAGTTCCTCTGACCCCGGACAAGTGTCAGTCACTCCCCTCATTCCCCATGCAGAGCACCCACTCTGTTCCCACTTCCATCTCTCTGCCCTGCCATTCAAAGTGTATTTTTGCCACATCTGATTAATTCTCTGACTACATTCGATCCAGTGCACTGGAGAAGACAGGGGTCATGAGGAAAGATAGTATGTGATTATATAACTAAAGACTGCTTCATAATACATATACACAAGGGAGGCAAATTAAGGTTGTTTGTAATTTGCTCAGTTTTTAAAAAAACAAAACTGACAAAATAAATAGAAATTTATTCATATGGAAGCATACTGAGCTCTACATGGGACATCAGTAGGACTGGAGTTAACACAGTAATTTACAGCTATAATAAACAATTATTCTGTGTGTGGACCAGCCATTACCAGGGGAGGAGATACACAATTTGCCAGATATAGTAACTGCAAGGTACAGTGGAAGGTACAGACCCTTTTGCCTCTACTCAGTTCCAATCTGCCATGTCGCATTCTGTCCACTTTCCCTTTTGGTCCTATCACTGCATAAACTGTCCCTATCCTACTCCGCTACCTCTGTCCCTTCAGCTTGCACCCTCCACATCCTTCCAGTCCTCTTCTCCATACCACTGTATTTGAACAAGTCAGGCTGCTTCCTTCTCCTCATGCTGCCCAGGCACCAGCATGAAAAGCATTGAGAGCACAGGAGAGAGAGTCTCTCTATTCTCAGTTATGGTGCTGGGTGCCGCAGCAGTTCTTAACTGCTTGGAGGAGTAACTGTAGGAAATATCCTGCTCAGCCTCGCCTATCCTGAAGTCTGCCAAACCTTCTGAGTGGAGCCAGCTGAGGGAGCAGCTGACTAAGGCCCCACGGCAGGCTAAAAGACACCCTGCTCCAGGAAAACTGGGGACCCCTGGGAGGATGGGATGATCTGGAGCGAAACGTGGACGTTGTTCTGTAGCCTGGAGGCTGCAGCTCCGCAGCGGGGCGGGCAGAGCCTGGGGCGGCTCCAGCGGGAGCAGGGCCCGGGCCGGGCACCGGGGGGCTTAAGCCCGGGCCAGACCCAGGGGGAAGGAAATAGCTGTAGTGGAGCTGGCTCCAGGTCATTGATAAGAATGTGAAATAGCGCAGGGCCAAGAACAAATCCTTGCGGGATGTACATTGGCCAAACTGGACTGTCATTATGCAAGAGGATAAATGGACACAAGTCAGATATCAGGAATGGCAATATACAAAAACCTGTAGGAGAACACTTCAACCTCCCTGGCCACACAATAGCAGATGTTAAGGTAGCTATCTTACAGCAAAAAAACTTCAGGACCAGACTCCAAAGAGAAACTGCTGAGCTCCAGTTCATTTGCAAATTTGACACCATCAGATCAGGATTAAACAAAGACTGTGAATGGCTATCCAACTACAGAAGCAGTTTCTCCTCCCTTGGTGTTCATACCTCAACTGCTAGCAAAGCACCTCACCCTCCCTGATTGAACTAACCTCGTTATCTCCAGACTGATTTATACCTGCCTCTGGAGATTTCCATTACTTGCATCTGAAGAAGTGAGGTTCTTACCCACGAAAGCTTATGCTCCCAATACTTCTGTTAGTCTTAAAGGTGCCACAGGACCCTCTGTTGCTTTTTTGTGTAGATAATGTTAGATAATGTGCAGACAATATGGAATGTAGACTAAGAGTCTACATAAGTGAGAAAAACAAGATATCAGAATGACCAATGTATAAACAAAATGCAGCTGTTGCTTATTATTGTCTGTAACAAAGGTATAAATGATTGCTGTAATTGTTTACCTGTGAAGAGACCTGCCTAGGAGGGGGAGACCCTGTGTCCTAGTGCATTCTCTTCCTTTACACAGCTGTTAAAGAGAATAAAGTATCTGACTTTGCTGTACCCAAACAAAGAGTGAGAATGCTGTTATTCTCCGAAACAACCACCACACCCAGCCACAAAAGGATACCAGTTGGCGAGTTGCTTCTGGGCATGTGGGGCTTGCTCAGGAGTTGGACTCCTTGACAACTCATACATGGAAATGCCTCAACAGTTTTTGCTGAAACTTTCCCAGACACCTGACAAGGAAAAATTCAGTCCAAATGGCTAAAGCTAGGCAGTTATAACAAACTGAACACAGGTTCTTATAATGGAAAGTATTAGGCAACCTTAACTACCACCACTGCCTATATTTACATACTAAAAATCTATGTTAAAAGAACATTATTTAAGGTACAAAGTCAAACACTTGAAAGTTAGGAAATGGAAAAATTTAGATTGTCCATGCAATCTTAATTCTGCCCCATAGGACATGTGTATTTTGACACAGTCTTTAATTAAATGACCACCTACTATTTTTTCCACAGCATTTGTCTTAGTCAGAACAGAGGATGGCCAGTGCTCAAGGAATGAGGCAGCAGTATTTTTATTCCTATTATTCAATTAATGTCCATTGCCTTATTTACTGCATGTTATCCAATGTCTCAATTAATACAGATTTATTTCACCATGCTCTTTTCCAGGACACTAGACCCCATAGTACTTGAGTGCCTCACAAATATTCATTAATATATCTTCACAATAAATGTTGAGATAGAAGAACAGTATTATCACCATTTTACACATGGAGAAACTCAGTCAAAGACTTGACATGAGACCACATAGTGAATAACTGGCAGAGTCAGGTCTAGAACTCTGTCCCTCTGTTCTCATTCCTCCAGAACACTGTCTTACTGCTGGAGGTGCTGAGCACTCACAGCTTCCATTGACTTCAGCTGCAGTTGTGAGAGCTCAGTACTTCTACATTCAGTCCCCAGGTGTGTCAACCTAGGCTGCCAGAAAACGAAGAACACAAACTTAGTGCTCATTGTAGTAGAGAGGGAGTGAGCCAGAGACATGAGGCCTGGTATAAAAGGCCTAGTGATAGAACCAACATGCACAAGGTAAATGGTGGAGCAAATAATTAAGCAATCAATTTGCAAACATCTAGAAGATAATAAGGTGATAAGGAACAGTCAGCATGGATTTGTCAAGAACAAATCGTGTCAAACCAACCTGATAGCTTTCTTTGACAGGGTAACAAGCCTTGTGGATAGTGGGGAAGCGGTAGATGTGGTATATCTTGACTTTAGTAAAGCTTTTGATACTGTCTCACATGACCTTCTCATAAACAAACTAGGAAAATGCAATCTAGATGGAGGAGCTACATAAGGTGGGTGCAAAACTGGTTAGAAAACCATTCCCAGAGAGTAGTTATCAGTGGTTTACAGTCATGCTGGAAGGACATAAAGAGTGGGGTCCTGCAGGGATCAGTTCTGGGTCTGATTCTGTTCAATATCTTCATAAATGATTTAGATAATGGTATAGTGAGTACACTTATAAAGTTTACAGATGATACCAAGCTAGGAGGGGGTGCAAGTGATTTGGAGGATAGGATTAAAATTCAAAATGATCTGGACAAACTGGAGAATGGTCTGAAGTAAATAGGATGAAATTCAATAAGGACAAATGCAAAGTACTCCATTTAGGAAGGAACAATTGGTTGCACACATACATGGGAAATGACTGCCTAGGAAGGAGTAATGTGGAAAGGGATCTGGGGGTCATAGTGGACCACAAGCTAAATATGAGTCAGTGTAACACTGTTGCCGAAAAAACAATCATCATTCTGGGATGTATTAGCAGAAGTATTGTGAGCAAGACACAAGAAGTAATTCTTCCGCTCTACTCTGCGCTAATTAGGTCTCAACTGGAATACTGTGTCCAGTTCTGGGTGCCACATTTCAGGAATAATGTGGACAAATTAGAGAGAGACCAGAAAAGAGCAACAAAAATGATTAAAGGTCTAGAAAACATGACCTATGAGGGAAGATTGAAAAAATTGGGTTTGTTCAGTCTGGAGAAGAGAAGACTGAGAGGGGACATGGATAACAGTTTTCAAGTACATAAAAGCTTGTTACAAGGAGGAGGGAGAAAAATTGCTCTTCTTAACCTCTGAAGATAGGACTAGAAACAATGGACTTAAATTGCAGCAAGGGCAGTTTAGGTTGCGCATTAGGAAAACTTCCTAACTATCAGAGTGGTTAAGAAGTGGAATAAATTGCCTAGGGAGGTTGTGGAATCTCCATCACTGGAGATTTTTAAGAATCCATGCAAGATATTGAAAGATATAATCACATAACCAGAGTATAACTTTGAAATATTAAGAGAAATTGCTTAAAAATGGGAGAGGGGTAGAATTCCATGAATAATGTGTGCTAATCCTGACGTGAAATTTTTGAAACTGATCAAACATGAAAACCCTCCAACTCAGAGAAACATGGAAGAAATTTCTTATACACTATTGCCATCTACTGGATAACAATGGAAGCAGCAGATAAACTAAGCTGAAATCAAAGTGCCCTGAAAATCAGTATCCAATAGAAAATAAGAAGATTGCCCTCATGTGGACCCTAGAGCTGAATGAATTTATATAGAAGCTGCAGAATCCAGAAGTGCTACCAACAATTGGACCAGCTGTGTAGAAAAGACCCAGTTCCAGGGTTAACAGGACAAAGAAGAAACTATACGATTTCATTTCAAAGATTGTATTTCTCTTTCTGTTCTTGAATATAAATAACGGAAAGTTCTCTTGTTGAGTCCACACTCTTTAGTGAGACCTCATGTTTTGGATTTTAACTAATTAATGCTACATGCGTGCTCTCCTTTGTAAGCCCAAGCAAAGCGGCCTAAGAGAGATTTAAATAACAACTTTCCGTAATTGCTTTTGACATTTTAAACTTGACTTTTCCATACCAAACTATTCTAATAGCAGGGACCTCACTCTTAAGAGAGTCTTTAAAATAAAACATCCTTACTTCTTGGAATAAGAAATGTGTTAGCAGTATTAAATAAGTGATGATTGATGAGCATAAGAAAATGTAATAAGAATCTTGATCATTTGTATTGATATATCGTATAACTGCTGAGACTCAAACTTACCCTATGACAATTGCTTGAGAGACTGCATTTGTGTGTTCTGTACATACCTAGAAAATTTGATGTATGTAACTGTGCATATACTTATGTGTTTTTGGATGAATGAATAAAGTGTTGATTAAAAACACTAGGTGTCCTGATTTAAGAAATACTGTCCAAGGTAAAAATTGACCTGAAAAGAACCTAGAGTTAAAATTAATAAGCTCAGGCCTTGTCTACACTGCCACTTTACAGTGCTGAAACTTTCTCGCTCAGGGGTGTGAAAAACACCCCCTGGAGTGATGCACATTTCAGCGCTGTGAAGTGGCAGTATAGACAGTGCACCAGCGCGGGAGCTATTCCCCTCGTGGGGGTGGGTTATTTTTACAGCGCTAGGAGAGCTCTCTCCCACTGCTGGCGCTGGTGCTGCGACTACACAGCCACGTTAAAGCGCTGCCGTGGCAGCGCTTTCACACTGGTAGTTAAGACATACCCTAATTCTCCCTGAACTCAATAAAAATGGGTTATCCTGATTAAATTCCATCACAATAGTGACCATAAACACTTATCAAATTGGCAAGTCTAGTCTGTTAGATTTCAGCTTTAAAATCTAACTGGCAACTTAGCAAATCCATAAAATTGACCCCCATTCATGCTCACAACTGGAAAACATATTATATAGAAGTACAGCATTGTGATGTGTCATTCCATATTCTTTATGAAAATATGCTTATAATATGAATATGACATAACTGATATATACTTTATGCAAAATGGCTCATGCGAGATATCATTGGAAAGGTTATGATTTACTGAATATGATTATCCAATTTGTATGCTTGTATCATTTCTGTATCTGAAGTTAGGAATATTGACTAAGTATCTGTATTTCAACTATGCTACTTTGGGTGACGCCAACTGCTAACACTTCAGGTACAACAATGGAAAATCCAGACAGGGTGGATGGCCCATCAGTGAGGACAATGGACTGTGAAAAGCTTGGCTTTCCTGTGGACATTCCATACTGCCACTGACTCATGGACGCTGTGATACTACAGAGTCAGGTGGTCTTGTAACCTGATACTAAAACATTTCCTGGGACTTCTTATAACTTTCCACTGTAAGGGAAGGGGGATCAAGTATGGGAAACAAAGGAATCCTGCCTTAAGTAAATCCTATTTAAGGGTGGGGAGGAAGGCAAACTGGACTCCTCTCCATGGCTGTCTGCCCAAGAAGAAAGACTGCAAACGCCACCTGAAGGGAAGGCAAAGGGGGAGTCCAGACTGAGACAGCGGTCCAGTCTGAAAAGGAATGTAACTGGAACTCTGAATCACAGAAACTTTGCAACCTGCCTGCAACAACATCTAAGGTGAGAAATATTATTTGTAACCAATTTCTTTAGTGAAACTAGCTTAGTTTGCGTGTTTGATTTCGTTTGGTCAGTAATCTGCTTTGTTCTGTTTGTTACCCCTTTTACCACTTAAAATCTGTCTCTTATAGTTAATAAAATTTGTTTTGTTTATTATTAAACCCAGTTTCTGTAATTTCTAACTGGGGGGCAAGAAGTGTGCACACCTCTCTCTACATTGAGGGAGGGGGCGAATTTCATAAAAGCTTTGGGTTGTATCCCTTAAAAGGAGTGAGCATCAGAGTGTTGGAGCAAGTACCTTAAACTGAGTCTTCCCAGAGTGATCTGCAGCTGGGTGTGGCCCTGCCTGTGTGGGTTAGAGGCAGCTTTAATTGCCTGGCTCAGCAAGACAGGTTAAAGGGGGCCCAAACTGGCAGAACAAGTAGACTCAGTGGTATCTCAGCACATCAGGTGGCTTCCTAAGGGGCATAACTATCAGAAGCATAACCACTCAACATATGAAAACTAAGTTCTTGACAGTAAAATGATCTACATCAGAGATTCTCAACCTGTGGTCTGCGGACCGAGCTCCATTCAGGTGGTCCACAGATAGTTCCCTCTCAGGTGTGCGCCTGGGCGGCCGCACACAAGACATTGACAGGCCACCCACCTAATTAGTGGAGCTGTGAAGGTGTGGCTTCACTAATTAGGTGCCTGGACCTGGAGAAGACACACATGTAAGGTGAGGTGGTGGCCTTGGAGGGAATAGGTGGTAGGGGGCAGTGGGTGAGAAGAGCGGGTGGGGTGAATTTGGGATGTGCAGGGCTGCGGCAGCCAGAGAAAGAGATGACTTTCCCCAGCTCCAGGGCTGTGGCTGCCAGGGAGAGACAGTCCTCCTTCCGAGCCCCAGCTCGGGAGCTGCTGCGGCGGGGGAGAGAGGGAGAGACAGAGACCACCCTTTAACATTCTCTTTGTTAAGCTAAGTGAGCTCCTTAAGTCTATCCATTAAGGCATGTTTTTTACTCTTTTAAGCAGTTTTATGGCTCTAGCGGACAGCAAATCAGACATGAGTTTATCAAAGTGATATAGTTGTAAAAAAAACAATGAATGTAGTTTGAATTGCATATAAAAACCATCACACATTATGAAACATCAACATAATAGTTCTGCTTTCTTTCTAGGACTCTGGTGAGATCACACCTAAAATACTGCATTCAAGTCTGTGTGTCTCATTACAGGAAAGATATTGAAATATTTGTGGGAGTTCAGAAAAGAGCAATAAAAATTATTGGGGGATGGAAGAATCAATTTATGAGGAAAGACTAAAAGAGTGAGATCTGCATAGTTTAGACAAGCAACAACAAAAGGTAGTAGGCATGACAAAATATCTGAAAAGTGTAAACATCAAGAAAGGACGTGAACCAGGGACAGTACCAGACACCAGCTTGCCCCAGGACTGGAGGAACATAAAGTTGGCTTAAAGCCACCTTTATTTCCTCTCCAGTCTTGGACAGCACTGATTAGCCAGATGGAGGATGTCACAGGGTGTACCTGCCCTATAGCACCCCAAGTGGACCAAGCCTCAGTTTTCCCATACATCATCAATAAGTTAAACAAGGCTTTACATAGTGAACAAGGCCCCTTCTGAAGGCCTAATGAAAATACAAGAAAACCTTCACCTCGGCATCCTAGCTGGGCAACAGAGTCAATCTTAGATTATCTGTTCCAACCAGGGGCCGCTACTCCCCTCCAACAGGGTTCTCTTGGCTCAGTACCTTCCCTGGAGTCAGGCCTCTTGCCAGTTATGTGAGGAGAATCTTTTGCTGGTGCCAGAGGTCTGTGGAGATCTGTCAGCTGCAGCTCAGCATATAGCTCCTAACAGGCTGGGCTTCCTGCCACCGTTCAGGAGTTCTCCGTCCCCCACAGCACACCTTCCAGGCCCCTGCTCTGCTGAGCTCTCCTGCTTCGCTCTTGTGGGAGTACTTCTGCTCAGGAGCTTCCTGTCTCTAGGGACCACCTCAGCTGAGCCCTGGTAATCCTTTAGCAGGCTTAGTACCCAACCAGCCACCTACAGATCTAATTACTTCCAGGTAGATCTGAATTGGCTCATTCTCCCTTACAGGAATCTATCACAGTAGGCCAGTCCCTGACACCTTTGTAAAGGCCAGCCTGTGCGACAGATCTTGCTCCATATACTGAACATTTTACCCACAAAAATATATAAAATAGCAAAGATAACAGCTTTGGGTAGCTCAAGATTCTTCATACCTTTTGTATGTGCTGTGTTACCATGGAGTCCAAGTGTGCTGTTCTGGCTTCCAGCTTCTTCAAAGGAGCTCCAGAGAAAACTTCATGAGCACAAAATGCACCTGAAAGAAAAAAGGTAAATAAAGCAAAAAAACACCATAACATATTAGCACCTACAAGAACTACACCATGGATCAAGAATCTTTTATTTGAGGGATTTAAATAGCAACTATCTGGTCTGATTTCAACACAGGTATATTGTTCCAGCAGAGGTAATGAATATTTTATAGTAGACAGTCTTGAACATGCAGATACAGTAGGGTAACTTAACAGTATATGGTTATTATTTGTCTTTGATAGACAGAAATACTTCCAGATAATACAACAGGGCTCATGCTTCATAAATCATGAGCATTCACCTCTCAATAACTTTGTTTAAAGTGTGCTACATCGGCGGAAATAATCTTGGGCACCTGGTATTCACATTCCAAAATTAGTTCCAAATGTAAATAGGATGATTAGGAGATGGTAGCCTTAGGGCTGGTCCACACTAAGTCCCTAGTTCAAACTAAGATACTTTGACTTCAGCTACGTGAATAACGTAGCTGAAGTCGAAGTATCTTATTTCGAACTTAAAGGTACTTACCGCGGGTCCACACGCGGCAGGCAGGCTCCCACGTCAACTCCGCTTACTCCTCTTGCGGAGCAGGATTACCGGTGTCGACAGCGAGCACTTCCGGGATTGATTTATCGCGTCTAGACAAGACGCGATAAATCGATCCCAGAAGATCGATTGCTTGCCGCCGAACCAGCAGGTAAGTATAAACGTACCCTTAGAGTCAGCATATTTATTTTCAATAACCCTTGGAACACTTTTTCCAGAAGATTAGAAAAAAAATAATGTTGTGCCAATATTTTAAAAGGGTGGACTCGACAACTCAGGAAATTATAGGACTGTCAGCCTGACATTGATCCTGGGCAAAACAACAGAACAGCTGATATAACTCATATGGGGGGGAGGGATAGCTCAGTGGTTTGCACACTGGCCTACTAAACCCAGGGTTGTGAGTTCAGTCCTTGAAGGGGCCACTTAGGGATCTGGGGCAAAATCAGTACTTGCTAGTGAAGGCAGGGGGCTGGACTCAACAACCTTTCAGGGTCCCTTCCAGTTCTATGAGATAGGTATATCTCCATATATATTTTTTAATTAATTAAGAGAGAGTAATATAATTAATGCCAATAAACATGGATTTATGGAAAATAGCTCCTGTCACGCTAATGTGATATCTTTTTATGATGAGATTACAAATGTGATTGATCAAAGTAATAATGCAAATAAAATATTCTTAGACTTCTGTAATGGCATTTGACTTGGTGCTACATAACATTTTGATTAAGAAACTAGAATACAAAATCAACATGGCATACATTAAATAGAGTAAAAGCTGGCTAACTGATAGGTCTCTAAATGTAACTGTAAATCGACAATCATCATTGAACGGGTGTTTCTTTTAGTGGGGTCCCTCAGGGATCGGTTCTTGACCCTACACTATTAAACATTTTAATCAGAAAACAAAATCAACACTGATAAAGTTTGCAGATGACACAAAGATTGAAGAAGTGGAAAAAAATAAAGAGGATATGTCACTGATAGCGATCTGGATCGCTTGGTACAGGCAAACAGTATGTGTTTTTATATGGCCAAATGTAAATGTATACATCTAGCAACAAAGAATGTAGATCATCCTATAAATATGGCCAACTCTATCCTGGGAATCCGTGACTCTGAAAAAGATTCAGTGGATAATCAGCTGGATGCATATTATCTGAACCTGCTGATTTTAAAATTTCTACTTTAATAGCAGTTCTTTAATATCCTCCGGAGATACTATTAGACTAGAAAGAGTGTCATCGTTATAAGTAGTGCCCTTTGTTTTCAGGTTTTACCATAAATCTTCCAAAAAAAATGTAGATTTTGAAAAATCCAGTATTCAGATTTTTCCATTTTCTACCTGGATTTTGTACCTGCTCAAACTCCCCAGGCCTGTTTGCAGACCTCATAGCAGAAAGCACAGTGCACCTGCACGGGGGAGGGTAAGTGCCAGTTGGTGACCATTGCAGCTGCGCAAGATGGGCAAGGAGCCTGCTGAGATCACTGACTGCTGCAATGGTAGGCTACAAGGAGTGGAAGGCTGCACCTGGTGAGTACTGGCCCCCTCCTGACCCAAGCCGTTCAGCACGGCCCAGGGCAAAGACTCCTGTCTGCTCCCCCAATCTCTGTCTCCCTCCCCACTTCCAGACCCCCTCCCCCCTATGCATGCCAGGAAGCCCATCTCTCTCCACCAGTCCACTTCCCCTATCTACCACTCCCACCCACCAGGTACCTCCCTCCCCAACTTCCCCCCCATGAATGCTGGGCACCCCTTCCCCCATCTGACACCTCCTCCCCCTGCCACCGAATCAGGTACCCCTAGCCCCCACAGACACCCCTCTCCCTGCCACCCCACCCCCCATTTCCCCTTTCTGTGATAATTCCCATGAGCAGCTCTGTCTGGAGACATGTCATTGTCTGGAGAGGAGCCCCAGAGCACAAAACTCCATCCACTGCACCACCAGACAGAGCTCCTGCCTGCCCCTGGGCCAGGAACAGTTGTTCTATCTCCCTGTGGCCCTGAGGAGTAGACCTGGAGAGCACACGATGTGGGGAGGAGGGTAATGGCAGCCCCCCTGCTGTTTGCAAACCAGTGACTGGGAACTGCTCTCTCCTGACTCCCTGCCCCTGTGTCCCACCTCTGTGACAGGAAAGATGATTTTGGGATCCATGAGTATTGGGGACCTTCCCTCTTCTCACTGGGCACCCCTTACTCACCACCCACAGAACCCAGTGATAGCCTGTGTGAGAAGCTGGGTCCAGGGATATGTCCAAGACTTCAGGAGAACAAGCCTTGGAAAAGACACTTTTCCTACACTCCCTAGGACTTTTGGAATTTACATTTGATACAAGAGGCCTCAGTGTAACTGTAAAAGTCACCCAAAGTAAACTATTTTTGTTTTAAAAATAAGTTTTATTTGCCCAACAGGCATTAGAGATAATGATTTCATAAACAATAAACTCTTACTTTTCTCTCTGTTGCTTTTTTCTCTCTTCCTGTTCCCCAATATTAACGCTGATATTCACCTAGAAAACTGTGAAGTTAATTTTTTAGACTCCTCTTTGGCTGTTTATTAATTTTTTAAATAAACACTGCTAAATTCCCAGAAAATTAAATTATATGATATGACTACTGCAGGGGGCAGGAAGGGCAGGTGTGGAGTGAAGCAGAAGTGAGGAGGATGTGAGGGAGGGGATGGAGGAGTAGTAGGTTGGAGCAAACAGCCAATCAGCACAGGGCAGAGAAAAAGTCTGAGAACATTCCGCAGTTTTAACTGGAATGTCAAGAGTGCCAAAAGTATGCTTTGGCTGCTTCTGCTCCTACCAGCAGGAGTCTGAGGCTGGTTCTCCTTTGCAGTTCTCCTACAAGGCCACATGGCAGGGAGGCACCAACTGGATCCTAGTTGAGATTAATGCTAAAACTTGTTTCTCTTACCATTAGTTTCCTGGAAATTGTGGGTGTGGAGCTGAGTGCTGGGTGGAGCTGAGTGGTGCTGAGTGCTGGATGGGTCATGGGATGGAGCAGATGATTTTCTGGAAAATTTAAATGCCTTTTCTAGTTGCTCTTCCATTATCCAGTATTTATGCTTTAACTTTCTTATTTCCTCTTCCAGGGATTGAACATAATCTACAAACATAAAAAAATGATCTTGGAAAAGGTATTTTAACTTAAACAAGCAATTAAATCATAGTGAGTTTGGCAGACCACTTGCTAGAGAATTTCCTTTTATCCAATCATACAGTTCTAGAGTTAGAAGGGACCGCAAGGATCATCTTAGTCTAACCCCTGCCAAAGTGCAGGATTTGTTGTGTCTAAACCATCCAAGGCAGATGGCTATCCAGCCTCCTTTTGAAAACCTCCAGTGAAGAAGCTTCCATAGCCTCCCTAGGCAGTCTGTTCCATTGTCCTACTGTTCTTACCAGTTAGGAAAATTTTCCTGAGATTTAATCTAAATCTGCTATGCTGTAGTTTGAAATCATTGCCTTTTGTGGCAAAAGAAGAACATTTCTCCGTCTTTTTTATTGCAGCCTTTCAAGTATTTGAAGACCACAATCATATCCCCCTTAATCTCCTCTTTTCCAAACTAAACAGACCCATTTCCTTCAGACTTTGCTCATATGGGTTGCATTCCATCCCTTTGATCATCTTTGTCACTCGCCTCTGGATCCTTTCCAGTTTCTCTACATCCTTTCTATACACTGGTGACCAAAACTGGACAGTTCTTCAGCTGAGGCCTAACCAGCACCAAGTAGAGCAGTACTATCACTTCCCATGGTTTTCATGCTATGTCTCTGTTAATGCAACCTAAAATTGCATTTGCTTTTTTTGCAACACCATCGCATTGCTGACTCATGTTGAGGTGGTGATCCACGACAACTCCCAGATCCTTCTTAGCTGTGCTGCTACCAAGCCAGTTTCCCCCAATTCTGTATTTGTGCATTTGATTTTTTCCCCCTAAGTGTAGCACCTTACGTTTGTCTTTGTTGAATTTCACTTTGTTGTCTATAGCCCGGTTCTCCAATTTAGCAAGATCCCTCTGAATTTTAGCAAGATCCCTCTGAATTTTAGCTCTATCCTCCAAAGTGTTGGCAGCCTCCCTAGCTTTGTGTCACCTGCAAACTTGATCAGATCCCTGTGGAATCCCACTTGAGACATCCTTCCAACCCAACAACCTGATTCCATTAATAGTTACTCTTTGTTTGCAGTTGTTTAAACCAATTATGTATCCACTTAGTGGGAGTTCTGTCGAGCCTGCATTTCTTCAGCTTACTTATCAGAATGGCATATGGGACTGTATCAAAAGCCTTGATGAAGTCCAGGTATATTATGTCCAACACATTCCCCCATCCACCAAATCAGTTGCCCTGTCAAAGAAGGAAACCAAGCTGGTTTTGCATGATTTGTTCCAGTGATCACCCCTTCATCCTCCGGGTATTCGCAAACTGAATGTTTTATACATCGCTCTAGTAGCTTCCCAGGTATTGAAGTCAAGCTGACTGGTCTCTAGTTCCCCAGCTCCTCCTTTTTCCCCCTTTTATAAATGGGCATTACATTAGCCCTTCTCCAGTCTTCTGGGACCTCTCCTGTCATCCATAAGTACGTAAATATTATTGCCAGTGGCGCAGAGAATTCTTCAACTAATTCTTTCAGTACCCTTGGGTGAACAGCATCAGATCCAGCTGATAAGAGTACTATATCCTCCAATTGCTGGAAACAGAAACAACTGAGCTCTGGCAGCTGGAAACTTTTTATATATAGGAGGATGGTGTCAACAAAAAGGCTCAATGGTATTGTCTTCAGCTATTAGCAGGGAAGAACTATATGCACATATCAGAACTAGCATAGAAGATTGAAGAGAGAAATGTTCTTTAGAATTAATGAATAGAAATCTTTGATTGAACTGAGTAATCATATTGTTTCACTAACAGAGTATAAATTAATAGGTAAAATAAGAGTTTATGTCTAATGAACACCTCTGCACATAATAATTAGCCCATCAATTCATGTTTGCTTGGAAATGGCAAGGTGTAAAATAACTGTGTTAACTATTCTTAACTATTCATAATTATTCAAAATGAAACCTCAAAGTTAGAACAGAATAAACAGCCATTTTGGAGGGGAATGCAGCAGGTGCAGGAGAATCTACTTTGCTGGGTCTGTCTGGTTTTCTCAGATCCAGAAAATGGTCTAGGCTGGCTTTGGAATAATTCAGAGGACTCAGAAGTTGAATATTTAGCTAAGCGAGGCACGTGCAGTGAGCAAATATTCAGTTCATCTGCACATGTTTAGATTATTGGCAAAAAAAAAGGGTTTAAAAAATCTATACCAATTGTACTATGCATGTGCAAAAGGGCCATTAAAAGGCTCAAAAAATGGTCAATTTTTCACCAAAACATTCAAATGCTTCTCTTTTGGGATGGTTATTTCCCTATCAAATTACAGTTATCTTTCTTTCCCAAAGTTCAAAAAAGGTCACAAGAATTTCTTTATGAAGGGGAAATTGTAGTTTTCATTCTCCTTATACTCAAAAAAGTGAACAATTTTGGCCCAAACTTTATTTTAGAAAAGTTTTGGTAGAGACTATGCCTGCAAAACTGTAGCTCAAATGGTTAATTTTTCAGCAAGTTATGAGCTGGGGGTTGCGAATAGAAATAACTGGCAAATCTTAACTATAGTAGTTGCTACCAGTCCCCCCTGTAATGTACATGTTCATTCACAACCCATGTATTCTTCTCTGAATTTCCTTCTGAGTGATGAGTATTTAAAATAGAGTAACTCCTCACTTAACGTTGTAGTTATGTTCCTGAAAAATGTGACTTTAAGTGAAACAATGCTAAGCAAATCCAATTTCCCCATAAGATTTAATGTAAATGAGGGGGTTAGGTTCCAGGGAAATTTTTTTCACCAGACAAAAGACTCTCTCTCTCTATATATATATACACACACACACACACACACACACACACACAAGCAGTATAAGTTTTAAACAAACAATTTAATACTGGCACACAGCAATGATGATTGTGAAGCTGGGGTGAAGTCAGAGGGTGGGATATTTCCCAGGAAATACCTTACTGCTAAATGATGAACTAGCATTTGGCTGAGCCCTCAAGGGTTAACTGGTTATTAATGTAGCCTCACTCTAAAAGTAGGGTTACCATATCTATTAAATAAAAAAAGAGGACCCTCCACGGGCCCTGGCCCCGCCCATTTCCCCACCCCAGCCCCAACTCCGCCCCTTCCCTGCCCTAACTCCACCCCCTCCTCCCTCCCACTCCCAGCCACGGGGAAAGGGCTGCCCGAGCGCTACCGGCTTCANACGGGAGAGAAAAATGCCCACACCGGTGTGCCCATGCGTGCTTCTGCACCGGTGGCCTGACACGCTCCCCTCTATTAAATTAGGCAAACAACCAACAAGGGCACCCCCCGAAAGCACCAACAATGCAGTTACCCTGCAGCCAGGAGACCCGCCGAGGCTGCAGGCCTGGCCTGACCCTGATCACTGATGCCCTGAGCGCCTGTCTTGCCAGCCCCAGGCCAGGGTGGGCTGGGCACAGGGGCACGTTTTGTTTATTTAAATAGGGCCCTTCATTTTTTTTATTTAAATAGGGTCCTTCATCAAAAGCAGAGACAAGAGAGAACATTTTGCACAGATGGGTATAGTGTCTCTCAGAGGCAGAAAAGGAAAAATTATAAATGTAAACAGAAATGTAACACTGAAAATATCTCAGTAATAATTATTGGCGCCAACTTACAGTGAGGGAAGAATAAAAGCAGCCAGTATGAATGGAGAGTCAGGTGAGTTTCAGATATATATGGCGATGCAGTCTGCACTTTCTTATAAAGTTGCTGAAGTGACTCCATAAGAAAGGTTACACAATAACCAGCTTTCCATCGTCAGCCCAGTTTTGTCCCCTCACCTTACTACTTCCTCAAAACAAATTCTTTCCACCTGAAATTTCTTGTGTAGAGAAATTTCTGCCAGAGGAGAATTTTTGAGAAAGCATAAGATTAATAAATGTAACAAAATGCTTGGTTTAGTTATGCTACTATATGATATTTATATGAAATGTTATGAGAATGTAAAACTTAAGTATTGAAGTTGAGGAGTGCTTGCATTTCGGTTTGTGGCTCATATGTGACGAATGGGAGATGGTTTGCAGCAGAGGGTTTGTGATCCATATTAGAAATGTTATGACACTGTGGTATGGCATTTTGGTAGTTGGGTGTAAACAAGCTGTTGTTGGACAGGCAAAGATGAGTATTGATGTGGGGCCAGAGTTAAGGTTGTTTGTGTAACCTAAAGGAATAGATTCTCAGCAGCTGAAAACTGCCATAGATCTATTGACTTCAATGGAACTATGACAATTTACACCAGCTGAGGATCTGCCCCTAGAACTTTATTCTTAATTTAGATTTCCAGGCTTTCAAATATGTGCTTGTTGTTGTTTTAAAATAGTAGAAATACTGTAACAATTGTTTTTCTTAATTGATATGTATTTGCAACCTTAACTATTTTCATGTACGTTGTGCCTGGGAATATATAAAAACTGTATTGTAGTATTTTCTTTGAGCTAAAAATTCTGTATCCTAGCTCCCGAAAATAGTAGACCTGGTTAATACTGCTTTTTAATACATACACAGTTCTTCATGTTCTATTCAGGGAGGACCCCATTTTCCTGGTTAACAAGTAGTGATTGGGCACTAGGGTGTACCACAATACGTTCTTCACTTTCATCCTTCAGAAAGGCCTGTTATGAATACAGTTCTGCCAAAATCTCAATGGGGTGAAGCAACAGATATTAGCAAAATCAGAAATCTCCTGTCCAGCCCCAGGAAAGTTTTCACATTTCTCAATGATTTGCAAGTTGATTAGAAGGATTTAAACCTAAAGCAGGGATCAGTAATACAGATGGCAGAGGTGTTGAAAGTTACACATATAGCCAGAAAGTAGTGTTTAGGGATTCAACTATGCTTGGGATACATTTTCCTGTTCTACTGCACTGCAGTCCTTAACACAATATAAAATATGAAAGTAGAAAACAAATGAAAGTCCAAAATTAATGCACAAACTGAATGTATCTTGGAAATCTGTATTATTAGGCTGATTCGTATTAGATGTTCAGCTACATTATGAAAAAATATGCTAGGGATATGGTTCTCCATTTTTCTTCAATATTCTAACAGACAAGTCTCTTTCCAACTTTCTAAATCCTACCTGCAGATTTCTTCACCACATGATGGTTTTTTCATGTCCGATTTATTCCATTTTAATATTTACAGCATAATTTTAAGCATTGCTGAAAAACTCTTTATTGCCTGCTTCCCCATTTAGAGTACAGCAACCTCAAAAATGTTTTCCTCTGGAATATTTTCAGATTTTCAAATTTTCGTTCTGCTCTCTCAGTCTGGGATTCTCGACAGTCTCCCAAATTTTTATTCAGTCAGAGGTGGCATAATTATGTAAATACACATGACAAGCCTGTCCCTTAACTGTTACTTGCTGCAGTGGGATGATATTTCTGTCTACCTCATCACAATGAAACTTATAAAACAGTAATTTTTTAATATTTCCAACAGAATTTAATTTCTTTCAGATCTTTAGCACATGCCATTCAAAGGCAAAAATTATTCCCTGAACATTATAGTTCCTTCCACTGTAATATTCAAACAAGAAGCCAAATTTCTGTCTACACACAATTTATGTGCCTGCTTTCTATTTCTGGTCATATACGAACTGGTCCAGAGCCAAGTATCTGTGGACTACAATCTTCAAGGACAGAAGGCAGCAAGAATGATTTTGCAGTACTAAAAGGCCACTTTACTTCAACAAGGATGGGAAATATACAGTCCTTCAAGGACAGCCACAATGACATATTAATATAAGATTAGAAGTACAGGATATGAGACGGGGCTGGGGAGGAGCCAACCACTTCATCTTTGTCCACAACAAATTTAAAACCATATTACCACCTAATGAAAACACAAACTAACTTTCACTTATAATCCATTTTTCTAGCTAACTGCAGAAATAAATTGAGAAAAATAGTACATTCTTCCTAAGATCCCCAAAAGGAATAATTCCTTATAAAATTTTTGGTGGGGCTCAGAGGTCGGGGTACAAGCTGTAGAGCCCTCTAAATTGCAGTCTGGGGGCAAAAACCCCCAGTAGGAGAAAATACCTGCCATACTTCCATCATACCTGGTGCATGGGGTCGCAGTGCCACTCAAGGATAGACAGTACACTTATAAAGTTTGCAGATGATACCAAGGTGGGAGGGGTTGCAAGTACTTTGGAGGATAAGATTAAAATTCAAAATAATCTGGACAAATTGGACAATGATCTGATATAAATAGGATGAAATTCAATAAGGACAAACACAAAGTACTCCACTTAGGAAGGAACAATCAGTTGCACACATACAAAATGGGAAATGACTGCCTAGGAAGAAGTATTGCGGAAAGGGATCTGGGAGTGATAGTGGAGCACAAGCTAAATATGAGTCAACAGTGTAACACTGTTGCCAAAAAAGCAAACATTGTTCTGCAGGAATGTTGGAAGCAAGACACAAGAAGTAATTCTTCCATTCTACTCCATGCTGATTAGGCCTCAACTGGAGTATTGTGTCCAATTCTGAGCGCCACCTATCAGGAAAGGTCTGGACAAATTGGAGAAAGTCCAGAGGAGAGCAACAAAAATGTCTAGAAAACAGGACCTATGAGGAAATATTGAAAAAAAATTGGTTTGTTTAGTCTGGAGAAGAGAAGACTGAGGGGGGACACGAAGTACAGAAAGAAGAGGGTGAAAAATTGTTCTCCTTAGCCTCTGAGGATAGGACTAGAAGCAATGGGCTTAAATTGTAGCAGGGGAGGTTTAGGTTGGACATTAGGAAAGACTTCCTGTAAGGGTAGTTAAGTACAGGAACAAATTGCCTAGGGAGGTTGTGGAATCTCCATCATTGGAGGTTTTTAAGAACAGGTTAGACAAACATCTGTCAGGAATGATCTAATTATTACCTAATCCTGCCTTGAGTGCATGGGACTGGACTATGGCCTCTTGAGGTCCCTTCCAGTCCTATACTTTTATGATTCTATGATTCAGGGAAAACTCAGCAGAGAATCATTCTTCCATGCATAGACGCTGGGCTATATGGGCTCATGGGGGACCAGGCCCCACCAATATTCTGGAAAGAAGGCCCAGCCCTACCAATGTTTAAGCCAAGAGTGCAACCAGAAGAGGGGATCCAGGTTACTTACTGGGACACCCCAAATTTGAGTGGCATTGGGGGTATCTGGGCCAAATTTGAGTGGCACTGTGACCCTATGCACCAAGTATGCTGGAGGTATGGCAGGTATTTTTCTCCTAATTGGGAGGGTTTCACCCCCCCAGACTCCAATTATAGGAGGCGCTGTCCCTTGCATCCCTGACCTCTGGGCCCCACTAAAAATTTTACAAATGCAGCACCTATGGTTCCATGTGATGGGATGATGACTATTGCCCTACGTCCCACTGTGCTTAAGTACATTTGCAACTGAAGCCTATGTTTGCAAATTGGACTTCCTGCTGAGATGAATTAGTAAAATGGCAGCTCTTAATGGGAGACAGTAATTGAGATATTAAAACAGCAGCAGGCATTCTAAACAGATTTTGCAATTTCATATATTTTTAAAATATTCATTTAAGACTAACATAACCTTAAAATTTGCACTGTGCCAACCCTGGAGCAGAACAGAGAATCACAATTCTTTCTCTGCTCCTCCTTTTCTTGGAGCAGTTTACCTCCTCTGTACACCTGGCATAATACTTTGGCCAGTGAGTGATTGGGGCAGTCAGGGCTCCTCCCCATCCCTGTCCACTCATTCAAAGTAGTGGACGAGTAGCCTCTTCTGTCCTTCCTATGGCCAGAATCTAAATCTGAATAAGGCCAATGATAATCTAGCCCAGGGGTCCCCAACGCGGTGCCCGCGGGCGCCATTGTGCCCGCGTACTGGCCGGCAGATGAGCATCCGCCGAAATGCCGCCGACAAGCGGCAACGTCAATAGGTGTCGCTGCCGAAATGCCGCCAATTTTCGGCGGCATTTCAGCGGCGACGCCTCTGGATGACACTGCTTGTCGGCGGCATGGCGGATGCTCGTCCACCACCACGGTCCTCCGTGAGTCGTCGTCTGGTGCCTGCCAGACGAAAAAAGTTGGGAACCACTGATCTAGCCCTTAAGTTACCTAAGGTGTTCGCATTAATCACTGAATTTTCCTTTAAAGGATAATATCCCAAAATGAATTGTTGGGGTCTCTGACCGTCCTTTCCAGTGCACACGTTACATCTGTTAAATGGAATATCTTCTATGGTATACATTGACCAGAGGTACAGATACTTAACACATTTGTAAAGGCTAGTGTAGACACCCCTATACATTTGTTCCAGGCTGGAAATGTTTGTACCTCAAATTAACAAGCAATCAATTAACTTGAGGTATACAGATTTAGTGAAGACAAGCCCCACATAGCTAGCTGTATCGGAATTAATTCAACCAAAGACAAGGCAATAAGTGTTGTCTAACCTGTTTCTCTCCTTCAGGCAATATACCATGTTTCTGAAGAGCCTGCACTGCTTGGTCTCTTTCAAAGGTCAAAGCAGACAGGTCTGTTTCCATTTCACACAGCTTCTTTTCCTTCTCTTGTAGCTGAGCTGTAACCTACAAAACACAAATTACTGTGTCTTAAGTACAGACAGTACAGAGCTATTAGAAGGGAGGAACAATGGTCTTCTGGTTCAATCACATGACAGGAAATCAAGAAACATGTGTTCTATTTCTGGCTCTGCCACAGACCTCCTATGTGACCCTGAAAAAGTCACTTAACTTCCCTGTGCCTCAACTTCCTAACCTGTAAAAGTGACAATAATAATAATTTGCCTCCCAGATATTCATTAATGTCTATAAAGCACTTGGGATACAGAATGGTGTTATAAAACACCAGGATTAAAGTTTACTTTTTAAAATAGTAAATAGGTCATTTCATTATACCCATGTGGTTTCTTAGCAACTGGCCATTGACAACCATCAACCAGTACATTCTGTAAAATCTCTGAACAAGAAGGTGTGTCTGCAATGTAGTCCATTCTACATGGGACTATACTTTAAAACCATTCAGAGATTGAAGCTGGTGCAAAATCCAATGGCTTGCTTCATGAGCAGGGCATATTGCTGGAAGAATATGACACCAGTGCTCTGGGATCTACACTGGCTCCCCATTGGTTTCCAGGTGGAGTTTATGTACCTGAGGAATCACTTCTCTTTCTATGCCATACTGACACAGCTGGGGTGTTCAACCTGAACTCCTTTCATGAGAAAAGAGAAAAGGGTGGCTGGCAGAGTGTTCTCCATGAGGGCTCCGAGACCTAGGACTTGCTCCCCTCACTTGATCCAAAATATCCCGAATTTGGGTGACTTCCTGAAAACATTGCAAAATAAATCTGTTTGATAGGCTCTGGGGAGAGTTCTGAGGGTAAGCTTCCCATAATGATGAAGGAGTAGAAAAGAGTATTTGTAGGTGTCCAGCTGTCTGAATTCCTGTTGAAATGATTACTTTAATGTGGCTGGGATTTTATTGTTTTATTAATGATGTTAAGGTGCCTACAGCCTTGGACAGGGTATCTTTTTTTTATTATTCTAAATCCAAGTAAGTAGTCTGTAGAATCACAGAAATGTAAGGCTGGAAGAGACCTCGAGAGTGATGAAACCATTCAGTACAGACCAAAGTCAATTTGATCTAATAATGACCTGGTCCCTTGCTGTTGACAGGCTCTGTATTAGATCCTCTGATTTCTGATATTGATTTCTTTCAGCATTTTCACAGCGCCGCTGCCAGTCCAGTTCTGCTTGCACTTTAGCCCGTTCCAGAATCTGCTCTCGTTCTGCTGCCAGAGACAGTTGCTGCTTATACCTATGACACAGAGGACCAGCGTGAATGTTTTTTTCCATTCCCTGAATTTCTAGTTCAGTTACTAAGAGACCATCGAACTGGGGAAACAACATAGTATGTCCAATATCTGAAGCTCTGGTGCTGAAGGGAGATTTTAATTACTGAAACATACAATGGGTAATTAACTGACATTTTGAACTCTGTAGAGGGCAACTTCTTGTTTCAAAGAATGTGGAAGACAATCTGAGGAGAGGCAATTTTGGATTTTATATGTACTTGGAAGGGAGCTAATTAGGGTATTGATAGTAAAGGAGAATTCTTGGAGTACATACCAATCAATTTGGTGAAAACTGAGAAAGAAAATTATAAAGTAGTAGTTAGACAAAGTTACACCAATTCTATAAAGAACAACTAGAGAAATGAAGGGAACTATTGGACAAGGTCCCATGAACAGAAGTATTAATGGGGAAAGAAGTAAGTGAAGGATGGAAGATCCTACAGGATATTGTACCACAAAGGAGGCACAGAGGGAAGGCTAATGTGTCATGAATGAAGATAGTTATGTATACAGCTGAAATGAATACTGGGATTATACAAGAAATGGAAAAAGGGAGTGTAGAGATAAGGTAGGAATATAGTATTCATGGATAGTAAATCAACTTGTAGAAATGAATTCAAAATGGCAAAAAAAAAATTGTTAGCTGAATGGGTAAATGAAATGAGAAGAAATTACAACCATGGGAAAAAAACTAGGTTGTGTGAAATAGAATATGACTCTGGTTAAACAAAGATGGAGATAACAACATAGAGAAACTCCAGGATGATTGAACTGTGATTTTTCTTCCATTTGTAATATAACAGAAAAGTAGAATGAGACACCTTGAGAATGGAATATAATTGATGCTCGGGTGAACCAGGACACATGGTTGATAGGGGAAAGTAAAAGAATCAGACTTAAGGGTGGGATTTTCCAGAGCACTCAGTATTGACTAAATGCTGCTCCCGCTGAAATCAACGCCAAAATTCCTATTGATTTAAATGGCACCAAGGGTAGGTCCAATCACTTGGAGTATGTCTACACTGCAAGTGGGAGCAAGCCTTTCAGTTCAGATAGACAGACTTACACTAGTGGGGGCTTGAGCTAATGTGCTAAAAATAGCAGTGTGGATGTTGTGGCTTGGGCTGCAGCTCGGGGTCTCAAGCCCATCTGACCCCCTGGGTCTGAGCTAGGGTGGCCAGCTCATGTCTTCGCTGAAGCTGCAACCTCCACAGTGCTATTTTTAGGGTGCTAGCTTGAGCCCCCAGTGCAAGTCTGTCCATCTGGGCTAGAAGGCTCGCTCCCAGCTACAGTGCAGACATATCATGAGAGCTTTTAAAATACCCACTCTAAATATTTATCCCTAAACAAAAACATTAAGGGGTCAAAGGTTTAGCAATCTCTTAGAATCCCTTACCTTTCTATATCCTGCTGGAATCTGGCCAATTCTGCCCTCAGCTTCACCTCCTCCTCATGCAATGACTGAATTTGAAGGTCTTTAGAAACAGTCTCTTTGGAGATTTGAGCTAGATGAGAATCCCAGCTTGTTTTCAGTGTTGTTAGCTCTCTTTGAAGCCTATACAAAGTATATAAAAACATATACTTCTACAAACAAAATATCTTTTTTCTTTTTAAGACAGCAAGCAAGTCTTATTCAAAGCAACTGATTCTATTAAATACATGTCTATTACACCTCTACCTTCATATAACGCTATCCTCGGGAGCCAAAAAATCTTACCGTGTTATAGGTGAAACCGCGTTCTATCGAACTTGCTTTGATCCACTGGAGTGCGCAGCCCCGCCCCCCCGGAGCACTGCTTTACCACGTTATATCCGAATTCATGTTATATCGGGTCGTGTTATATTGGGGTAGAGGTGTATTATCCTCCTAAAAGTTACATTTTGCAAATATACCAAAGCAATATTAATATTAATGATGATTTCTCTAAAAACCACAGAAATTAATAGACTTTCAGTGAAGAGGACTGAGGACTGTTTTATGACAAATCTTTTTAAATATCACAGAAGCGCCCACTTTTTTGAGTCAGAAATGTGTGCTTGCAAATTGTGTACTATCAAATGTGTAAAAAAAATGGAGGCACCCTAGAAAAAAAGGCCCATGTTGTTCCAGCTGCAGTCTTCCAGGCCAAGGGAAGCCTTAAAACAGGCTCCTTAGCCAAAGAGGCTCATTTCTACCAGTCAGTTATTGTCTCCCTGAATTATGTCAGGTGTTATTTTCTCAATATCAGTCCACATTTCCAATATACACACAGCTCAGAGTCCGTATGAGGAGGTTGACTAGAAGTTCAAAAAGAGGAAAGGACGGTAAATCCTAGGCCAGCAGAAAAGCCTCTGGTATTTACTTATCTTACCCTTTAAAGCGTTATTGTGGAGACCAAACCCACTTTCTTCCCTCCTACCTTTCTTCTATCCTATCTCCACAACCAATATTAAATTTATCCCCAACATTCACCAGGGGATATGCTACTTTTCAAGAAACAACATGACAGTACAGCAGTTGAAGGGGATAAAAATATCCTAGTATGTCTTAGGATTGGGCACACAAGGGGGATGCCAAACCCAAAGGGCAAACACTCCCTGATCACCCCAATCCCAGACATGATGTGCACAAAACAAGATTAACTCCTAGATGAGACCATCCATCTCTGTGACTTTACCTGTGACCATCTCTCTGGAGGAGGGACACCTGGAGCATACAATCTGAAACTCAGGTTCATGCTGGTTATATGCAAGATAGTAATAGTTCTATTGATGACCCATCAACAACTTAATATCAGCCAAGACACATGACCTCAAAGACTATCAGCAGAATTTGGCTGGATGATTGTGTCAGTCATGTGCTGCTCATCTCAACCTGTCTGGTATTGATATATCACAAGCTCAGAGAGGGGAGAGAAGGTGGAATGACCATAGAAGCATAGGACTGGAAGGGACCTCGAGAGGTCATCTAGTCCAGTCCCTTGCACTCATGGCAGTACTAAGTATTATCTAGACCATTCCTGACAGGTGTTTGTCAAACCTGCTCTTAAAAATCTCCAATGATGGAGATTCACAACCTCCCTAGGCAATTTATTTCAGTGCTTAAAAATACTGAGAGTTAGGAAGTTTTTCCTAATGTCCAACCTAAACCTCCTTTGCTGCAATTTAACCCCCTTGCTTCTTGTCCTATCCTCAGAGATTAAGAACAATAATTTTTTTCCTTCTTCCTTGTAACAACCTTTTATGTACTTGAAAACTGTTGTCATGCCCCCTCTCAGTCTTCTCTTTTCCAGACTAAAAAAACCCCAATTTTTTCAATCTTACCTCATAGGTCATGTTTTCTAGACTTTTAATCATTTTTGTTGCTCTTTTCTGGTCTCTCTCCAATTTGTCCACATCCTTCCTGAAATGTGGCTCCCAGAACTGGGCACACTACTCCAGTTGAGGCCTACTCAGCGCAGAGTAGAGTGGAAGAATTACTTCTCATGTTTTGCTTACAACAGTCCAGCTAATACATCCCAGAATGATGTTCGCTTTTTTTGCAACAATGTTACACTGTTGATTCACATTTAGCTTGTGGTCCACTATGACCCCCAGATCCCTTTCCACAATACTCCTTCCTAGGCAGTCATTTCCCATTTTGTATGTGTGCAACCTATTGTTCCTTCCTAAATGGAGTACTTTGCATTAGTCCTTATTGAATTTCATCCTATTTACTTCAGACCATTTCTCCAGTTTGTCCAGATCATTTTGAATTTTAATCCTGTCCTCCAAAGCACTTGCAACCCCTCCCAGCTTGGTATCATCCACAAACTTTATAAGTGTTCTGGCTATGCCATTATCTAAATCATTGATGAAGATATTGAACAGAATCGGACCCAGAACTGATCCCTATGGGACCCCACTCATTATGTCCCTCCAGCATGACTGCGAACCACTGATAACTACTCTCTGGGAATGGTTTTCTAACCAGTTTTACACCCACCTTATAGTAGCTCCATCTAGGTTGCATTTCCCTAGTTTGTTTATGAGAGGGTCATTCGAGATGGTATAAAAAAAAAAACTTGACTAAAGTCAAGATATACCACATCTACCGCTTCCCCTCTATCCACAAGGCTTGTTACTCATCAAAGAAAGCTATCAGGTTGGTTGACACGATTTGTTCTTGACAAATCCATGCTGACTGTTACTTATCACCTTATTATCTTCTAGATGTTTGCAACTTGATTGCTTAATTATTTGCTCCATTATCTTTCTGGGTACAGAAGTTAAGCTGACTGGTCTGTAATTCCCCGGGTTGTCCTTATTTCCCTTTTTATAGATTGGCACTATATTTGCCCTTTTCCCATCTTCTGGAATCTCTCCCATCTTCCATGACTTTTCAAAGATAATCGCTAATGGCTCAGATATCTCCTCAGTCAGCTCCTTGAGTATTCTAGGATGCATTTCATCAGGCCCTGGTGACTTGAAGACATCTAACTTGTCTAAGTAATTTTTAACTTGTTCTTTCCCTATTTTAGCCTCTGATCCTACCTCATTTTCACGGGGATTCACTATGTTAGACATCCAATCACCACCAACCTTCTTTGTGAAAACCGAAACAAAGAATCATTAAGCACCTCTGCCATTTCTACATTTTCTGTTATTGTTTCCCCCCCACCCCCACTGAGTAACGGGCCTATCCCATCTTGTAGCTATTTTGGCATTATAATGCTGGAAAAATATTACTAAAATTCCAAACAAAAAAACCCCAAATCCTAAAAACCCTTGCTGTTTTTAAAAATATTAGTTCACATGAGAGTAGTACAATTTCTAAACTTATAATTTAGCCAAATCAAAACAGATTTTACCAGACTATAAAAGTCCAACCTAAGGATATATCTATGCCATATTTTAACTTTAACAACCTCTCACTTTCAACAATAGAGAGGTTAAAAAAAGGTCTTACATTTTTATGTTGGTAATAGCAAAAATAATTTTTTTTCCACTGGTTCTACTCTCAAAAACATTTTACTTCCAAAATTCTATAAATACTCACCTTTGGTCAGATACCACACCTGGTATTTAAAGCAATCTTAATTATAATTATACACTTTTTGATTCATATAAGCAATGAAACACAACACTGCTCATGTAAGATATTCTGAATTCTATCTTCACTTGTATTTCACTGAACTAAGATGAATCAAATCACTCACTTTTCAATAACAGTGTCTTTCTCTTTCAAACAATCTGCATGCTTCCATTCCCTTCTACGCAGCTCCATTTCCAGAGTTTCATGACTTATTTGCAGTTCTCTTATCTGATTTTCCCACTTCTGTATTTGCTCAGCATGGACTTCTTTCACTGAAGCCAGTACTGCATCCTTTTCCTTCGCAAAGCGATCTAGCACCTCATGTCTAGAAACACAAATATGCAAAATAAGGCCATTGTTTGTTTGGGTTTTTCCCTCAAGTCCAAGATTTAAAATGAAGACACACATACCCCTAACTGATACAAAGTACAGAGTAAACTTGTGTGTATCAGTGGGACTGACAAATATTTGTGTCACTTCTGTTTGCAAAGATCTGGAGAACTAAAAAGTCAAAGCTCTCAGAATAAGTACCAAAACCATTAGAGTCAATCTCATCTATCCATGGGACAGATTAAATATTTTCTTCAACAAAGAATGATACTATTCAAAGGAGCCAAGCAATCTGGAGTAAAATGACAAAAATATATTATATAATTTTAATGAGTTTAGCAGCCATTCGGCAAAGCACTTAAGCATGTGCTTACCCTTAAGTACATAAAATAGCCCATTTGACAACAGTGGGACCACTCATGCTTAAAGTTAAGCACATATTGAAATGCTTTATTGAATCAAGGCATTAAACTTCAACAACATTAACAAAACTGTCACTTTCTTAATACACTTTCTTAATTGACTGACAATATGCTTTGTTAACGCAGAGTTAAGGTTGCCCTGGGGTGTCTTGTGTCCTTCTGGAAGGTCAAATTCAGTTACACTCAAACCTCTAAAAACTAGGAAATGAAGAATTGAGGTACAAGTCCACACAACCTTAACTTTTCCATCTTTGAGCAATGACCCAATAAACCCACCTACTCACACTCTGTTTTTGAAGACAGTGCAGAAGAATAAGGGAACAGGGCACAAGGTCATTGTAGGACAGGATTTAATGCTTTCTTTTTGCAAAAGCAAAACTTCTGCTTAGGTGAGCTGTACTTAACAGGAGTTACCCACACCTGTTCACTCAAATACTGAGCCAGCTCCACAGAAACAACACCATACATGCTAAGTTTCCAGCCTCTTCATCCTTATGCACAGGATGCCATCTAACATTATACTTTCATTTACCCATCATTAAGCTCACAGATCATTCTCATATCCCACCTTGCTGCTGACTATTCCCATGGGAAGAAGACTCCTGGGCACCACTAATGACACGTCACACAGCTCAGTGCTGAAATGAAGCTAAGTGCATCCTTCAACGTACACACTCAACTCCTTCCTTTCATCACACACAAGGGGAGAGGGGCTCAGACCATTCAAAGGGCAAGGCATCCCAGATTGCTTCATATCACAATCGCAGCTCCGCCAACCTTCTCCAACTAGTCCTTCTGCCATTCAATACAGTTACAGCTGACAGTGAATGCAGCTGTAGTGCATGCAGATATTTCCAAGTTACAGAGCTGGGAATAGAGTCCAGATCTTCTTAGTCCCAGTCCAGAGTTCTTTTTGCTAGGCCACATGGCTGCTATGTCATTCTTAAGTGCTCCTCCTCTCATTGTACATTTTGCTAGTTTAAAGGGGATAATGGTCCTGCTTTGAAATGTTTGGCTTGTGTAGTTGCTGACAGGACCCGTGAAAGAAATGACAGACATGGTCTATGTGCCAAAATTTCAAAGTGCTATTATTTTAGATTTTTGACTGTTCTATGCATTTCATAAGTTTATTGCTCTCTTATGTTTAAATTTAATTCTCTGAGTAATGAGTTCTAAAATGCCTAACCTGTCCTGGCTGGAGTAATTATCCCTATGGTAACTTTTAAAAAAAGATATATCAGATCTGTTCTTTAATTCTTGAGATATCCTATCTCCTAGAACTGGAAGGGACCTTGATAGGTCATTGAGTCCAGCCCCCTGCCTTCACTAGCAGGACCAAGTACTGATTTTGCCCCAGATCCCTAAGTGGCCCCCTCAAGGACTGAACTCACAACCCTGGGATTAGCAGGCCAATGCTCAAACCACTGAGCTATCCCTCCCCCCCATATGAGTTACATCAGCTGTTCTGTTGTTTTGTTTCTAATAGTGGCACACATCTGCACATTACCTTGATATTGGTGCACATAACAAAATTCATTCTGCACATGGACAAAAAAAATTAGAGGGAACATTACCTATGACCCATCTCCATTCATCCCCTCCCCATCCTCATAATCCCCATTCCCCTCCCCATAGTCCCAAACCCCTCTCTCCTAATTCCCCTAACTCCTTTGCCACCTACTGCCCCTCCCTTTCCAGCAAGCATTCACATGCTGCATTTTTTTCCCCTTTCTGAAAATAGTCTGAGCACCTTATGCAGTTTTTCATGCAGGAGTGAAATCAGGAAGGCCAAATCACACTTGGAGTTGCAGCTAGCAAGAGATGTTAAGAGTAACAAGAAGGGTTTCTTCAGGTATGTTAGCAACAAGAAGAAAGTCAAGGAAAGTGTGGGCCCCTTACTGAATGAGGGAGGCAACCTAGTGACAGAGGATGTGGAAAAAGCTAATGTACTCAATGACTTTTTTGCCTCTGTCTTCACGAACAAGATCAGCTCCCAGACTGCTGCACTGGGAAGCACAGTATGGGGAGAAAGTGACCAGCCCTCTGTGGAGAAAGAAGTGGTTCGGGACTATTTAGAAAAACTGGATGAGCACAAGTCCATGGGGCCGGATGCGCTGCATCCGAGCAGGGCCGGCTCTAAATTTTTTGCCGCCCCACGGAAAAAAGAAGAGTGCTGCCCCCCCACCCCCCCCCCGCCCCCCCCCGCGCCGCCCCACCCCCCGCCCCCCCTCCGAGCGCCAGCGCCCCCCAGCGCCGCGCCACGGCAGCCCCCGCCCCTCCTCCAAGCGCCAGCCCCCGCCCAATAAATAAATTAATAAAAACCTGAGCGCCGCCCCAGCCCAAGGTGCCGCCCCAAGCACATGCTTGGTCGGCTGGTGCCTGGAGCCGGCCCTGCATCCGAGGGTGCTAAAGGAGTTGGCGGATGTGATTGTAGAGCCATTGGCCATTATCTTTGAAAACTCATGGCGATCAGGGGAGGTCCCGGATGACTGGAAAAAGGCTAATGTAGTGCCCATCTTTAAAAAAGGGAAGGAGGAGGATCCAGGGAACTACAGGCCAGTCAGCCTCACCTCAGTCCCTGGAAAAATCATGGAGCAGGTCCTCAATGAATCAATTTTTATAACCATCTATAACACACACTATTCATGTCTGTTAAAATTTAACATTTATTATCCCTTTATAAACTATTTATAAATGGAACCTGTGGATGAGGGGAAAGCAGTGGATGTGTTATTCCTTGACTTTAGCAAAGCTTTTGATATCGTCTCCCACAGTATTCTTGCCACCAAGTTAAAGAAGTATGGGCTGGATGAATGGACTATAAGGTGGATAGAAAGCTGGCTAAATTGTCGGGCTCAACAGGTAGTGATCAACGTCTCCATGTCTAGTTGGCAGACAGTTTCAAGCGGAGTGCCCCAAGGGTCGGTCCTGGGGCCGGTTTTGTTCAATATCTTCATTAATGATCTGGAGGATGGCGGGGACTGCACTCTCAGCAAGTTTGCAGATGACACTAAACTGGGAGGAGTGGTAGATATGCTGGAGGGTAGGGATAGGATACAGAGGGACCTAGACAAATGAGAGGATTGGGCCAAAAGAAACCTGATGAGGTTCAACAAGACAAGTGCAGAGTCCTGCACTTAGGACGGAAGAATCCCATTCACTGTTACAGACTAGGGACCGACTGGCTAGGCAGCAGTTCTGTAGAAAAGGACCTAGGGGTTACAGTGGACGAGAAGTTAGATATGAGTCAACAGTGTGCCCTTGTTGCCAAGAAGGCTAACGGCATTTTGGGCTGTATAAGTAGGAGCATTGCCAGCAGATCGAGGGACGTAATCATTCCCCTCTATTCGACATTGGTGAGGCCTTACCTGGAGTACTGTGTCCAGTTTTGGGCCCTACACTACAAGAAGGATGTGGAAAAATTGGAAAGAGTCCAGCGGAGGGCAACAAAAATGTTTAGTGGGCTGGAGCACATGACTTATGAGGAGAGGCTGAGGGAACTGGGATTGTTTAGTCTGCAGAAGAGAAGAATGAGGGGGGATTTGATAGCTGCTTTCAACTACCTAAAAGGGGGTTCCAAAGAGGATGGATCTAGACTGTTCTCAGTGGTACCAGATGACAGAACAAGGAGTAACGGTCTCAAGTTGCAGTGCGGGAGATTTAGGTTGGATATTAGGAAAAACTTTTTCACTAGGAGGGTGGTGAAGCACTGGAATGGGTTACCTAGGGAGGTGGTGGAATTTCCTTCCTTAGAGGTTTTTAAGATCAGGCTTGACAAAGCCCTGGCTGGGATGATTTAGTTGGGATTAGGTCCTGCTTTGAGCAGGGGGTTGGACTAGATGACCTCCTGAGGTCCCCTTCCAACCCTGATATTCTATGATTGTATGAATTATCTGCTGTACTCAGATTACATTTCTCCTAAATTCTCGGCCCGGTGCTTGGGGGGGTGGAGGCTCAGGCTGTTGCTGGCGGTGGGTCGGGGGACTGGCATTTGGGGGCTGGCAGCGGCGGCTTGGCCCAATGTGGCTAAGGACGGCTCGGGCTCCTCTGGTTGGGGTGTCCCCTCAGGGCTTTTCCTTTTACGGGGGGAGGGAGGGAGGTGGCTGGGGCTCCGGCAGGGGGGGGGGGGGCCCTTGGGCAGAAGGGGTGGGGCCGGCGGGCTAGCCTCCCCGAAGCAGGGGTTCCCCTGCTGCCTATGGTGGCAACAAAGGGCTCTGCTTTGGGGAGAGGGGATAGCTCAGTGGTTTGGCCTGCTAAACCCAGGGTTGTGAGTTCAGTTCTTGAGGGGGCCACTTAGGGATCTGGGGTCAATCAGTACTTGGTCCTGCTAGTGAAGGCAGGGGGCTGGACTCAATGACCTTTCAGGGTCCCTTCCAGCTCTATGAGATAGGTATATCTCCATATATTATTATTTTTATTATTATTGCCTTGGCTCCAGAGACCGACATCACCCACTGCCTTCTGGGAGGCTTTCACGGCTGGCTTGCCCTCATCTGGAGCCTTTGTCGGGTCTATCGCTGCATGCGGAGCCGGCTGCAATGGGAGAGTCCTTTGCTCTCTGGAAGCTGGGAGCTGAGAAGGTGGTGACTGCGCCATCAGTCTGGGTTCCCTACCACTCCCTGGAATTGGTGGCAGATCCCTTAGGGGGGTAGGAGATCCCCTCAAGGATGTGCCCCTTTACAGCTCTGGTGTGGACGAGTAGCTCGAGCAGTGTCCTTTGCCCAGTGCCCCTTGGTCCAACTTGTTTGGTGCCAGGTCCCGCTTCTTGGTCTTTTTCTTGGGCACTGGCAAAAGGGACTGATGCCAGGTACAGCCCAGTGCTGGGGGTGCACTTCTGAGGCTGGGCGAAGAGCAGCCTCCATGAGTAGGGCCCTCAAGTGAATGTCGCGTTCTTTCTGTGTCCTGGGACAAAAGTTCTTACAGATGCGACAGTGTTCTCTAATGTGGGATTCCTCCAGGCACTTCAGACAGCTGCCATGCAGGTCACTAACAGGCATAGGCCTATTACAGTCAGCGCAGGGCTTAAAACCCAGTGACTGGGGCATGCCCCGCCAGGACCTTAGCTAACTAACTACAGTACTTAACAGTTTAGGGTTAGGGTTAATAACTAATCTACAATAAACCAAAACTATTTACATCTGGAACATGAAGTTCGAAGAGTAAAGAAACCGCTGACCACTTGCGAAGCAAGGGAGAGGTGCTCCGGCCAACCACCACGGCCGGTAAGAAGGAACCAAGAGGGTGTAGGACTGGCCACGCCTGATATACCGACACATGAGCGCGGCACTCAAGGAGGCATCACAGCCAACCCTACAGATACTGCTAAGGCAAAAGTCTCTGACAACTGTGCACATGGGCACGCACACACCTAGAATGGAATCAACATGAGCAAGCACTCGAAGAAGAACTTCTCTTGTAAGCTGAATAATCAAGTTTTCATCATCATTTCATTTACCAATCTTCAACACCGAAAGAAGAATACACTTAAAGAGAGGCAGAGAAGGGCTGGCTAAAATTTAGGAGAAAAGACATGGCAAAAACATTCTGCTGAGTCAGGTGTTCCACAGCCATTACACAGTTGTACTTATTGATGTCAGGAAACCTCAGAACTGAATAAGGAACCATATGAGTAACTGGTAGTGACAAATGAATACTGAAACCCTCATGAATTGATCTACATGCAATCTATTTGTTAAGATAGAACACTTATACAGGCTGATGTCACACAGTGAAATAATGCTTCCTTAAACAAACATGTAATACTGAGAAATACAATATTATATATCAGAAATACTTACTTTCTCTGAAATGTTTCCTCTTCTTTTTGCCAGGTCTGGTATACTAAATGAAGTTTACATTCTAAATCCTGTATCCTAAATTAGCAAACATTGGGAAAGGAAGAAATAAGATTTATCAATTTTGTAACTGAAATTGTTATGCTTAGTTACAGCAAGGAAGGAAGATGGTGGGGATTAAGTAACTCAGAATAAGGAGAAGAAACCAGAAAAAGGTCAAATATTAAATGGCCAGGAAAGGAGGGATAAAGTCAGAAAGTGGACAATGGACAGAATTTAGAACAAGGTTCAAAGGTGGTTAGATATTTGAGAATGGGCATGTGGTACGAGAATGTATTGCTTTCAGAGAGAAGTAAAAATGAGAGAATAACAAGAAGAAGGGGCTGAGAATTATAGTGATATGTAAGAACTTGAATTAGACAAAATGTGAGACAAAGCAAAAGAAATGTTTGAGTTTGCTTCCTATGAATAAAGTGAGACGACTAGTAGCTAAGATGGGAACTGAAGCAAGAAAGAAGCTCTGGCAGTTGGCTTAATCAATTCCATTTGAAGTCAAAGCAATGATCTTCTAAAAAGAAAATAAAAAGGCACATTTAGGAATTCCATCTATAAAAATGGCAGTGAATTTAAAGGACATACCGTCTCTCTCTATTTATATTTATACCATGTTCTTCACTGAGGTGTTTGAGAGTCAGACCCTGTGAAGGGAGCCCGTTACAACAGGAGCTAATGAGATACAATGGCTTGAAAAAAAAAAATCAGACGCACTTCTCTTTTTGTAAAAATGTATTGATTTTTAAAATTAATGTCATTGTTTAAAAACCCATCTAATTTCCTTCTTTGACAGGGTTACTGGGCTAGCAGATGGGGGAAAGCAGTAGACATGATATATCTTGATTTTAGTAAAGCTTTTGACACAGTCCCACGTGACGTTCTCATAAGCAAACCAACAAAATGTGGTCTACATGATATTACTATAAGGTGAGTGAACAACTGGTTGAAAGACCATACTCAGTGATTCGCTGTCAAACTGGGATGGTATATCTACTGAGGTCCCGAAAGGGATCAGTCTCGGGTCTGGTACTATTCAATATTCTCATTAATGACTCAGATAATGGAGTGGAGAGTATGGTTATAAAGTTTGCAGATAACACCTATCTAAGAAGGGGTGCACGTTGGAGGACAGGATTAAAATTCAAAACAACCTTGACAAACTGGAGAATTGGTCTGAATTCAACAAGATGAAATTCAATAAGGCTAAGTCCTAAGTACTTCACTCAGGCAGGAAAAATCAAATGAACAACTATAAAATGAGGAATAATGGGCTAGGTGGTAGTACTGCTGAAAATGATCAGGGGATACAGTGAATCACAAGCTGAATATGAGTCAACAGCAGCTGAAAAAAAGGCTAATATTCTAGAGTGTACTAACTGGAGTGTCGTATATAAGACATGTGAGGTAATTGTCCCGCTCTACTTGGCACTGATGAGGCTTCAGCTGTACTACTGTGTCCAGTTCTGGGCACCACACTTTAGGAAAGATGGACCAATTGTAAGCCTGTCTGTGTCAAAGTACTTTGCCCTTAAATTCATGCACAACCTACAGAGTTTACAAGCTCTGACGAACAGCTGGTTTAAGAAGTTTATGAAAGTAAAAATGTGATAATCTACACCAAGTTTCCACATAGCAGTGTGTGAAAAATGAGGGACCAATCTGTAATATTTTTATGATGATTATGGGAAACTCCATTTGTTTGATTATGAGTGGGCGATAGCTATATGGAAGCCTAAGGGTTAACTCAGTTCTATGGGGCTCTGTAGGACTACAGGAAGGCAGACAACAAGTGTAGCTAACCCTAATCCCAATACTTAATATAACACAAGTGTCAATTCCTTTGAAAATTCACCCCCACCATGCTCTGATCAGCAAGCAGGTTGGTGACTCCAAAGGGGGGGGGGGGGAGCCCAGGCAGGAATGTTCAACAAAGACACTGAAAGCAGTTAAAAACCTAGATCTGGAGAGAGGAAGAAGGATGGAGGGTCTAAAGTAACACGGTTCCCAGATATTGGAGCACAAGGAATAAGTGCAGTCCGACCTGAACTGGCAAGGTAGGGCCAAGCTTAGGGAAGACAATATGCATATAAGCTTTTGTTATTTTTAATCCTGTTCTCTCTGTTCGTGAAGTTCCTATGAATAAATAAACCATACTCTGTTTTGAGTAAGCTGTTTTCTATCAATGGGTTTACCAGCTGGTCAGAGGTCCTTGGGGGGGAAGCATATAGCAGGCCTGAATCCAGATGGGCCTGGTGGAGGTAAGTACAGCCGGTAAAACAGGATGTACTGTAACCTGGCGACAAAGTGGGGAGAACCATAGGGTTCCACTCTGAAAGAAGTGCAGGTATAGATGTGTCTCTTGGAAAGGGTGACCTCGGGAGAGACTGAGATAATGCTCAAACATACATTGCATGCCTGAACTATAACACAGTGTTTATAAATACTTTATACAAACAAAGAAAATTTTTAAAAAATTACACCAAATAAAGAATGCAGCAGAACTGGTCTAAAACCCACACTACCCAGAGACACTCTAGTGAGCACTCTGATCAATGGACATTTCCTTCTGTTGTGAATAGGATAGTATGTACTATTAGAGTAGGTGATTGTTTATACAAGAGGTATGAAGCTGCTGAGATTATAAAAGAGTGTGGAAGGAAAAGAAGGGAAGCGTGAATTCAAAAGTAGTTGCTCTTAATCATAGCTAGGGTTGTACAGTACTGAGCATCTTTCACAGCTGCAAGATCTTTAAGTTCCCAGTCCTTGCATTTGGCCTCTTTCTCCAACTTCAAATTAGTAGTTTCTGCTATTTGCAATGATTCTGCAGCTTTCATCCCAGCCTCTTTCAGAGCCTCCAGTTCTCTGGTCAACAACTTCACCTTTCAAAGGAGGAAACAAAATTAGAAAGTAATAACAAGGGCATAACAGAACTATTTCACTATGCTCCTGGCGACAGCAGGAAGGTTGTAAACCCCACCACATATAATCAGCATATCAAGAGAAACTCATAATATCTCCAGAACAACAAAATAATATCAGGGTGCTAAAACTCTACTTCCTCCCTCTTCTCCTATCCTTTTTGAAATCAGAAGAGATTGCAATCCCTGCCTTAGGGTTGGATCATGAAAATGTATTCCTACTCCAGAAAGAGTTCTTTCTCTTCCCATCTAGGCACAAAGAAAAGGAATACTTGTGGCACCTTAGAGACTAACAAGTCTAAGGTGCCACAAGTACTCCTGTTCTTTTTGCTGATACAGACTAACACGGCTGCCACTCTGAAACCTGTCAACCAGGCACAATACTTCCCTCTTTGATTTTGATTTTTTTTAGTTAGGATTTTTTTTAAAAGGTCAAAACACTTGCTTGGTCTAATTGAACTATTTTATAAATAGTAAAATGCAATAAAATACTAGAATAAATCTTATGGGTGAGATTTTCAGAAGTGTTAGTTACTTTGATTGGGATTAGCCCCAGGCCAACACTGAGCTCGTTTGAAAACCCACACTATGAGTGCAATCTCCACTCATTTATTCCCATTCACCCTCTCCCTTTTATACACCTCCCAAACACTCATTTTGTATCCTTTCCCCTCATTTATCTTCCTTGCTAACCCTAGACCTCTTTTTGTGTACTAAATGACCTACCATTTTCCCTTTGGATCACCCCTTAAAATTCCCTTCTTCAAAAAGCTTTTCAACAATGATCTCTACTTACTTCAGCAATGTGCCTCATTAATGAAAAAAATCTCCCTCAATTGCCTAAAGTTTGCATCATTATCAAATATATTATTTGTATCTGAAATGTGTTATCTCTATTTGACTTAGAAAAGATCTTTGACCTATAGACAGAGTGTCTTCCTCTATTTATACAGCACTTAGCACACTGGTGGCATTCAAATAATAAACTTAACAGATGTTGAAAAGCACATATTTAGGTCAGCACTACAATTATGGACACACAAACATACATAAAGTTATAAAATAAGCACTCCAAAGTCAGAAAATTCCAAAGGTCAAGGTTTCTTCCACTGCATCAACTCAGCTGTACCACATACACTATCTATTTGATATCTATATATTAATAAAAAACAATAATACATAAAAGTTTAAATTCAACAAGGAAAACAGGAATAGGAAATACTACATATATAGTATGAATAAAGGCACCAAGTTAGCAGCAGCCAGACAGGGGCCAGAATTCGGCCCTTTAGCCTTCAAATTCAAAAGCCATAAATGATGAAACAAAAACAAATTTATAAAATATCTAATTTCACCTTATTACTGTTATAATGATGTCTTAAACTCAATAAAGTCTGAGGAAGTAAAAGCCTTTGTCAATATCTATGCACAAGATGCTGTAACTGGTTTTGAGTGGTACCTATCTCATAAGCGCTTTAAAAAATTAGAACACACTGAAATAACTTGACACTGGTAACAAAAAGGGTACATCCAAGTGATGTTGAATTCATCTTTCTATTTAGATTCTCTGCATATTTCTTCACTAATAGTCAACAAACATCAATCTCATGAGATAGGCATTCTGGAGACTGACAGGTAAATTTTCTCATCAGTGTGCAGGAAGATTCTGTTAACCATAATGGAATTAAGATGCAACCCTCAAGTACCTCCAGTTTCTACTATCCTGGAAACAACTCATTCGGTCCACTAGCGAAGAAAGGAAGAGTGTGACCTGTCTATGTGTGTCACAGAATATATCAAACTTGGGATGATAGTAAAGTGTGTTTATTTTGTAGACAAAATGAAAGTATAGCTTAAAGACACAATTACCTTCAGTTCATGAGAAAGAACTAAATTACTCATTTCATCTGCCTGCTGTCGAAATGCATGTTCTCTCTTTTTAATTTCTGCACCAAATTCCACTAGCAGCTCCTGTAATGGATTACAGGGAATGGATTAATAATTGCATAAAGAATGGGAATCCTAATATAGACCATATGTCAGCTACCACTGTGTCTTAAACCACTGTGTCTTAACCACTGTCTTATCTAGGTTTGATTTGAGGAGAATTAGACAACAAACTGGCTAAAACATTGTGTCTGGGGTACAGTAATTCTCTCACCATTGCTTGCACCAGTGGAGCTATGCCAATGCTACAACAACAATGGGGAATTTAAAGAAAAAGCTCAGTGTAAAGAAGGCTCCTGTGTTACCTAAAATGGCATCTTCCATGTAATATTAAAGTCAAAACAATCCACAGTCGTAGAAAAGATGAAATTACCAAATGTATTTCTTAACTAAAAATGTACATATGTTAAAGTCATATTCCTTTATAATAAATATTTATCCAACTATGCAACCTATAACTTTTGATAAGAAAATATGAGTTTTGCTTTAAATCTTACTTGAACAGTGAAATAAACTATACCCCAATATGGATCCAAGAATGTGCTGTTTCTTCCAGTACTGTGGGGTTTTCCTTCTAGACCAGGGGTGTCCTACCTGTGGCTCCAGAGCCACATGCGGCTCTTCAGAAGTTAATATGCGGCTCCTTGTATAGGCACCGACTCTGGGGCTGGAGTTACAGGCGCCAACTTTCCAATGTGCCGGGGGTGCTCACTGCTCAACCCCTGGCTCTGCCACAGGCCCTGCCCCCACTCCACCCCTTCCCACCCCTTCCCCTGAGCCTGCTGTGCCCTCACTCCTCCCCCCATAAAGCCTCCTGCATGCCATGAAACAGCTGATCGGGAGGGGAGGGAGGAGAAGGTGCTGATCAGCTGGGCTGCCCGTGGGTGGGAGGCTCTGGGAGCCAGGGTGAGGGGTGCTGATGGGGGGCTGCTGATGTATTACTGTGGCTCTTTGGAAAAGTACATTAGTAAATATTGGCTCCTTCTCAGGCTCAGGTTGGCCACCCCTGTTCTAGACATATGAATTGTCAAAAAACAAGCAATAACCTCAAACTACTAATGACAATAAATCAAGTAGACTACAAGTTGTGAAAAACAGAATAAATGATTTCAGCATAATTTTTTTGGTCATACTGTGTATTAAGGTTCCATTTATAAATAGTTTATAAAGGGATAATAAATGTTAAATTTTAACAGACATGAATAGTGTGTGTTATAGATGGTTATAATCATATCAGTAAAGTAGTTACAAATGGTTATACACAATCTAGTGACCTATTGGACTTCATAATAATCTATGACAATTGATTAAAACACATATTTATCATTTATTAATATTTTATAAATGCAACTTGATATTAGAGTGTGACCATTTTTTCTATTCTTGCATAAATTAGATGTTATTCTAGTTACTTGAACTATGAATACTACCAGAAAAATCTAAATCTTCAGAAAATTTGGCACAAATACAATTGGAGAATTGAAGCAATGAGAGGAGTCAGTAGTTTTACTGAAGTTAATAAAATGCCCCAAAACAACATGATCTTGATGGTGTAAAGAGATTCACTATAATATAAAATCATAGAAATATAGGGATGGAAGTATAGGGTGTGGGAACTAAGGGTGCATTGTGCGGGGTCCCGGCTGCCGGCCCTGTGCCCAGGGTTCTAGCACTGCCAGCCCCGTGCCCAGGGCTCTGCTCCTGGCCCCACGCCCAGGGTCCCGGCTGCAGGACCTGCTCCCGGGGCTCTGCTCCTGGCCCCACACCCAGGGCTCTGCTTCCGGCCCTGCACTCGGGGTCCCGGCTGCCAGACCCGCACTCGGGGCTCTGCTCCCGCCTCCAGCTGTGGGCCCAGTATCAGCCCCCTTACCCCTGTCCGTGTCCCCCCCTTCCCAGAGCCATGGCCTGGTCCTGGCCCCAGCTCTGGGGAGAGGGGGCACAGACAGGGGTAAGGTGGGTGCAAAGCAAAAAGTTTGGGGACCACTGGCTTTCAGCACTCCTACTGTAAAAGTGTTCCAGCGCCACTGGATGGAAAGGCCCTCAAGAGGTCATCAAATCCAGCCCCCTGCTGCTGCACATTGAGTGGATGTTTTCAGAGAACTATCCACAATGACTCCAAGATCTCTTTCTTGAGTGGTAACAGTTAATTTAAACTACATCACTTTATATGGATAGTTGGGATTATGTTTTCGAGGGTGCATTACTTTGCATTTATCAACATTGAATTTCATCTGCCATTTTATTGCCCAGTCACCCAGTTTTGTGAGATCCCTTTGTAGCTCTTCACAGGCTGCTTTGGACTTAACTATCTTGAGTAGTTTTGTATCAGCTGCAACATGTCCTTAAAAACCTCCAATAAAGAGGATTCCACAACCTCCATTGGAAGTCTATTCCATAGCTTAATTACCCTTACTGTTAGAAAAGTTTTTCCTGATAGCTAACCTAAATCTCCTTTGCTTCAGATTATGACCATTAATTCCTATCCTACATTCAGTGGACATGGAGAACAATTGATCACGGTCCTCTTTATAACAGCCTTTAACATATTTGAAGACTTATCAATTTCCCCCTCAGTCATATATGACACTCCAGTTAATTCACCTCAGAATATTAGCCTTTTTCGCAGTTGCATCACATCGTTGACTCATGTTCTATTTGTGATCCAGTGTAACTCCCAATCCTTTTCAGCAGTACTACCATCTACCCAGTTATTCCCCACTTTGTAGTTGGGCATTTGATTTTTTCCTGCTTAAGTGAAGTACTTGGCACTTAACTTTATTAAATTTCATCTTGTTGAATTCAGACCAATTCTCCAATTTGTTAAGATTGTTTTGAATTCTAATTCTGTCCTCCAAAATGCTTGCACCCCTCCCAGCTTGGTGTCATCTAAAAATTTTATAAGCATACTCTCCACTCCATTATCCAAGTAATTAATTAAAACATTGAGTCGTACCAGACCCAGGAATGACCCAAAAGCAGTAAATATGATAAATTTTGATTTTCGTAAGGCTTGTGTCAAAAGCCTTATGAAAATCAAAATATGTCATATCTTCTGCTTCCCACCATCCAGCAGGCCAATAATCCTGTCAAGGTAACCCCCTGTAAAATAGAGAGATTTGGTTATTATATTACTGCATGTTTTGCTAAACAAAAAAATAAGCCCACTGTTGTAATCATTATCATTTTGTTTCTGATATTTACATGGCAATGACTTGTAAACTTGACATGTCCTAAATAAAATTAAAAAAAAAAGTGAAGGGAGTATAAATTATCCTAAAAAATGTCATTTTTGCAATATATGGGTAGTAAGACACCCTCAGTCAGGTGACACAACTAAAGCTCAAACAAACTCCATTGCTAAGTATTCTCATATTATGAAATGATTGAGTATTAATAGTAGCAGATGATTGTGTGTTAACAATGGCATAAAAAGTGGGAGGAAAAAGTCTTGAAATCAGAGAAGTACGGCATGCTGGCACATGTTAATGTGTTTATTTAGCCTATATGCCTGCCTAAAGCTGCTTCTGATTTATAGAAGCTGACCTTTCCTGGAATTTCAACGTTAGCCAATTTAGCACAGTGTGCTGGCTGTATCCTCATATACAAGACTCTTACACCATCTCAGTTTACTAAACATAATCTTACCAATTCTTCCCTAGGGGAGGCTGCCAGACTAGTAAGTAAAGCATCCGCCAGTATGCAAATACCAAATGACACCTATTACTGTAAAGAAACATGCAGTACTGCCCATTGCACATCTTACATTAATTTTAACATTAGAGCTAAAAAGGACTGCCTGAATAGATATCAGATAACTACACCTACCCAGAGGATTCATCTCGAGCGGCAAACAGCGGAGGGGAGCTGCAAACAGCCGAGGCTAACAGAGGGAGTTTGCCTGGGATCTGTCAGAGAGGAGGTACGCTAAGTGCTGCATTAGGGGGGCTGTGTTGATGAGTATCTGAGTGTCTGTTGCAGGGACTGTGTTGGTGAGTATCTGAGTGTCTGTTGCAGGGGCCAGTTTGTCAGTTTGACCGTGTGCTTGATTGTTTGATTGTTTGTTTGAACAGTGTGAATTGGGAGTGCTTTGTTCCAGGAGGGCCTTGAGTGGGCCTGACTGGTATAAAAAGGTAGTCAGCAGTGAACCAGCTGAGCAGCGAACAGTGGAGGCTAACAGAGGGAGTTTGCCTTGGGAGAGCCCACTGAGGCTTACATCTCACGGGCTTCCGTGAGTTGCTGCAACAGCTGAGGAAGCTCTTAGAAGGAAGAAATTATGGAAGGTGAGCGTTCAGTTGTTGTAACCTGCACAGGTTGTGCCATGTTTGTCTTTCTTCCACAGGACAGAAATGACTTTGTCTGTACAAAATGCAAGCTGGTCTCCATATTGGAAGAGAAGGTTCGAGGTCTGGAGAAACAAGTATCGACCCTGTGTTGCATATGAGAAAATGAAGATTTCCTGGACAGACGTCAGGATATGCTTCTACAGGCACAACGTTCTGAGGAATTGGAGCAGGTTGCGCAGAGGCGACTGAGGGACGGTGAAGAAACTTGGCAGCATGTCACCTCCAGAAGAAGAAAGAGGAGCATCCATGTACCAGCAATGGAAATACAGGTGAGCAACCGTTTTCATGTTCTCTCCACAGGTACTAATGCGGAGAGTGGACTAGATGATACATCTGAGGGAAGGGAGCAGAAGGAGACTCCACAGATTGGAAGGCATGAGATGCACTGTCCTAGGGATGGGGGTTCCACGACCACCGCTCCCAAGAGAAGGAGGAGGGTGGTGGTGGTCGGAGACTCCCTCCTCAGGGGGACTGAGTTTATCTGCCGCCCCGACTGAGAAAACAGAGAGGTCTGCTGCTTGCCAGGAGCTAGGATTCACGATGTGACGGAGAGACTGCCGAGATTCATCAAGTCCTCGGATCGCTACCCCTTCCTGCTTCTCCACGTGGGCACCAATGATACTGCCAAGAATGACCTTGAGCGGATCACTGCAGACTACGTGGCTCTGGGAAGAAGGATAAAGGAGTTTGAGGCGCAAGTGGTATTCTCGTCCATCTTCCCTGTGCAGGGAAAAGGCCTGGGTAGAGACCGTCAAATTGTGGAAGTCAACGAATGGCTACGTAGGTGGTGTCGAAGAGAAGGCTTTGGATTCTTCGACCATGGGATGATATTCCAAGAAGGAGGAGGAGTGCTAGGCAGAGATGGGCTCCACCTAATGAAGAGAGGGAAGAGCATCTTCACAAGCAGGCTGGCTAACCTAGTGAGGAGGGCTTTAAACTAGGTTAACCGGGGGAAGGAGACCAAAGCCCTGAGGTAAGTGGGGAAATGGGATGCCGGGAGGAAGCACGAGCAGGAGAGTGCAAGAGGGGAGGACTCCTGTCTCAGACTGAGAAAGCGGGACAATCAGCGAGTTATCTTAAGGGCCTATACACAAATGCAAGAAGCCTGGGAAACAAGCAGGGAGAACTGGAAGTCCTGGCACAGTCAAGGAACTATGATGTCATTGGAATAACAGAGACTTGGTGGGATAACTCACATGACTGGAGTACTGTCATGGATGGATATAAAACTGTTCAGGAAGGACAGGCAGGGCAGAAAAGGCGGGGGAGTTGCGTTGTATGTAAGAGAGGAGTATGACTGCTCAGAGCTCCGGTATGAAACTGCAGAAAAACCTGAGAGTCTCTGGATTAAGTTTAGAAGTGTGAGCAACAAAGGTGATGTTGTGGTGGGAGTCTGCTATAGACCACCAGACCAGGGGGATGAAGTGGATGAGGCTTTCTTCCGGTAACTAGCAGAAGTTACTAGATCGCAGGCCCTGGTTCTCATGGGAGACTTTAATCACCCTGATATCTGCTGAGAGAGCAATACAGCGGTGCACAGACAATCCAGGAAGTTTTTGGAAAGTGTAGGGGACAATTTCCTGGTGCAAGTGCTGGAGGAACCAACTAGGGGCAGAGCTCTTCTAGACCTGCTGCTCACAAACTGGGAAGAATTAGTAGGAGAAGCAAAAGTGGATGGGAACCTGGGAGGCAGTGACCATGAGATGGTCGAGTTCAGGATCCTGACACAAGGAAGAAAGGAGAGCAGCAGAATATGGACCCTGGACTTCAGAAAAGCAGACTTCGACTCCCTCAGGGAACTGATGGGCAGGATCCCCTGGGAGAACAACATGAAGGGGGAAAGGAGTCCAGGAGAGCTGGCTGTATTTTAAAGAATCCTTATTGAGGTTGCAGGAAAAAACCATCCCAATGTGTAGAAAGAACAGTAAATATGGCAGGCGACCAGCTTGGCTTAACAGTGAAATCCTTGCTGACCTTAAACACAAAAAAGAAGCTTACAAGAAGTGGAAGATTGGACAAATGACCAGGGAGGAGTATAAAAATATTGCTCAGGCATGCAGGAGTGAAATCAGGAAGGCCAAATCACACTTGGAGTTGCAGCTAGCAAGAAATGTTAAGTTCAGACTGCTGAGCTGGAATTGATATGCAAACTAGACACAATCAACTCAGGATTGAATAAGGACTGGGAATGGCTGAGCCATTACAAACATTGAATCTATCTCCCCTTGTAAGTATTCTCACACTTCTTATCAAACTGTCTGTACTGGGCTATCTTGATTATCACTTCAAAAGTTTTTTTTCTCTTACTCAATTGGTCTCTCAGAGTTGGTAAGACAACTCCCACCTGTTCATGCTCTCTGTATGTGTGTATATATATCTCCTCAATATTTATTCCACTCTATATGCATCCGAAGAAGTGGGCTGTAGTCCACGAAAGCTTATGCTCTAATAAATTTGTTAGTCTCTAAGGTGCCACAAGTACTCCTGTTCTTTTTGAAGAAATGTTAAGAGTAACAAGAAGGGTTTCTTCAGGTATGTTAGCAACAAGAAGAAAGTCAAGGAAAATGTGGGCCTCTTACTGAATGAGGGAGGCAACCTAGTGACAGAGGATGTGGAAAAAGCTAATGTACTCAATGATTTTTTTTGCCTCTGTCTTCATGAACAAGGTCAGCTCCCAGACTGCTGCACTGGGCAGCTCAGTATGGGGAGAAGGTGACCAGGCCTCTGTGGAGAAAGAAGTGGGGTTCGGGACTATTTAGAAAAACTGGACGAGCACGAGTCCATGAGGCTGGATGCACTGCATCCAAGGGTGCTAAAGGAGTTGGGTTTGTGATTGCAGAGCCATTGGCCATTATCTTTGAAAACTCATGGCGATCGGGGGAGGTCCCGGATGACTGGAAAAAGGCTAATGTAGTGCCCATCTTTAAAAAAAGGGAAGGAGAAGGATCCAGGGAACTACAGGCCAGTCAGCCTCACCTCAATCCCTTGAAAAATCATGGAGCAGGTCCTCAAGGAATCAATTCTGAAGCACTTAGAGGAGAGGAAAGTGATCAGAAACAGTCAGCATTGATTCACTAAGGGCAAGTCATGCCTGACTAACCTAATTGCCTTCTATGAGGAGATAACGGACTATGTGGATGAGGGGAAAGAAGTGGATGTGCTATTCCTTGACTTTAGCAAAGCTTTTGATAAGGTCTCCCACAGTATTCTTGCCACCAAGTTAAAGAAGTATGGGCTAGATGAATGGACTATAAGGTGGATAGAAAGCTGGCTAGATCGTCAGGCTCAACGGGTAGTGATCAACGGCTCCAGGTCTAGTTGGCAGCCGGTTTCAAGTGGCGTGCCCCAGGGGTCGGTCCTGGGGGCCGGTTTTGTTCAATATCTTCATTAATGATCTGGAGGATGGTGGGGACTGCACTCTCAGCAAGTTTGCAGATGACACTAAACTGGGAGGAGTGGTAGATATGCTGGAGGGTAGGGATAGGATACAGAGGGACCTAGACAAATGAGAGGATTGGGCCAAAAGAAACCTGATGAGGTTCAACAAGGACAAGTGCAGAGTCCTGCACTTAGGATGGAAGAATCCCATGTTACAGACTAGGAACCGAATGGCTAGGCAGCAGTTCTGCAGAAAAAGACCTAGGGGTTACAGTGGACGAGAAGCTGGATATGAGTCAACAGTGTGCCCTTGTTGCCAAGAAGGCTAACGGCATTTTGGGCTGTATAGGTAGGGGCTTTGCCAGCAGATCGAGGGATGTGATCATTCCCCTCTATTCGACACTGGTGAGGCCTCATCTGGAGTGCTGTGTTCAGTTTTGGGCCCCACACTACAAGAAGGATGTGGAAAAATTGGAAAGAGTCCAGCGGAGGGCAACAAAAATGTTTAGTGGGCTGGAGCACATGACTTATGAGGAGAGGCTGAGGGAACTGGGATTGTTTAGTCTGCAGAAGAGAAGAATGAGGGGAGATTTGATAGCTGCTTTCAACTAACTAAAAGGGGGTTCCAAAGAAGATGGATCTAGACTGTTCTCAGTGGTACCAGATGACAGAACAAGGAGTAATGGTCTCAAGTTGCAGTTGCGGAGGTTTAGGTTGGATATTAGGAAAAACTTTTTCACTAGGAGGGTGGTGAAGCACTGGAATGGGTTATCTAGGGAGGTGGTGGACTCTCCTTCCTTAGAGGTTTTTAAAGGTCAGGCTTGACAAAGCCCTGGCTGGGATGATTTAGTTGGGAATTGGTCCTGCTTTGAGCAGGGGGTTGGACTAGATGACCTCCTGAGGTCCCTTCCAACCTATGATTCTATGATCTATAATGCATAATTCTCCCATAAGAATGGATGGACTGTAAAGTAGAAATTACATCTACTGTGGCTTGTTTAACACAAAGTTGTTTTCTATAGACTCCTGTACCTGTTTCTGCAAAGCAAGCTCTCCTTCCACTTCTTGGAGTTTTCTCTCCAACTGCTGTTTCAGCTTCTTATACTCCTCACAGTGATGGTCAATGTCAGAAACCTTAGAACTGTAACAACACCAAACAAATTTATATGAAATGTGGTCAATTATGAACTATTAATAGGTGCTTCTGAAAGGTTCTTCCAGGAACAATGCACTCAGAAATATAACTTGCAAAAATGTAATTTCTTAAACAAAAATGCATCTTAACTTTCCATTCACAACATACAATTACAAAATAATTGTTTTCATTCTCTTAGGGTATGTCTACACTACCCGCCGGATTGGCAGGCAGCGATTGATCCAGCGGGGATCGATTTATCGTCTAGTTTAGATGCGATAAATCGACTCCCGAGCACTCTCCCGTCAACTCCTCTACTCCACCGCCGTGAGAGGCGCAGGCAGGGTCAACGGGGGAGCGGCAACAGTCGAGCCTGTACCGAGGCCACATCCCAATGGATTCATAACACCCTTGGTATTGAAACCATTTAGAGTGCTGAGACATCTGGGACCTACTAAACCATATCTTTGTTGCACAAATGTAAATTCTCAGAGGCCATAATGTTGCCCTCAAGTCCCACAGGCTGTGGAAGGAGGAGTCTGTCATCACTGAAGGGCTTGGGCCGTTCAATCATATTCTGCACCTCTCTCAGGAGACCATAAGACTGGAACCAGGATGTTCTCCATATAACCACAGTTGTGGCTAAGAATCTAGGAGCTGTGTCTGGTGCATGTAAGGCAGCCTGGAGGCAGGTTTTAACTATCAACTATCTTCCAAAATGAGGACTTGAAATTATTTCTTCTGGTCCTGTGGCAGATGTTCAATAAAATGTGTGAACTTGGAAAACATGTTAAATATTTTGCCAACAGGAGTTGGTAGGTTGCCATCTGAAACTGGAGAGCTGCCAAGGAGTAGCTTTTTTGTATCCAGGAGGGCTAAACATATAGACTCCATAACATAGGGAAAGGGTCTGGAGCAGGTCTGTCAATTTCCTTCATTAGCCACATCCACCACCAGGGAACTGGGAGTGGGGTGGAAAAAGAAATGCTCTATTCCCTTGCCAGGAATATAGTACTTTTTATCCACCCATTTATAGGTGGGTTGGATAGTGCTAGGTATTTGCCAGACTTTATCAAACCTGTGTACCTCTGATATGGATTGGAAACATGGACGCTGCTTAAACAAGACACCAGGAAGCTGGAGGCATTTCATATGCGTAAGAGATGGTTTGACTTTATCAGTAATAGGGATGTATCTTTGAGAATTGGCCTCAAGAATTTAAGTCATCATTGGCCACTACTAGCTAGCCCTTTTTGGGCACATTGCTTGCCTCAGAGACAAAGTCTGTGCACATAGAGCCCTGAAGATGGGACTTCAGGTCAGGAGGGGAACAGGCTGGCAGAAGTTACACAGTCACCCCACGATTAACCTGGCTGCACGAGATCACTACTAACCCCAAGGAGCATTTAGACATCTGGAATAAAGCCATACAGTGTGGTCATGGACACTCGGCATAACAGACCTCTGCTGTCTAAGAATATTGTTATTGTTGGCCAGAGGGTGCGAATAGGCAGTAACAGAGCCTCATTGATTAGGAGGGCTAATTTCCTCTTACAGGTGATATTCAGAATGTGTTGAGACTCCTGTTTCTCTTCTAATGGGATGTGGAGGGATTCTGACAGACATTTCATGAGGACTTGGGAGGCCTGAAGGTTATCAGCATAAGAGGGCGGAGGGGCCACTATCGCCTCATCAGGGGATAGTGAGGACTTTGATGACAAGACTGAGTTTCCTCCATTTGTCACTCCTGCTGTTCTTCATGCCTCCTGGTGCCAAAGGGCCATAGGGTACCAGAGGACAATCATGTGGTCAGTCAGTACTCAGCATGATGCAGTACCAGCAGGTATATGGGTCTTTTTCTGGCAGGTACCCTACAAAATTGTTCACCAAAGTTACCCCCAGGGATTCTAGTAAGCCTACTGAATAAGCAGATAATGGAACAGTCCCCACAGATACTCATAACCCCTGAATTTAGGGCATCTGGTGGGGTCTGGAAGATCAGGAATAGTGGCTCAGAAGGGTGTGATGGTATGGTGCTGAAAAAGAGCCTTGTGCCAAGACATCAGTCTGAAGAAATATCCTCCCCTCAGCTGAAAGGGGGAACATCAAATACAGGTGTCAGTACCAGAGACAGAAGGTCCTACTGGTGTTCAATCCAGGAGGATTGCAGTTGAAGGTGTCTGAGCGGTACTGGGGAAGGGGTTGTCAGAGGTCCATAACAGGTGAGACTGCAGTTCTTCTGGTATGAAGAGGTCATCTTGGAGAAAAAATCTGGAGGGTGTTGGAGAGCTATGGTATCCAGAAGTCTGAGTCAGTACCAGAGCCTGGAAAAGGCATTAGTGCAGAGATGAGGAGCATGGGACTTTGGAGGACAGGATTAGAATTCAAAACAACCTTGACAAATTGGAGAATTGGTCTGAATTCAACAAGATTAAATTTAATAAAGATAAGTGCCAAGCAGTTCACTTAGGAAGGAAAAAATCAAATGCACAATGACAAAATGGAGAATAATGAGCTCGGTGGTAGTACTGCAGAAAAGAATTGGGAGGTTATAATTGATCACAACTTGAACATGAGTCAACCATGTGATGCATCTGAGACAAAGGCTAATATTCTAGCCATATGTACAACACAGAAGGTAACTGTTCCGCTCTACTCAGCACTGGAGAAGCCTCAGCTGGAGAACTGTGCCCAGTTCTGGACACCAAAGTTTAAGAAAGATGTGGACAAGTTGGAGAGAGTCCAGAAGAGAGCAATAAAAATTATAAGAGGTTTAGAAAATCTGAACTATAAGGGAAGGTTAAAAAAAACTGGGCATGTTTAGTCTTGAGAAAAGAAGACTGAGCGGGAACCTGATAGCAGTCTTCAAATATGTTAAGGGCTTTTATAAGAAGGACTGTGCACAATTATTCTTCATGTCCACTGAAGGTAGGACAAGAATTAATGGGTTTAATCTGCAACAAGGGATATTTAGGTTAGATATTAAGAAAATCTTTCTAACTATAAGGACAGTTAAGCTATGGAATAGGGGTTTCCACAGGACACTGTGGAATCCCATCATTGGAGATTTTAAAGGACAGGATGGTCAAACACCTGTCAGGGATAGTGTAGGTGCACTTGGTCCTGCCTCAGCACAGTGGGCTGCACTTGATGACTTCTCAAGGTCCCTACCAGCCATACATTTCTATGATTGTATTATTTAGCAGCAACAAATACAGAGCATCATTAATTGAATTATGAAGGGAGCTTAGCTCTGTCTTTTTTGCCAAAAGATATCATGTTGATAAGAAGTCAGTAATATACACGAATCTAATTTTAACTATACTTAATCATGTATAAATTTATGCATATATGTCTGGAGATCATCTTTATAATGGCTTTTACAGAAAAGCAAACCTTTTTTGCTGTGAGTTCCCCCTACAGCAAACATTTCTCTAACATTCTTCTGCAGTGTTACCTGCTGGTAGGGACATCCTTATGCACAGGTGACTGAAGACTAAGCTATGAAAAAACAGAGGTACTATTTGTACTCTCCCACACACCAAAAAAAGGAGTCAAGGTGATAATACAGAAGATTGGCAGTAGCAGGCTTCAAGGAAACTTGTCCTGGCGCAACCTCTTCGGGCAGCAGGATCTATAATATATCACTAAACTAGTTAGAAACTTAAATCACAAAGCTTAAAACTGTCTCAAAGTCTTAAAAATAAGTACATTCCGACATGTAATAGTGTCTCCTTCTCCATCTCCTCCACCCAGCAAACAAGTCTGTTGCTAGTTAAGTGAGGGTCTAGCTCAGTGTGCATTTTTCTCTCTTTTCATTACAGAAAATGACTCTGTTATAGCTAAGGCTACGATTTGGTCATGGAGGTTGCGGAAGTCATGGAATCCATGACTTCGGCAGACCTCCATGACTTCAGCACGTAGCGGCTGGGAGCTGCTGGCAACCCCCACCTCCTCTGGTGGCCGGGAGCTTTGGGATACCCCTGCCGCCTGGAATGGCGGGGTCCCCCACAGCTCCCCAGTCGCCACAGGTACGGGGGTGCCCTACAGCTCCCCAGCTCCCAGGCAGCTCCTCAGCCGGCCGCGGCAGGGGAATCCCCCACAGCTCCTCAGTCCCCATGGGTGCCGGGGACCCCCGGAGCTCCCTAATCCCTATGGACGGTGGGGGGAATCCCCCGGCAGTTCCCCAGCCACCACAGGTACGGGGGTCCCCCACAGCTCCCAGGCAGTTCCTCAGCTGGCAGCGGCAAAATCCCCCACAGCTCCCCAGTCCCCATGGATGGTGGGAACACCCATAGCTCCCTAATCCCCGCAGACGGTGGGGGGAATCCCCTGGCAGCTCCCCAGACACCGTGGGGGGAATCCCATGGCAGCTCCCCAGACACCGTGGGTGCTGTGAATCCCCGGAGACCCCCAGCTGCCATGGGGGGGGGGGGGAGGCGGCAGCTCCCCAGCCACCAAGGGCGGGGGGAGGCACAGCTCCCCAGACTCCACGGGTGCTGGGGACCCCCGGAGCTCCCCAGCCACCACGGGTGTGGGGGGAATCCCCCAGAGCTCTCCAGCCCCCAGAGGCAACCCCCACAGCTCCCAGCCACAGGCCGCAGCACCCAGTCACAGCAGGACAGGGTGCTGAACCCTCCTCCCTCCACCTATGTGTCATGGACATTTTTAGTAAAAGTCAGGGACAGGTCACGGCTTCTGTGAATTTTTGTTACTTGCCCGTGACCTGTGCGTGACTTTTACTAAAAATGTCCATGACAAAAATCATAGCCTTAGTTATAGCAAAGCCAAGTTAATTGCTCTAGTGTTCCTTATATGATCTACTGAAAAACAGTTTTGAATGGCTCATCCTTCTTCCCCGTTACTTAAGCAACATGAAGAGCATAGGTCCCCCTTCTTTAACCCGTTAAATCAAACTCCAATATCGAGTCATTACTGTCTTTTATTTCATTTAACTTGCCAATATCCAACTGCGGGCTGTTGGTCCAAGATCATAGGTACAATTTATCCCTATAGAAATTATCTAAAAATGCAACAATTCTATACAAAACTATAAATCAGCTATCCAGTTATAGGCATCTATCCAAGACCAATTGTGGGACTGTATGATAGACTGCTGGAAACCAAAAGCTGAGCCAGCACTCTGATCACTTAAACACCAATTAATTCTTCCAAACTCAAGGATGGACCTGACTGTGCCCAATTAGCAGATTAGAATGGGTTGAGGAGGACTAAAGAGCTAATTAGCCCATTACCACAAAGGATAGAAGGTGGTACAGGAAGGAAGTGCTGAAGAGAGAGGCAAGCTAATTGAGCCAGAACCAAGAAGGATCTCTCAGTGAACAGCTTTCTTCCCTCTCCTGGGCAGAGGGCTGAGGAGAAACCTGATGCTGTAAATGAGGTGGTGAATGGACCAACAAGGTCTTTGGAAAAACCATGTACATAAACTACCCGGTAGTATTTAACAATGGAAGGTGTCCGAATAGTCTGTGTAGACAGAGCAGAAGACAGGGGCAGGGTCTCACTCTGTCACAAACAATCTTACTCCAAGTTTATAAGCCACAGAACAGGCACAGTTGTCTATCATTACTTATTAAAATTTTCTCTTAATGCAAGAAAATCACAGACTCAAGTGACATTTTTAAAGTTAATAAGTTTGGTCAGCATTATTATTACTAAAGGCCCATTTTTAAGCAGAGCCAAGTCCTTGGAAGATCCTTGATCTTTTGCACTGGAAACCAAGAACCAAGTGCAGTCAGACACTACTATTTATAAGTCAAAAACATGGCAACTTGCCATTTGAACTGGCTACTTGTTCCATTACTTCAACAAGCACTTCTCATATTCAAATCTCGCACTAAGGTAGACAAATTCAGATTCACAAAAACAATAAAGACCTTCAATATCCACCTAGATACTGTTGAGAAAAGTCAGTTATGGTGATCTAGTGTTGGAGTGATTGCATGAGTTTGTTCAAAATAGTGATGGTTTTTATGAAAATTTTCTTTTAAATCTAGTTTTAAGTAAAATTTAGTTAAAGATTTTGGTTCTTAAAGCATATTTTATCATTGTGTTCGTTTCACATGTTTCATGCATCAAAGAGTACTTTTAACTATTTTAACATTTAACTATTTTAGTTATTTCTATCTTCAGCAGACAAATAAACATCAGTCAATAAACTTACTGAGAGAAGCTGTGGGAAGTTTTCTTGTCTGGAGTCTCTTACTACTCTCTAATTGTCTCAATATTAGAGAAACATTCCAAGCGAATTAGACTAATTAAAGGACTTTGATTACTGGAGGCTTTTCTCTGTCCTCTTAGATTTTGATAAGTTAAGACCATAAGTTACTGGGGTAGGCAATGGTCCATCTAGCCCAGTATTCTGTCTTCCAGCAGTGGCCAGTATTGGACCATCAGCAAGTTCGTGGATGATACTAAGCTGGGGGAAGAGGTAGATATGCAGGGTAGTGATAGAGTCCAGAGTGACCTAGACAAATTGGAGGATTGGGCCAAAAGAAATCTGATGAGGTTCAAAAAGGACAAATGCAGAGTCTTAGGACGGAAGAATCCCATGCACTGCTACAGGCTGGGGACCGACTGGCTACGTGGCAGTTCTGCAGAAAAGGACCTGGGGATTACAGTGGATGAGAAGTTGGATATGAGTCAACAGTGTGCTCTGGTTGCCAAGAAGGCTAACGGCATATTGGGCTGCATTAGTAGTAGCATTGCCAGCAGATCGAGGGAAGTGATTATTCCCCTCTATTTGGCACTGGTGAGGCCACATCTGGAATACTGCGTCCAGTTTTGGGCCCCCCACTACAGAAAGGATGTAGACACATTGGAGAGAGTCCAGCGGAGGGCAACAAAAATGATTAGGGGTCTGGGACACATGATTTATGAGGAGAGGCTGAGGGAACTGAGCTTATTTAGTCTGCAGAAAAGAAGAGTGAAGGGGGATTTGATAGCAGCCTTCAACTACCTGAAGGTATGTTCCAAAGAGGATGGAGCTAGGCTGTTCTCAGTGATGTCAGAACAAGGAGCAATGGTCTCAAGTTGCAGTGGGGGAGGTCTAGGTTGGATATTAGGAAAAGCTATTTCACTAGGAGGGTGGTGAAGCACTGGAATGGGTTACCTAGGGAGGCGGTGGAATCACCATCCTTAGAGGTTTTTAAGGCCCGGCTTGACAAAGCCCTGGCTGGGATGATTTAATTGGGGTTGGTCCTGCTTTGAGCAGGGGGTTAAACTAGATGACCTCCTGAGGTCTCTTCCAATCCTAATCTTCTATGATTTTATGAAAAGCCTTCCCTCTATCAACTCTGAAATCCACCTCTATGCCAATCCCCCTCCCCCATCTGGCAGCTTTTGTGTTAGAGATATGGTGCACCATTTGAGAGCAACCCTGGGGCTCCTCTAACAATGCCAGAGGTTTGGAAGTTCTCCACTAGAGAGTGAAAACAGATGCTTTAAAGGTGACTTAAAGCTATCTTTGCAGACCCGAACTCTGTTCTTGTGCTAAGCATAGCTCAGCCAGAATGGAGCTTTTAATCTGCTTGTCAAATTTGTACGTACCTTCCTTTTTAATGTGTTAAAGAAACTATTGCTTTATCAGATCCATAGATGCTCATTTGGGAGGCTCAATGTCTACTTTTCCAAGATAATACTGTACTATAAAGAAAAATATCTCTTACCTGTGCAGCCGCTCCATCTCTAACTGATGTTCTTTAAGTTTTTGTTGATATTGGTACTGCAGAGCCTCTTGTTTCTGGGTTTCCTTCAGAAGTGTTTGTTGCAGCTTATCCAGCTGTATCCTAAGATCGCTAACTTCTGCCTGTTTAGCATTTTCAGCCATTTTCAAATGAGTAAACATGGCATCATAGCGCTCCAGTTCTCTGTCTCTCTCTTCCAGAATTTTCAGATTATAGGTGAAATCTTCTTTTAACCTATTGAATTTTTTATGCATTTCTTGGAGCTGCTTTCTGGTATCCTGCAATGTTGTCTTCTGAAAACAGAGATGGCGAGCTTGTAGCTCTTTCCATTCTTGTTCTTTCCTCACAAGAAGTTCATTTAGTTCTTTCTCCATTTGTAACATTGTTGAGCCTAAGATAGAAGAAAGTTACTGATTGGAGCCTGATGACTGAAAAATGTCTCCTCTCCAACCATTCACTTCTCCACACTCCATCTGTTGTACTGCATAATTAGTTAGATGTTTTATGGACTTAAAGTGGACTTTAACTTTTTCTGAAATGGGTCATGGCTAAGAGCTGGAAGCTATTTATCTTACATGACACCCCCCCCCCCATAATCTTTTCAATGTATTTATCCTCATAACACCTCAGTGAGATAGGTAAGTACGATTATCCCCAATTAAGCAGATGGAAAATTGAGGCACAGGAGACTCAGAGACTTGCCCAATGGCACACAGGAAGTCTGTAATGAAGCAGGAAATTTAACTGAGGAGTGCTGAATCCCAGGATAGCACTCAAACCACTGGACCATTCTTCATGTCTGTGTTCCACTTCATCCCTTCACCAATCTATTCTTTTCCTCCATTTTCTGTATGGTAACTGGGATTTCAAAAGCCCATTGGGATGAGAATAGTCCACAAGATACCAAAATCACTGGTTATAAACTTAGGGGGAAGTTTTAAATTTAAATTTTAGTTTTAAATTTAAACTCAGATTATGAGTGTCCAGCATTTTCCCACAAATTCTGTTAAAATTCCTGTGAAGGACAATTATGCAGGTGAGGGCCATGTCGCACAGGTGTTATACCCCTATTCAGAGGTTCTTTTTGCAATGCCACACATCCGATCTTATCCATTTTTGCTTTTAAATTTCTTGGCCATGTCTACAATATGAAAAAAAGGTGTATTTTTAACATGAGTTAACTAACGTGTTAAATTCCTACGGTGTGTCTGTAACAACCTGGCCCAGTCTCCTTCTGAATTAACACATATCTGTTTTGAGTAGACCCAACTGCTCAATCCCACGTTCTCCTAAACCACCGGGTCTAGACAGAACCTACTCACAATTCCTAGCTCTGGGTCTGTAAGGCATACTTCCAGGCCCAGACCCATTGTCTGACCCCTTCTTTGGGATATGGGACTCCACTGTTTGGTGGCCTCCAGGCTCCGGAACCAGTGCCTCTGCCCTCCTAAGCCCCCCACATGATACCTCAGAGTTCCATGGTGGTTCTGAACACTTTAGGCTTCTAGTTTAACTGCTTCAGGCCCAACGTGGTATGAAGGCAAAGAACACAAACTTAGCAAAGGAATTTCTTATCCAGTCACTCTACTCTTAAAAAGCACTAGAGAGTTACAGTGACTCTCTAGTTTGATTTCTCTCCTCCTGCAAATCTGAGATCTAGTCAGTATTTCAGTCTATGCAGAGTCCCTCTCTTCTGCCTTCCTTTTCTCTCTCCAGCCTGGTCTTCTGTCATGTGTTAGTGAATAATCTCCACTTCTCTAAGAGTACCCCCTCTTATATACAATCTCACTCATTCTAGCCATGTGACCAGACTGAGGCTTGGTCTACACCTAAAACTTAGGTCAATCTAGCTATGTGGCTCAGTGGTGTCAAAAATTCAGATGCAAGCGACATAGTTAACCCAACCTATGCCACAGTATAGACACCATTAGGTTGATGAAAGAATTCTTCCATCAACTTAGCTACCATCTCTAGAGGGGGTAGATTTTCCACAGCAATGGAAAAACCCTTTCCAACACTGTAGAAAGCATCCACACTACAGTGTTACAGCAGCCTGGCTTCAGCACTGCCATGTGGTGCTTGTTGTGTAGACACAGCTTGAGAAACTCTAGCCCCTTTCCCCCATGCAGGCTTTTGTATAGACAGTTCACTGTGCCATTGGGTTAGGCAGAGCCAGCAGTTGAGAGACAATCCAAGTTGATGGACCTAGATTGTTCTATGATGGATCCTAAATTATAGACAGCACCCCTGCAGCTCCCATTGGAGCACCGGAGGGGGCCATGCCGCAGCTTCTGGGAGCCACGTGGTGCGCCCCCCAACCCCGCACCCCGGCTGGAGCGCCGGAGCGGGGCCATGCCGCAGCTTCCGGGAGCTGTGTGGTGTGGCCTCCAACCCTGCGCCCCGACTGGAGCTCCGGAGCAGAGCAAGCTCCAGACCCCACTCCCCAGCAGGAGCTCATGGGCCACCTTAAAACAGCTTGTAAGCCGGACCTGGCCCACGGGCCATAGTTTGCCCACCCCTGTTCTAGGTGTTTGCAAACTGATTGCTTAATTATTTGCTTCATTATCTTTCCAGGTACTGAAGTTAAAATGACTGGTCTGTAATTCCCCAGGTTGTCCTTACTTCCCTTTTTATAGATGGCCAAATATAATGCCATTTTTCAGTCCTCTGGAATCTCTCCCGTCTGCCATGACTTTTCAATCTAATCACTAATGCAGGGGTGGGCAAACTACGGCCCGCGGGCCGGATCCGGCCCCTCAGGGCTTTGGATTCCAGCCTGCGGCGCCACTGGCACCACATCCCTGCAGCCCCCGGGCGGGGGGGCAGAGGGCTCCATGCGTTGCCCTTGCCTCCAAGCACCGCCCCCCACAGCTCCCATTGGCCGGGAACGGGGAACCGCGGCCAATGGGAGCTTCGGGGGAGGTACCTGGAGGCATGGCAAGGGCAGTGCACGCAGAGCCCTCCGCCCCTCCTCCCCCAGGGGCCGCAGCGCTTCCTTGAGCGGCACGGGGCCGGGGCCAGGGCCAGGGCCAGGGCAGGCAGGGAGGGAGCCTGCTGGTCCCAGTGCGCGCTGTTGCCATCCCGGAGCCGCTTGAGGTAAGCAGGGCTGGAGCCCGAACCCCTCCTGTACCCCGCTCCACAACCCCCTGCCCTGAGCTCCCTGCTGCACCCTGCACCCCTCCTGCACTGCAACCCCCTGCATACTATTTCCCCATCCAGTTGTGGCCCTCGGCCCAAAAAGTTTGCCCACCCCTGCACTAATGGCTCAGATACTTCCTCAGTCAGCTCCTTGAGTATTCTAGGATGTATTTCATCAGGCCCTGGTGACTTGAAGACATCTAACTTGTCTAAGCAATTTTTAACTTGTTCTTTCCCTATTTTAGCCTCATTTTCACTGGCATTCACTATGTTAGACATCCAATCACTACTAACCTTTTTGTTTCAGCTTTCACCAAAAAAAGTCATAATAGTCATAATTATGCAGCATAATAGACTGACTTTGTCAAGATCAGGCTGTTTTTTTGACACAGAATACAAAATGGCAGTTAGCACATAAAGACAGGATGCACAATGGAGGTCACAGAACAAAATTAAGTTCATAATTTGATAGACATACACTATTACAGTCTTTGCACTATCCTTTTTTCCCTTCAAGCTAACTGATTGCCATCTAAACGTGTAAAGGCTAGTATGGGCACTCGCTATACTTTGTTCCAGGGTACAAACATTTGTTCTTTATCCTAGGACAGTGGTTTTCAAACTAGGGTACACAAACTCTTGTCAGGGGGCATGTGAGAAAAATCCTGTACTGGCGGACCACACATTTTATTTAATACAGAACTTTTCAAACTGTGGAGCACGTACCCCTAATGGGGGCGCAGAGGACTGTTTGCGGGGTAGGGGGGGGAAGAGAGGCAGCTAGGCCAGCCCCACACAGCGGGGCTTAGGAAGGGAGCACCACTCCACCCCCGACTCACCTCAGCGGGCCACCCACGCTGTCTGGGTTGGGGGGGGGGCACAATGAGCTAAGCCCCCCCCCTTGGAGTTACATTTTTAGTTGTGCTCCCCCAAATACAGACAGGCTGGGTGGCCCACTGAGTTGAGTCAGGTGATGGAGGTGGCGTTCCCTCCCTGAGCCACCTGGCATTGCTGCTCGCCCCCCCTGTACATTCCTCTGTGCCCCCCTAGAGGGGGGGTGCACCCCATAGTTTGAAAACTTCTACAAGCTGCTGCTAAATAGAAGGCAGAAAACTTGGGGGGCACATGACCCCATGTGCCTCCCCACGCATTGCCTCTGCCTATTTCAGATGGGAGTATAGGGTACACTACATTATTTGGAAAGGGGTACGCAGCCTAAAAAGTTTGAAAACCACTGCCCTAGGATGATCTTTAAGGTAAAAAATAAATAATTATTTCCTTATCAAATGCATAGGGAATGTTCACATTAGCCTTTGCAAACATGTAACGTACCTTGATTTAATTGGCAATTTATTAACTTGGGGGGAGAGTAAAAAGTACAGTGGAAAAAGACAAGGCAGTTGTAGTTGACCACCTAACACATGTTAGAACTATAATTTATGTCCACATTAGAACTGAAACATATGTTAAAAATATACCTTTTTTTCTAGTGAAGATAAGGCCCTTGCATTGATGTATAGAGGCAACAGTGTTTTCTATATGTAACGGTGTCCATTTTAAGATCTTTTTTTTAATTAACCTGTTACTTAATGGGACTGAGACAAGGTGGGTGAAATAATTTATTTTATTGGACCAACTTCTGTTGGTGGAAGACACAGAGACAAGCTTTTGAGTAACACAGAGCTCTTCTTCTTCTTCATTGGACTGTTCTTCCTTATCCATCCCCCATAAAACTTCAATTATAGTTTATATTCCTAATACTTTTGGTCTCTGTGGCAGCTTTCACTGTCTGACCTAGGGACTCATCAGCACCTGCTCAGTAATGACAATTTTCAGGAAGATGCTAGCTGTTTATGTAGAAGGCTGAACAAAACTCTTTAATGTTTTCTGTTCTCTCATTACACATTATCTCTGGGAAATCTAATCTGCAAACACAAATTCAACTACCATTTCTATGCTGACAACTCACAGATATACCTCTCTAACCCAGACCAGTCTCCTTTGGTCCAAACTAAAATCACAGCCTGTCTCTCTGAAAGCTCCTTGTGGAGGTCTAGCCACCAGCTGAAGCTGAACATGGTTAAAACAGAGCTTCTAATCTCCCCCACAAATCATCTCTGCTTCCTCTTTTCCCAATCCCTGTAGACAACACAACCATACATGCCTGTCATGAAGGCCCATAACCTGAGAATCACCTTTGCTCAGACTTCACTCTATGTAATCAAATCCAGACTATATCTCAATCTTGCTGATCTTTCTGGATAACATCTCTAAAATGCATTCTTTTCTATCCGTCACATAGCTAAAACTCTTATCTAAGCTCTCATCCATCTCATATCTTGATTACTACAACATCGTTCTCTCTGTCCTTGACAAATACAGTCTTGCTGCATTCAGATCCATTCAGAATGCTGCTGCAAAGGTTATTTTCCTACCCTGTCACTTTGACCATGTCACCCCTCTCATTGAATCCCTCCAGTGGCTCCCCCTTCTCTTATTTTTACATCGAACAAACTGCTTGCATTCATTTTCGAGACCCTTTATTGTCAATCCTCATAAACATCTGCATAACTACTTCATTATCCACCTTCAAATCACTCCTCAAAATTCTCCTTTGCCATGATGCCTACAGAGTACTTGATAACAGGCTGCTAGCGGGCAGAGATCACTGCCTATATGCCGACCAATAATGTCTCTTTGTTTACTTGTATTTCCACATCTGTCTACATCCATCTTTTGTCTCCTGTGTTAGCTAAGTAACTCAGGGCTGTGGGAATTTTCACACCCTTAGCACTACAGTTAGGTTGACCTAACAACTAGTGTAGAGGCAGCTAGGTCAACAAAAAAATCTTCCATCAACCTAGATACCACCCTCAAGGTGGATTAACTAGCTAGAATGCCTTCTGTTGATGTAGGAAGCATCTACACTACAGCCATGAGGAGGGAGGGATGGATAGCTCAGTGGTTTGAGTATTGGCCTGCTAAACCCAGGGTTGTGAGTTCAATCCTTGAGGGGACCATTTAGGGATCTGGGGGGAAAAAAAAGAGTTGGTGTTGGTCCTGCTTTGAGCAGAGGATTGGACTAGATGACCTCCTGAGGTCCCTTTCAACCCTGATATTCTATGAAAGCACTTCTGACCATAAGACTCTTGGGCAGGGACCATTTTTGTTTCTGTTTTTGTACAGCACCAAGCACAAAGGGATCCTGGTTTATAACCAGGGCCGCTATACACTATGGTAATACAAATAATAAAAGTAACATAAAATCCTTTACTTTTGCTCTCACCACTACCACCAGAAAGGAAATGATACATTTTCCATTAGAGACTCCAATTTTTAGGGCTATAAAATCCACTCCAGGCCTGAACAGTTGTGACTCACCCATGTATTTTGCTCCTCTTAAAGAAAATAACTTTACTCACCACACTCCAAAATGGTCTCTTATTTCATTGCCTCCCTGACCTCTCCATTCTGCTGATGGTGCTAGTCTCTATGCCCTATTTGTCCACTTCCCCCCCCCAATCATCTGGGTACCTTTTTCCACATCATTCCCTTCCAATTCTGCTCTGCCAAGCCATTATCCTCTCTTCCCTTGAAATTCCATTCTCAATACTAAGAAGATGAGTCAAATAATTACAATATTTTAAAATTATCTTTAAATCTACCTCTCAAGATGTGCACAAGCCTAAATTGAGTAATCTTGTAATCTTATTGCTGTAATCCTTGTCCATTCTCACCCTCTTCCTACTGTTTGTTATCCTCAATCATTTACATCATATCTAGTATATTATAAATTCTTCAGGACAGGGACCATGACTTTCCATTTATTCTGTACAGTGCCATTCACACTTCTGGGTGCTGTAAAAATAATATATGATAGTCTCTGCTCAGCCCCTTTTCCTAAATCTCTGGAGTCAGTACAGATGCTCTCACAGCACAGTATTATTCTGTATCAGTTATTACAGATAATCCTGCCTGTATAAGCATGGGGATACAGAGAACAATAAATCAGACTGGCAGGTCTTTCCAATGGTGGCTCTTTAATCTCTTAAAATGCAAAATAGATTTTCAGATCAGCAAACCTGATACAATATCCCTGCTCCAAAAGGATGCCACATTTTAAACATGATTTCTTTCCCCATAGACCTAACAAATCTCATTCTTCAGGGTTTAAAATTTAGTCTGTGAGGGTCAGGATGGAAAATGATAAGCAGCATAGTATTCTGAGGAAGCTTTGTTTTTCTCTGACAAATCACATAGTAACCATTGTTAGAGGAATCAGTGGTCTGGATGGATTTTAAAATTTGCTGTGGCTCAGTTTTGCCATTGTCATTACTGTTTCCATTAATGGAAGAAAAATTAAATGGAATACTCTCTTCAACTTAAATTTGATAGTTGTGTATTTATGGAGAAGGTGTTCATAATATTATAATCCAATCTCTCTTTTTAATTTAGTAAGCAGAGATGGATATTTCCTACCAAAAGCAATATTACTGGGCATTTATGAGCAATGTTTCTTTTGTGCTTCTTGTACTTATCAGACAACATTAAAGAAAGGTCTGTTCTTTTTATATCTCCCTCTTACTCCTTTTAGCTGCTGCTGCTCCAAATGCATTTGGCTGTTAACACAGCCACAAATGTTAAGTAAAATATTTCTAATGCAAAGGAACAAATGCCAAGTTTATACACAGAATGTAACAATATTATCATTAGTTCAAAATCCATTAGTGGGCTGAATCATCTCAAAATATTTCAAACTGCACTGAACAGTTATCTGCTCTGTTAAACAAAAGAGGCTTTTGTGCCAGCCCATAAACAGAGTGGTATCAAAACAGTTTCATAAGTGCTTTTAAAATAAAACCTGACACATACTTCATTGGCTAAACTTGGCCATACAATCTTTAGACAAGACCTTTGTAACAGTCAGAAGGGAGCAAAATTTAGATCTTCCATCTTACTGCCACTCTGTCACCTCCCCTTAAGTATCTATCAAACTGAAGTCACATTTTTTCAAAAGGAGGTTAAACAACATGAAACTTAGAGTAAATCAATCTTTACTTTTACAGGATCTTCCATTTTACATTTAGAAAAAGTGTTAATGTTTTGTGTGCATGTGATTTAACTGAAAATAGTAATTAACAGAGAAAAAATTGTCATTTCTTTTTGGGTTTGTTCTAGTCCCTCAGTATTTCCTTGGTTTAGACGGGGGTGAGGAAAGCTTTAAAAATACAGAACTTAATAATGGGAAGAAAGCATTTGCTTCTGAGAGCAGCAGTATTCACAATAGGGAATTACTAAAACTATGACAGGTATGTATACAGTATTGTGAAAACTACTGCATTATTTTATACAGCAGCTGGAACAAAATCCTGGATGTCTCACAATCAAGCTTCAGTCAGAGTACAGTAAAGACACAGCCCAAGTGGCACCAAAAATTACTTCCTAATGGTCATGGATACAGGCAAGATTTTCATGTTCATATTGCAGGATGTATCTGCAACTTTTGATACAAGAAACAATGAAGTACTGCTAAACTGTCTGCGTAACACAGCTGGGGTAAATCATAACATTACAATGAATCCAATGACTTCTCTCCAGTTGAACCCAAAGAATGATGATTGGTAAGAGGGCCTTTGGGGAAGAGGAGTAATCATGAAGAATCTCACTAGGATCCATACTGAATATCTACATGAGACCACTTACATTGTGAGATGCTCTGGGCTCAGCTGCCAACAATATGCTGATGACATTCAAATGTCTATCTCATTTGTCACTGATCCAATGACTCCCATTACTAAAAATATTACAATGCCTATAAAAGATCAGATGGCAGCTGGCTCAGACCAACCCAGACAAGACCAAGTGATACTGGCTGAAAGGGGGGGAAGCACTTTGAAGAACTAGCTAGAACTCTGCACACCTCTACCTTTCTGTCAAAGACATACAGCCTCCTTTTGTCAGAATGGTTCAAAGTCTTGGGGTCTGTTTGAATCATCAGTAAAGCTTAGCTCACTAGGTAGCACTTGTGGCTAAAAACATCTTTTTTCCAATCTCCAATGCACTAGGAAACTTTACCCCTACCTCCGGGATGAGAAGCTGGCCCCAGTGATCAATGCATTTGTCACCTCCCAGACAAGATTACTGTACTTCACAGTACACACAAGAGCACATCAAGACTGTACTTCAGTCCTCCCCATTCATTTCCACTACCAGTTTAAGGGCTTTGTCCCAATCTCAAAACAGTGAGTTAAATCACAGCTACATGCATTTAAAGAATGCATTTCAATCTATGAACTGCTAAAACAAATGTCTTTCTTTGGGTCACCATATACCACAAAGCCCAAAACAAAGCACATGAGAGCCAAGGATGAAGTATTCTCAGTTCAAAAGATTCAGCTATGGAACACCGGAAGAGATAGCTTTAATCCAAAATCTGATCCTTTTTATGAAATACTACAAAAACTAGTAGATTACTTCAGGGAACTCAGCTGAAGAAGACTATCCAAGCAATCTTCTCTGAGATTCTTCCTGTCCCACAAGTAAAGGAAGACAGAAGGCAGAAGATTCTGGAACGGAATGGCAAGCTAGGTAAGTACTAAGGTAAAGGTTTTGTGGAACACTGATCCAACTTCTATGGAGGGAAGAAATAAGCACTTAACACTAAATTGAGATGTTGAGAACAAAATTATCAAGAAACCAAAGAACATTAAAAGAATACATTCTTTAATAATTTATATACTAATGTTAGGAATTGGAATTGCTGATCTGTGAGCATAAATTCAATCTAGTTGATATTACTGAAACCTGATGGGATGATTCACACAATTGGAATGTTAAAATCAGTGGTTATAAGATATTTAGGAAGGATTGAGTGGACATAAGGAGAGGGAGAATGGCACTCTACATCAAAAATGGCACAGAAGAAAATTATCTTAAATCCTTATGGATCAATGTCCTAAGAGATAAAGCACAAGCTGGAGTACTAACTGTTCTGCTACAGACTACCAAACCATACTAGGGAACACAGTGACCATCCTCTTTATGTACCTATCTGTAACGTAGAAAAAAATATGTTCATGGAGGTCTTCAATTCGAGTGACATATGATGCAGGTTTCATGCTGCCAGTACTAAAACATCCTTGGAATTTCTAAATAGTATAGATGACCATTTCCTAACTCAAAAACTAGTGCAGATAACATGGTTGTATTCTCTGTTCCACCTTGTCCTAACAGAGAAAGAGAAACTGATCACACAACTAAAAATTAATGCTAGTAGGTACAAGGCGGACTCTCCATAACTGACAACGTTTAATCAAAATTGGATTTTTTCCCCCCTAAAATGCATGCTTTAGAAATTATTTTGGGTAAGTTCTATGGGCTGTGCTATACTACAGAGGAAATCAAACTAAATTATTACAATCCTCACAGGGTATCTTAATGGGACAGCAGGATGCACACCAATGACAGGGCACCCTGGTGGTATGACAGGGAGCGGCAGATGGGGGACGCGTGGGTGACCGAGTGCCCCGGTTCGGGGGGGGGGGGGGGGGAAGGGGGGGGGGGGGGGCGGGGCGCCCCGGGGGGGTGGGGGGGGGGGGGGGGCCGACGAGGCGCGGGTGACTGGGCGCCCCGACTCGCTGGAGGGGACGCGCGGGTGACTGGGCGCCCGGGCTCGATGGGGGCGAGGGGAGGGAACTCACGAGTTGCTCTCTAAGCGGCGGCGGGTCTCTGCTGAGCAGGCCCCGTCTCCATGGGAACCGTAGCTGCTGCTGGTGTTCCAAGAACACGCCTCCCCAGGGAACGTGGGCCCCAACCCCATCGGGACCGCCCGTGGGGTCCGCTTCAAACCCCTTCCCTCGCGCCCTCATGGAGGCCCCCCCTTGGCCTCTGACCGGGTCTGGCATCATGCCAATGTCTTGAGACGCGCCTTGGGTGTTGTGCCAGCTGCTGTGATGTAAACAATGGCAGGAACCGCACCACTGTACTATCCACCCCCCCAGTCCACATACCCCATATGCCTCTGCAGCCTTACTCTCCTACCCACTTTCAGTAACTATCATCAACCAAAGCTCCCACTAAAGCATAAGCCAACTCCTCCCCATTATCACATGTCTCCATTTACCTGAGCTGTCCCCATTGAGGGAGCTGCACTCTATCACTACCCCACCCACTGTTTCATGTTCTCTCTCTCTCTGTATATAGATGTGTGTGTGTGTGTTAGTCTCTAAGGTGCCACAAGTACTCCTGTTCTTTTTACCACCCCACCAATGTACCATCCACCCTATTCAACCCTCTACCCCATAAACCCCTCCACCAAATCCCTATCCACCCTCACCCCATCAACCCACATCCGGTCACGCTCAGCCCATTCCAATACTTCTATCAAACAACCCTCACCAATGCCCCATTCACCTATCAACCTCTCACCAGTGTATTCTCCACCAATGTCCCCACTGACGACTCATCCATCTATATCCCCCCATTAACACCCATCATCTCACATTCACCATCAACCCATTCTCTAATCAAGTCCTCAAATCCCCCATCAACCTCACCAACCCCCTAGCTACCCATTCCCCCCACCAACCTGTGCTCCCAAAAATTCCCCACCAAGGCCCTATCCACTCATATCCCTCATCAACCCCCAGAATCTATCAGTCCTTTCCCAATGTCCCATTGATCTGTCCCTTATTCACCTACATCATCTAAGCCCCCATGAACATGCTCTGCCATAGGAGATTCATACAATTTCCTTCATTTTCTTCAATCATGTGGTCATCATACCTCCCATTCGCTAGTCCTGGCTGTCCCGCCCATTATTATCCAATTTAAGCCCTTTACCTCCTACCAGCTCTCTCTCCACACACAATTAGCTAGTATCAGTCCCTTTCCCCAAAATTGCCTCTAACTCTACCTTCATTAGTGTTGCGAATTATACCTATAGGTCACGCGCAGTTCGAGTCTAGGCTGAGGCACATAAACAAATCCACAACTGCAGAGTATCCAAAGATAACAGGTTTATTATGCCCGAGTGCGGTGCCCCCCTGCTAATCAGGGAGGGACCCAAAATGGAGGTTACACAAAGATTATATACCTTTAAGCAAGGCATGCTGCCCTCGTGCATCGTAAGCCTTAGCCAATAAACAAGCCTTTTTCTTATCTACCACCTATCCCCGCTAGGCCCTTGCCCATGCTGCCTAGGGTTGCAACTACTTAGGCATGCGGTTAGCTTTTTTCCCTGTTGCCCTTATCTCTTTGTGTCCAGATGTCCCCCTTCCTCCCCCCTTGTCTCCTGGTACGCGATGTGCTTGCTTCTAGCTAAGGGCGGGCCCAAACCAAAATGGAATTACATAAGCAAATTTTCCTTAACATTAGGAAGTACTAAACATCACCATCACACCCCTTCCCGTCTTCCCCAACAAACAGGTGTCAGCCCTGTTCTTTTAGCTCCTCCCCGATTATGCAGTATTATCCCCTTTACCTACATTTTCCACAAATTCTCCCTCCCTCTTGGCAGGTATCAGCCCCTTCACTCTATCACTGGTTTAAGGCAATGCACCAACTGCATGTTGTCTTTTTTTGTGACCTAACCAGGGTTCAAATTTGTGGGTGAGGGCCAATAAGCCAGGGTTCTTCTCCTTCACCATTGAGAGGGCACAGACCACTCACAGCAGCACCCTTCATCCCAGCCATAACTCTAATCCTAGCCTGGTCCAGAGGGGAAGCCCAGTGGGGCAGAGTTGTGGTTGGCATGTGAACCTGCTCCACATTCACCCCACAGTGGCAGCTCCTGTCCTGCAGGGCTGGGCCCGGCTCCCCATTCTGGGAATTGCGACCTGGCACAAGTGGTCACACTGCCACTCAGGTTTAGCACAGTCACCCCTCTATCATGACAGTCATGACCCACTGTTTGGGAAACCACACTATATTACATGATCACATGTCCCTCCCCTAATATTATTCCTTTTATACCCCCATCACAACATCTAGTATCAGCCTCTTCCTCAATTCTATCGCTTTCTCCCCCTCACACACATACATTAGCTCAGTAGTTCTCAACCTGGGGTGCATGTACCCCTGGGGGTACACAGAGGTCTTACAGGGGTACTCAACTCATCTAGAGCAGTGTTACTCAACCTGGAGGTTGCAACCCCCAGGGGGGTCATGGGACAGGTTTGGGGGGGTCACAAGTGCAGGGCCAGCATTAGGGGTAGCAAGCAGTGCAATTGCCCAGGGCCTCGTGCAGCTAAGTTACATGCTTCAGCTCCAGGGGGTGAGGATTCTGGCTTCAGACAAGGCTCACAAGTGAAAAACAAGCTCAAGTATCACACTGAAATGCAAGTACAATATTTATATTCTAATAACATTGTTTTATAATTATTTGGTACAAATGAGAAAGTAAGCACTTTTTCAGTAATAGCATGCTATCACACTTGTATTTTTATGTCTGATTTTGTAAGCAAGTAGTTTTTAAGTGAGGTGAAACTTGGGGTATGCAAGACAAATCAGAATCCTGAAAGGGGTACAGTAGTCTGGAAAGGTTGAGAACCATTGCACTAGCTGATATTTAGCTTAAAGTGAAAGTTAAGGGGTGATTTGATTACAGTCTGCCAGTATCTATATGGGAACATATATGTAATAATGGGTTCTTCAGTCTAACAGAGAAAAGCCTAACATGATCCAATGGCTGAAAGTTGAAGCTAGACAAATTCAGACTGGAACTAAGATGTAAATTTTTAAATGGTGAGAGGAATCAACCCCTGGAGCAATTTACCAAGGGGCATGGTGGAGTCTGCATTACTGACAATGTATAGGTCAATACTGGGTGTTATTCTAAAAAGATGCTCTGGGAATTATGTTAGATATGTTTATGGGCTATGTAATACAGGAGGTCAGATTAAATTATCATGATGGTCCCTTCTGGCCTTGGAATGTGTGAATCCATTATATAAGTCCCTTCCCCCAGTGCCTCTTCCCACATATTCCATCCCCACCCCTAGGTTATCTAGTATCAACTGATTTCTTCCCACCCCATCCTGCACACAAGCTGTATTTCTGAAGGATAGTGCCATGACTCCTTTTAGCTGCAGCTCTTAGGAGTAGTTATGTAATGAGCAGACTCCCAACACCTATTACACATTGCTTGGGAAAGTTCTGAAGAGTTCATAACAATCAAGCTCATGTCTAGCAAATAGAGGTAATTGCATAATGCAGGAATAGGGATTTTTGTTAATGAGACATTGCTAGGAACCCATAATTTAAAGTTATTTTTAATATATCCAGAAACCAAAATAAGATTTGAACTCCTTCTTCTCCTCCTTCCCGTACTCAATTAACTATCTATGTGAGATGGAGGAAGAAGCAGGATGTAAAGTATCATCCGCTTTAGTGACTCTCAATGACTCATCTGTCTGGCAAGCACGTAGTTAACTTACTGACATGTTTGTTCACTGATGATTTATCTCAAGTTTCCAGGTTCTGCCAGACTAAAGAGACCTCATGCCTCCTTTTTCCAACCAGAGCCTTATAGAAATTAGCATTATGGTAGAGGTGTATAGGATCAACAACAACAAAAAAATTGTTGCATTGTCACTGATTCAGGCATATTTCTTATTTGGATAATAAAATAAATGCTTTTAAGAATAACAATATAATGTCCTCCCCAATACTAAGGGACTTATAGCCACCAAGAAGGTTTTTCCATTAATAATTGTTATAAAAACTAGACTCAATGGTGAGTTATTTGCCCTTTGAGATGCCTGATGTTTAATTTGACTATATTTTTATATATATAAATTGACACCTTTTCTGAACAGAAGAATAGGATTTGTCTCAAACTTAAAAAAAAAAAAAAATCTCTGGTCTAAGACCAAGCTGGGAATCTTTTGGCCCCAAAAGAAAATTTTTCAGAAAGTTCTGAGCATGTGAAAGTTGAGTTATAATGAGAGTACCAACACAACCTTTACTATATAGTAGTCCTACCTAACCATCCATCATTGTAACAAAATGCACATAGTACAGCTGGACACTAAGCACAGGTCCACACAACAATTTAGTGCATGGCAAGCTGAAGTGTAAGTCTACAGTGCTCGAGTTCGCCACACACTAGCTGTGGACTCTGTTACTGAGCTCTACAAATTCTATAGTGGGCTTTGGCCTACTGCTGTTTCAAAAATCAAAAGGTCAAAACACACTAAAGAACTTTAAGTGCACAGTAACAGGGTCCACATGACAACTTAGTACACAGCAGGCTAGCGACTGTAGATTTACACCCCAGCTTCCCATGTGCTAATTCTCTCTATGGACAAGCCCTAAGGCCCAGATCCTCAAAGGCAGCACCCAAATCTATATTTCACAATAACTACAGGTGTATGAAGTCATGCCTTATGACTTAGCTGGATAGTGGAGTTGAAGCCTGAAAAAAGGGTGTAGTGCCCTTTCCTGTGAATCCCTAGCTGTCCTCTTACTTCCGGTGCAAGGTAGGCTTACCAGATACAGCTGGGAATCAGTTCTTTCTGGAAAGGCAGAGCCTCAAGGCTAAATCTTTCCTTTGTGGCACTAGGTGCTCCTGGTCAATATCAAGCCTTGGCTATCCACTAGATTGCGTTACAGAAGAGGGCTATCAGGCTCAGTTGGCAGGCAGCCTCTCAGCTTGAGAAAGACAAAATGGAGTCCGGGATCCTCTGTCACAGAGAGCAACTCACAAGCTGCACCGTCTTCTTCTGCTGTAACCTGACCCACGGTAACCAGCTCCACCCAAGAGAGGTGATGGCTAGGGAGCTAGAAACCCAACCATGGGTCCCATTGCTGGACCATAGGCTTGGTCTACACTACAAAGTTAGGTCGACATATGCCGCATTAGGTCAAGTTAATAAAGTATGTGTTTACACTACTGAGTCCCTTCCACCAACCTAAAGGTCTTGTAAAGTCAACCTCTGTCCTCCATCTCTGCGAGAGGCGTAGCGCTTCAATAAACATTCACACGTCGACATGGGGATAGTGTAGACACTGTGCTGTGTAATTCAAATGAATTAGCCTCTAGAAGGTTTCAGAGTAGCAGCCGTGTTAGTCTGTATCCGCAAAAAGAACAGGAGTACTTGTGGCACCTTAGAGACTAACAAATTTATTAGAGCATAAGCTTTCGTGGACTACAGCCCACTTCTTTGGATGCTGTGGTGGGGCGATTACCCCACACCCAGAGAGACTGGGCTGCGGCAGGCCTAGGCGCCTGCGTAGACGCGCGGCCAATCAGGAGAGGGCTTACTGGGAGCCAATAAGAAGGCAGATTGGAGCCAGCCAATCAGGGCCCGGCTTAGCCATATAAAAGGCTGCCCAGAGCAGGAGCAGTCAGTCTGTCCCAGACCTTCAGAGGGGAAGGTCTGTCTCCAGAGCTGAGAGGCCAGCACCACGGACAGCGCAGTGCAGTGCAGGCCAGCCTGAGAGAGTGGGAGAAGGCCCCACTACATAGCCTGCTAGGCGGCAGGCCTGAGAGGAGGAGGCCTAGCGTAGAGAAGGGCTGTTGGGGAACTGGTCCAGAGGGATAGTCAGAGGAGGAAGGAGAAGAAGGACAGTGAGACTGTCACCCGAGGGCCTCTGGACCGGGACTCAGAGTAGTGGGCGGGCCTGAGTCCCCCCCCTTTTTCCCCCTTTGTTTGCGGTGCTGCCCTACGCACAGCTACGGGTCGCAGGGAGCGGCCTGTCAGCACCACACCAGGTCCTGGACTGTGAGGATCGGACTCGAGGGTGTGGGGCTGTTGTTTAACCACCCCCCAGAAAGGGGGTGTGATTGGACAAAGGGACACTGTCGGAGGACAGTGCTCTGGAAGAGGACGCCGACGTCGGGAGCAACGCAAGTCCGTGCACCCCACAGAGGCGAGACGACAGGCGGAACGCCACCCAAAGAGGGCGCTATACTGGCGCAAAACTAATTCCCCGAAGCGGCCAGGAGGAGGCGCCACAGCGGTGAGCTACCGACCCTGTCACAGATGCATATAGAATGGAACATATATTGAGGAGATATATATACACACACATACAGAGAGCATGAACAGGTGGGAGTTGTCTTACCAACTCTGAGAGGCCAATTAAGTAAGAGGAAAAAAAAACTTTTGAAGTGATAATCAATGGCTCAGCCATTACAAACATTGAATCTATCTCCCCTTGTAAGTATTTTCACACTTCTTATCAACCTGTCTGTACTGGGCTAGCTTGATTATCACTTCAAAAGTTTTTTTTTCCTCTTACTTAATTGGCCTCTCAGAGTTGGTAAGACAACTCCCACCTGTTCATGCTCTCTGTATGTGTGTGTATATATATCTCCTCAATATATGTTCCATTCTATATGCATCCGAAGAAGTGGGCTGTAGTCCACGAAAGCTTATGCTCTAATAAATTTGTTAGTCTCTAAGGTGCCACAAGTACTCCTGTTCTTTTTCCTCTAGAAGGTGTCCCACAGTGACCGCTCTGGAGAGCACTTTCAATTCCACTGCACTTCAGCCAGGTACACAGGAAACAGCCACCCCCCTGTTAAAGACCTGGGAACTTTTGAATTTTCATTTCCTGTTTGATCAGCATGGAGAGCTCATCAGCACAGCTGACCATGGATACTCAAGGCCACAAATGCACTCCAACATGGAGAGCACACAGGAGGTAGTGGATCTTATTGCTGTGTGGGTAGAAGAGTCTATGCAGGCAGAGCTCCGAACCAGCAGAAGAAACATTAACATGTATGCCAAAATCGCGCAGGTCATGGGGGAGAAGGGCTACACCAGGGACACACAGCAATGCCGCGTGAAAATAAAGGAGAATTGGCAAGTATATCAGAAGACAAGGCAGGCGAACAGTTGCTCTGGTTCTGAGCTACAGACATGCCACTTCTATTAGGAGCTGCATGCGGTTCTAGGTGGCCACCCCACCACTACCCCAAAATGCTCCATGGACACCTCCTTCCCTGGGGCGACCTCGGGCAACAACAAGGACGACATTGTTGACGAGGAAGAGGAGGACGAGAATGCGTGGCAGGCAAATGGAGGATCCATTCTCCCCGACAGCCAAGACCTTTTTTTAACTCTGGAGCCCAATCGCCTCACAGGACCAAACAGCCAAAATGCTTCTGAAATAAATGTAGTCAAACTTTACTAATTCTGGGTCACTGAGAACGAAAATGATGCTTAAAATTGTTGATTGGCTCTAGTTTTCAAGATATGCTATTGGGTCAGTATATACGACCCTTGACTTGGGAATGGCGGAGGATAAGTGAGTTATAAAGGGAAGGGATCTCAATTTAAACCAGAAATGACTAAAATACATCTTTGACTGGATGTATGAATAAATCTATGACTGGGTTTGGACAGTACTTGCTTTTTAGGCAAAACAATGAATGATGCAATCTGAAGCTGGTATTGCATCATACATGATATGAATTGCATCATGTTAGTCCTAGAAGTCCTGGATGATGCAATCATAACGAAGCTTACATCACTCTGCTGAACAAATTGCCCTATATCAGCTCTAGAAATCATACAGTGTCATGCTCTCTTATTTGTCAGTGTTTGATTTTGCAAAGGGACACATTTCTGTTTAGCTAAAGTGAGCAGAGATGCCTTGTACTTGTATGAACAGTGCAGATAACTTCTGCTATGTTTGTGGTGAAGTGACTTTTGCATCACAAAAGCACAGTATAACCACTATACTGTGTGCCCAGGCACACAACCCCTCTGGAGTATAAACCCAAAATTATATCCTCTTGCCCTGCACTGGGAACTGTACAGCATAAGCTTATAAAGTTCACCCCCTCCCTCAATGTGGATAGGAATATGCAACATCTTTCTCCCCCTGAATTATGATTCCCATACACTTCACTCCAACTCACTGGTTTAGATAGAGCAAAAACAAGTTTATTAATGACAGAAGATAGATTTTAAGTGATAGCAAATAGATCAAAGCAGATTACCTAGAAAATAAAAAACACAAACTAAACTTTATATATTAAATAGATTGGCTATGAATTAGCAGATTATCTCCCTAAGCGATGATACAAGCAGGCTGAAGATTCTTAAGGCACAAGCTGTACTTGCTTTACAGCTTGGAATCCCCAGGTGTTTCATTCACAGGCTAGAGATCCCTTTAGCATTGGTCCAGCACTTCCCCCAGTTCAGTCTTTGTTCCTCAGGTGTTTCTAGGAGTCTTCTTGTGTGGGGAGTGAAGAACCACAGATGATATCACTCCCTCCCTTATATAGCTTTTGCATATGATGGGCATTCATTCCAAAGCTTGGTTCCCAGACCAGTCTGGAAAAATACTGACCTCCCAAAATGGAGTCTAGAGACATGTGATCTGATCACATGTCCTTGCAGAGTCACAGCAGCCATTACTTACAGGCTTCAGAGTAGCAGCTGTTTGTAGTATTCTCAGGAAGGCTCACCCGCATCTCCAAAGGCCTATTGTTTTTTCCTAGTGGCCCATTTCCCTGAATAGGCCTTTCCCCACCCACTATCTACACTGAAAGCATCTAGTCTAGTGGGTGTTACCCAGGTGTAACTACATTTTAAATACAGATATTTAGGCCTTGGCTACACTTGCAAGTTGGAGCGTATTAAATCAGCCCCGGGCGCCCTAACTCCTGAGATGTCCCCGCTTGCAAGGCACGTAGAGTGCCAGGACTCCGCGGCTGGAGCGCCTCTGGTAATCCACCTCCATGAGAAGCATAGCTTGCTGCACCCCGGCTGGAGTGCCGCGGTGCCAGTGTGTACACCCTGGCTATTAATGTGCTCTGGTCGGACTCCATGAAGTGTCCCACAAAGCCTGTTCTAGCCACTCTGGTCATCACTTTGAACTTTACTGCCCTGCCCTCAGGTGACCAACTGTCAGACCCACCCTTTAAATTCTCTGGGAATTTTGAAATTCCCCTTCCTATTTGCTCAGCAAGGCATGGAGTTCTCTCAGCGCAACTTTCCAGGTGACCATGCCTCCATGCGCCAGGCAATCCCCAGAATGGAGCAATGGCGAGGTGCTGGACCTCATCAATGTTTGGGGGGAGGAAGCTATCCAGTCCCAGCTGCGCTCCAGCTGTAGGAATTATGACACCTATGGGCAGATATCAAGAGCTATGATAGAAAGGGGCCATGACCGGGACCCAGTGTGTGCAGGGTTAAAGTGAAGGAGCTACGTAATGCCTACCACAAAGTGCGGGAGGCAAACCGCCACTCTAGTGCTGCGCCCACGACCTGCTGTTTCTACAAAGAGCTGGATGAGATACTTGGGCATGACCTCACCTCCACTCTGAAGAGCACCATGGACACTTCAGAGGCCATGGCAACCCAGAGTGCAACAAGGCAGGAGGAGGAAAGCGGGAGTGAGGGTGCTGAGGAGGAGGGGGGCCCAGAGCCAGAGGACGACCCGGCATCCATAGATGCATGGAGCCAGGAGCTGTTTTCAATCCAGGAGGAAGGTAGCCAGTTGCAGCAGATGGTGCTGGGGGAAGAACAAACAGCAGAGGAGGTGCCCGGTAAGTGGCTTTTATTTTGGGAAGGGAGTTGTTCGGTGTGGACTATTGGGGCAAGGAGGGTTGCAGAAAGAAGGGTCAGGGCTGCGTGCATGCCTAGATGCGGAATAGAGCATTGATGTGCTCTTTCACATTGTGGTAATCGGCCTCAGTGATCTCATCGAAGGTCTCATGCAGAAGCTGGGCAATCCGCTTGCGCGGGTTCCTTGGCAGAGCTACTGTGCTCCTTGTCCCAGTAAGGCTAACATGTCCGCGCCACTGTTCCATGAGGGGTGGGGGAACTATTGCTGCACACAGGCAATCCGCATAAGGGCCAGGGCGGAAGCCGCATTGTAGTAGAAGACCCTCCCTTGCTTCCCAGGACCCTCAGCAGCGAGATATCTTCCAGGATGAACTCATCCTGTGGAAAATGTGGGGACAGTGTTCAGTATAGGGGCCCCCTGCAGCTGTTGGGTCTCCCCAAGGCACAGGACCCCAGAGGACAGTTCAGCCCTGGAACAATCAGTCACCCTTGCCCCAGTGATTACTCACCATTTTGGTGCTCTTGTGGGTTATGTGCGCTCACTTTGGGACGGGCACTTTCTGCTATTGTGGCTGAATCATTGCTCAGTCTAGTGTGAACAATGCTGCCTCTGTTAAATGTTGCATTTTGACTTTACAGATGCAACCTTGAGATCCCAGACGTCTTTGTTATCAACGGCCGAAAGGCTGCAAAGAATCAGGAAGCAGCCGTGAAGAAGCAAGGGAGGACCTCCTGCATGAAGTCATGCAGCAATCCCTTACTGAGAATCAAAAAGTACAGGAGAGGTGGGATACCGAAAGGAGGCTCCGCCAGGAGAATGCGGATCACCGGCAACAAACCACGGAGCGGCTCCTAAGCATTATGGAGCGCCAAGCAGACTCAATGCAGACACTCATAGTACTGCAGACGGAGCAGATCTGCGCCTGCCCCCTCCGCAGACCTAGTCCCAAAACTCTTTCCCTTGTACCCCCATGTCACTGCCAACCCACTTTCCCCAACATCTGGTTTCCTGTTGCCATCAGCTGCCTCCAACACCTGTAGCTTCACCACCCAGCCCTGCAAACTATGACCCTTACCCACTGCACTAAATCCCCTTCACCATGCATTTTAGCCAGCCTGAAGTGCAGCACTCATAGCACAGAGGGTCCTGTGGCACCTTTGAGACTAACAGAAGTACGGGGAGCATAAGCTTTCGTGGGTAAGAACCTCACTTCTTCAGATGCAAGTAATGGAAATCTCCAGAGGCAGGTATATATCAGTGTGGAGATAACGAGGTTAGTTCAATCAGGGAGGGTGAGGTGCTCTGCTAGCAGTTGAGGTGTGAACACCAAGGGAGGAGAAACTGTTTCTGTAGTTGGATAGCCATTCACAGTCTTTGTTTAATCCTGATCTGATGGTGTCAAATTTGCAAATGAACTGGAGCTCAGCAGTTTCTCTTTGGAGTCTGGTCCTGAAGTTTTTTTGCTGTAAGATGGCTACCTTTACATCTGCTATTGTGTGGCCAGGGAGGTTGAAGTGTTCTCCTACAGGTTTTTGTATATTGCCATTCCTGATATCTGACTTGTGTCCATTTATCCTCTTGCGTAGTGACTGTCCAGTTTGGCCAATGTACATAGCAGAGGGGCATTGCTGGCATATATAACATTGGTGGACGTGCAGGTGAATGAGCCGGTGGTGTTGTAGCTGATCTGGTTAGGTCCAGTGATGGTGTTGCTGGTGTAGATATGTGGGCAGAGTTGGCATCGAGGTTTGTTGCATGGGTTGGTTCCTGAGTTAGAGTCGTTATGGTGCGGTGCGTGGTTGCTGGTGAGAATATGCTTAAGGTTGGCAGGTTGTCTGTGGGCGAGGACTGGCCTGCCTCCCAAGGTCTGTGAAAGTGAGGGATCATTGTCCAGGATGGGTTGTAGATCACTGATGATGCGTTGGAGAGGTTTAAGCTGAGGACTGTAGGTGATTCAGACTAACACGGCTACCCTTCTGATACTTGACACTCATAGCACAGCGCTCCAGACAGGAAGGCTGAATATGATAACAGGACATATGCAAATCTGTGATTGTCCTGTTCCCCACCCCGTCCCCTTCCCTCCTCCCACACAGCACAGATGTGTCATGCCATGTGTGTTTCCCCAGAAGTTGTGTTTCTTTTCAATAAATGAATTTTTTGGCTTTGCAAACATTCTTTATTGCATTAAGTAAAAGATAGCAAAGCCCAGGAAAGCAACAGGCACTGCAAGTCAGTCCATCATACATAGCAAACACAGATGTCTACTAGCATTGGAACCACTGCACTTCACTCCTGTGCAGGGCACCAAACATTGCTGGTGGCTTTCAGCATCAAATTGCTCCCTCAAGGCATCCCTAAGCCTTACAGCCCCACGCTGGGCCCCTCTAATAGCCCCTCTAATAGCCCTGGTCTCTGGCTATTCAAATTCAGCCTCCAGGTGTTGAATCTCCATGGTCCATGCCTGAGTGAAGCTTTCATCCTTCCCTTCACAAATGTTATGGAGGGTACAGCACGCAGCGCTAACCGTGGGGATGTTAAAAAAAAAAAAAAAAAAGTCCAGCTTCCCATACAGACAGCACCAGCAGCCATTTAAATGGCCAAAAGCACACTTAACAGTCATTCTGCACTGACTCAGCCTGTTGTTGATCCACTCCTTACTGCTGTCAAGGCTCCCTGTGTATGGTTTCATAAGCCATGGCATTAAAGGGTAGGCCAGGTCTCCAAGGATCACAGTGGACATTTTGACTTCCCCTAAGGTCATCTTCTGGTCTGGGAAGAAAGTCCCAGCTTGCAGCTTCCTGAACAGGCCTGTGTTCCAAAAGATGTGTGTGTCATGCACCTTTCCAGACCAGCCTGTGTTAATGTCCATGAAACACCCACGGTGATCCACAAGCGCCTGGAGAACCATTGAGAAATACCCCTTCCGATTTATGTACTTGGAGGCTAGGTGGTCTGGTGCCAGAATTGGAATATGCGTGCCATCTCACCCCTCTGCAGTTAGGGAAACCCATTTGTGCAAAGCCAGCCACAATGTCATGCACGCTGCCCAGAGTCATGGTTCTTCTGAGCAGGATGCGATTAATGACCCTGCACACTTGCATCAACACGATTCCAACAGTCGACTTTCCCATTCTGAACTGGTTAGGGACCAATCAGTAGCTGTCTGGAGTAGCCAGCTTCCGAATTGCAATAACCATGCATTTCTCCACTGGCAGGGCAGCTCTCAATCTCGGGTCCTTGCGCCGGAGGGTGGGGGTGAGCTCAGCACACAGTCCCATGAAAGTGGATTTCTTCATCCGAAAGTTCTGCAACCACTGCTCATCATCCCAGACTTGCATGATGATGTGATCCCACCACTCAGTGCTTGTTTCCCGAGCCCAAAAGCGGCGTTCCACTGTGGTGAGCATGTCCGTGAATGTCACAAGCAATCTCGTGTCATATGTGTTATGTGTGTCGACATCATTATCGGACTCTTCATTGTCACTTTGTAGCTTAAGAAGTAACTTGACAGCAATTTGTGACGTGCTGGCGAGACCCATCAGCATATTCCTCACAAGTTGGGGATCCATTCCTGCAGACCGAAAGGGAAGACAGAGTGTGCAGTACAAAAAACGTTGAAAGATGACGCCAAATGTGGACAGAAGCACAGGGATTGCTGGGATGCGAAGCGATGCATCACAGGGCATTGGGACAGGACCCAGGATGCCCCGCGTCACCTCTCCCTTCCCACAAGCCACAGTGCCAGAATGGGAAGAGGTGCTTTGTGGGATAACTGCCCATAATGCACTGCCCCCAATGCTGGTGCAAGTGCTGCCAAGTGTGGTTTCGCCACTGCACTTTCAGCTGACAGTATGAACACACAGCAGCGCTTTCTCTGTTGCGGTCTCCAAGGGCTGGTTTAACTCCCGGCACTCTACAACTGCAAGTGTAGCCATGCCCATAGTCAATATTCATGACTTCAGATACAAAAATGATAGATGCATACAAATACAGACGCTCCCCAACTTACACAAGCGTTCCATTCTGGAACACCTTGCGTAACTCGAATTTTGCGTAAGTCGGAAACGTATACCTGACCATTATGCAACAGAAAAAAAAAAAAAAAAAAAAAAAAAAACAACAAAAGTTCTACTTAAAAAAACTTTTTCTGTAAATGCGGATTTGCGTAAGTTGGATTTGCGTAACCCGGGGGGCATCTGTAGGATAATCATATTCAGCAAATCATAACTTTTCCAATTACACCTCACATGACTTATCTTGCATAAAATACATCATAATTATGTCACAATCATATCATATTAATATCACTATAAGGAATAGGGGGTGCAGTCCTCCAGTTATCAGCAATTCAAAACTACCCCCTGGGGAGGGGCACATTTATTATTTCAAACTGGATTATGCAGGGAACAGCAGACAAATAAAGGNACCATTATGCAACAGAAAAAAAAAAAAAAAAAAAAAAAAAAAAAAACTAGTTCTAGCTTACAGAACTTTTTCTGTAAATGCGGATTTGCGTAAGTTGGATTTGCGTAACCTGGGGGGCATCTGTAGGATAATCATATTCAGCAAATCATAACTTTTCCAATTACACCTCACATGACTTATCTTGCATAAAATACATCACAATTATGTCACAATCATATCATATTAATATCACTATAAGGAATAGGGGGTGCAGTCCTCCAGTTATCAGCAATTCAAAACTACCCCCTGGGGAGGGGCACATATATTATTTCAAACTGGATTATGCAGGGAACAGCAGACAAATAAAGGATTTTTAGTTTGAAACAGGGTCAGGGCCTTTTTATTTTTTGTGATTCAGCAAAAGGACAGGACTTGTGGTCCATGCAGGGCCCAAGTCCTTAGGGAAGGGTTGGAAGGACTGGGCCTACTGAAGCCCTGTGAGACTATGGGCTTGTTCTCAGCTGAATCAGTGATGAACTTAAAACCACAAAGAACCCCTTGGGTAGAATTTTGAAGGATTTCTCCTGCCAGAGCCCATGTTAGGCTTGGGGTGATCTCTGGTAAGCATATTATCATGCATGTACATTCTTTTATTTTTAATATGTTTTCTCTGTTGTTATTTTACTTTAAGAATAAAATAGGCTTGCATAGGAAAGGGTCAGTGAACAGATTTTCCAGGGAGAAAGGTGAAATCTGAGCAATTCCAGAGAAGTCTGCAGCTTGGGTGGGGAGAGGGGTCAGAGATAAAAGATACAACCCCATTAAATTTCACATTGCCTGTGTCCTAAAAATAATTAATAAAAAAACAAAAATACTTTAATTGGTCAGATTAGAGCTAGAATCTTGAATTTTTATACAGCCGACCATGCAACTGCTCATGAGATCTGCCTTTTGTTCAACATATTGATCTCCCAGCCCTTAAAATACTTGTTTTATTTCTGATATCCAGCACACCCACCATCCTGCATTAACCTTGGTAACAGGGCTCCTGAAATGCAGAGCTCATCACTCAAAATTAACAGCTAAACCAGGGAGAATTAACTGGATCAGAATCACCAGTTTTGGGTGTATAATGATCCCCACACTGATTAATGCAGCCAATTTGGGTGTGACAGAGCCTGGATAGGTTTGATATAATGAGACACTGAAATAATAACACCAGGCATCTAAGGTGCCTTTAATGCAGGGATCTGCTGCCTAGCTCCCTAATCTTCATGTTAGGGTAAGTGATATGCTCAGGCTCACAGCAAATATTGCCAGCAGATCGAGGGACGTGATCGTTCCCCTTTATTCGACATTGGTGAGGCCTCATCTGGAATACTGTATCCAGTTTTGGGCCCCACACTACAAGAAGGATGTGGAAAAATTGGAAAGAGTCCAACAGAGGGCAACAAAAATGATTAGGGGTCTGGAGCACATGACTTATGAGGAGAGGCTGAGGGAAGTGGGATTGTTTAGTCTCCAGAAGAGAAGAATGAGGGGGGATTTGATAGCAGCCTTCAACTACCTGAAGGGGGGTTCCAAAGAGGATGGATCTCGGCTGTTCTCAGTGGTGGCAGATGACAGAACAAGGAGCAATGGTCTCAAGTTGCAGTGGGGGAGATCCAGGTTGGATATTAGGAAAAACTACTTCACTAGGAGGGTGGTGAAACACTGGAATGCGTTACCTAGGGAGGTGGTGGAGTCTCCTTCGTTGGAGGTTTTTAAGGCCCAGCTTGACAAAGCCCTGGCTGAGATGATTTAGTTGGGAATTGGTCCTGTTTTGAGCAGGGGGTTGGACTAGATGACCTCAGGAGGTCCTTTCCAACCCTGATATTCTATTATTCTATTCTATGATTCTATGAAATAGGTGAGTGTCAGAGCCAGTCTGCGAACTCAGGAGTCCTGTATCCCAGCTACCCAAAGCGGCGTGACCCTGGAGCTTGGAAACTGTTAGGATGAGGGGGGAGCCAGTGCCCTGAAACCCCGGGAGTTTAGGACTTTGACTTCTACATGGGACTTCAGGGAATTAGGTCCTAAGGCTCTGGACCCGCTTGTACCCAGACCTTTGGCCTTGAGCCTATTGCCCGGATGGTTCTGGTTAGGTAGCCCGGGAGGGGGTGGCTCCGAATCTGTAGCCCTGGATGTTATGATGATCGTTATGACCAATCTGGCTGTGGCCCGGGTGGGCCCAGGTCGGGGGCTGGCTTGGCTCTGAATTAACCGGGCGATAGGAGGCGTTAGGACCCGTCAGGAGTCCGGACCCGGCTGCTCTGACGTTCGTCGGAAACTAGCGGCTGCCGCCCGCTACTGCTGAGTAACAAGCGATAAATCGCCCCGGAAGCCGAGACGAAAGAAGCGGGTTGGGTCGGTCTCGGAACCGGGATTGAGACCGGCGCAGGCTCGTCCCAGGTACGTGAATCCCAGGGAGCCGGGGCGCAGCCGTTCGGGATGCTGAGATGCTGACTGTCCGCTCCGGTGCGCAGGCGGCAGCTGCTTCCCCGAGCCCCGCAGCGGGTCGGAGCCTCCCCAGGAGGGATCCTGGCGCTGCAGATTAAATCAGCTGCTCCAGAACCGGGACAGAGATCCGGCCCGACGCGGGCCAGAACCCAGGAGTTGGGGTTTCCAGATTAGCCTGGGCTAGGTCATGAGGCCGGTGCGGTGCGGGCTTGGAGCGCACCGCGCATCCTCTTTCCCTCGGCGCTCCAGGACACCGGGGCGCGGGGTGCTTGAGCGGAGCCTGGTCATTGGCAGGACTCGACCAGCCTGTCAGAAAAAGCCTCATCCGAGCTGAACCGGGGGAGGCTGGCACCTTTGTGCAGCAGGAGGGGCGGGGAACGGGCGCCAGCGGGAGGCGCATCCCCTCTGTTGTTCTTTGTCCAGATTCTCTGCTTCGGGTGCTTTGTAGCGCCGCTCCGCGGAGACAGTCTGGGCCCCCTGGGGAGCTCAGAGACCCAGGGTGGGAGCTGCGTGTTCGCGTGCGGTGAGTGATGGGAACAGACTGTCTCCGCTGGCATGGCGCAGGCACAAAATGTTCCGGTGCCCAACCTGCGCGTCAGGTGTCCAATGGCCCCGCGCTCTGCGGCTCCCTTCTCTGGAGCTGGGATCCACCTCCCCCTCCTCCGGACCCTAGCTCCAGTGGCGGCTGATCTGGTTCTGCCGGCTCTTGGGAAGGATGTGTTTTCATATGAGCCTGCATCGGGCTGAGTTACAGACAGTTAATATGCAAAATTAGCCTCGGAAGTTGATTTGTTCCGTTTTGGGTTGGACAAGGTAAGAAAGAGGCTTTTCTATCTAGTTTCTTGTCTTAACTCTTTACATTATTCTTGAGAGTAGAACGATCCGGAGGATTTCTCCGTGGTTATAACGTAAGCACTGCACCATGAAGCTGGTAAGACTGCGGTCTTGGGAGCGTTTATTCCCAGTGCTCTCATTTGAGGGTAGGCTAGGGTGTCCCTCACCAGCAAGTACTGAAGAGGTGTATATATAATGTGATACTCAAATGCCTTTGCCATCGATTCCTTGCTGTTTTCTGTGTTTCATGTGATGCCTCTGATAGTTTTATACCTAGATCTGGGAGCTGAGGATTTATTCATCCAACCATCCCTTCTTTATTCCCTTTATCTCTCCTCTCTCCCCTGGCATTGTCCAGTGTGGGAAGGCAGGATGCTAGGCTAGATGGACCATTAGTCTGACCTAGTATGGCCATTCTTATATTTTATTTTAGCATGATTTAAATTCTGAAATCCTCTTCAATTAAATGTAAAATCTGCAAACTAAGTTTAATAGAAGACTAAACAGAGTAAAGCACAATATGTAGGGCCCTACCAAATTCATGGTCTATTTGGGTCAATTTCATGGTCATAGGATTTTAAAAATCATAAACTTCATGATTTTAGGTATTTATATGTGAAATGTCACAGTGTTGTAATTGTAGGGGTCCTGACCCAAAAAGGAGTTGGGGGGGGAGGGGTTGCAAGGTTAGTGTGTGTGTGTGTGGGGGGGGGGGGATTGGGGTACTGCTGCTCTTACTTCTGCACTGCTGCTGGTGGCAGCTGCCTTCAGAGCTGGGCAGCTGGATAGCAGTGGCTGCTGTCTGGGAGCCCAGCTCTGAAGGCAGAGATACTGCCAGCAGCAGCGCAGAAGTAAAGATGGCATGTTATGGTTTTGCCACCCTTACTTCTGCGCTGCTGTCTGCAGAGCTGGGCACTTGGCCAACAACTGCCGTTCTCCAGCTGCCCAGCTCTGAAGGCAGTGCAGAAGTAAGGCTGGCAATACCATGATGCCCCTAGAATAACCTTGTGACACCCCTGGTTCCCCCTCCCCCCCGCAATTCCCTTTTGGGTCAGGACCCCCAATTTGAAAAAAACACTGGTCTCCCCCATGAAATCTGTATAGCATGGCGTAAAAGCACACAAGACCAGATTTCACAGGGGGGGGGACCAGATTTCAGTCTGTGATGTGTTTTTCATGGACATGAATTTGGTAGGGCCCTACCAATATTCCCCTTTATAAAGAAGACAAATTATCTCAGCACAGCATGTGAACATCATTAGCTACTTAGGCCAACATTTTTTAAAGTAACAAGGAGTCCGGTGGCACCTTAAAGACTAACAGAAGTGAGGGTTTTTAATCCACGAAAGGTCATGCCCAAATAAATCCCTTAATCTTTAAGGTGCCACCAGACTCCTAGTTGTTTTTTGTGGGTACAGACTAACATGGCTACCCCCTGATATTTTCGAAAGTGGCTATTGATATTGGTGGCTAATTTTTTGGTAACCAGCTTGAGACAACTTCAACCTCTTCTGGTTGAGCCAGGATGTGTCTGCAGGTAGGTACACACACTTTTTCTCTCGCCCCTCCCCCCCCTGTATGTCCTCCTTTTTGTACAGATTCAGGGCATTTGCTTTGATTTGCAACTTCCTTACTACGCTAACTTTGCAAACAAATTGATTGGCTGTTCACACACTGAGTTATTGCTTTGCCTTATTTAATTTATTTGGCTTTTTAAAAAAATCAAAAGCAAGAGACTGAAATTTTAACAGTTCCATTTCCTTATTTGACAAGATTATTAGCACTGGTCCTGGAACACAGACAGAAATGGACATTGTGTTTGACTGCATGAGTGCTGAATACAGATAACTTTTAATTTATGTTCCTCTTAGAGTTACATAGTGAGTTATTTAAAGTTTTGCAATGTCTGTGTCTGATGGAGTGGTGGTTCCATTATTTTGGAATGGCAAATCAGGAGTTTGAAAGAGAGTTTGGACCAGAAGTCTGTGTGCATGGGTTAGTACAATGTATCAGTATTGTAATTAAGTTGGAAGTAGTAATTTAGGACAAGGATTCACATCAGTTGTATGCATTCTTAAATTGTGAATGAAGCATATATTCTTGAGGCATAAATTCACATAGACTTTAAATTGTGAGACTAAAGTAGAGTTCTACTTCTATGCTGAAAAGTGACTGAGTAAAATGACACCATCTTACGCAACAGACCTCTTCCTGTATATTCACTCATATCTGCTTTTGATCCTACACAGGGCCGGCTCCAGGCACCAGCTTGGCAAGCAGGTGCTTGGGGCGGCCACTCCGGAGAGGGGCGGCAGGTCCAGCTATTTGGCAGCAATTCGGCGGACCGTCCCTCACTCCCGCTCGGAGCGAAGGACCTTCTGCCGAATTGCCACAGCAGATCACTATTGCGGCCTTTTTTTGGGGGGGGGGAGTGGCTGCTTCAGGCGGCCAAAATCCTGGAGCTGGCCCTGATCCTATAAGCACTTATGCATGTGAACAACTCTGTATACCTGAGTAGTCCCATGATGTTCAGTATGAGTAATCAAATGTGTATGTGTTTGCTGGATTTGAGCCTTCATTAGTATTTATTTAGCGCTTCAAAAAACACAGAATAAAGGCAGTCCCTGCTATGAAGAAGTTATGACAATTTTTATACTATTTATTACTCTTAGAAGTACTGCAGAGCCAGCATAGCTGTAAGACGTACTTTAGTTCTAGTCCTTCTCATGTACCATCAACACAATTATGTACTGAACTCTAGTTTCAGGTCCAGTAACATCTACCTTTGCAAACATACTGAAGGCAAGGAGTTTCAGTGGGGCTATGCAGGTGTCTCTAATAAGTTAGCTTTCAGCTGATTATGTACAAAGACAGGGCATGGATTGACTATCAGTTCCCAAGGTGAGTTTGTGATGCTGACAGTAAGGCACTTAGATACAGTGGTGGTGGATGTGATGTAAAAACACAGGCATTAGGGGAAAAAATCTGCTTATTTGTACATTAAGCACATTTGACATAGAAATTAGTGAATGTCAGTAAGCTAAGGGATCCATGACATCTTGATTACAGAATTACACTTTAAGGGTTCATAGGGTGAAAGCTGGACTTATGGGTGTTCTTTAACTATAAATGTTTGTTAAAGAAAATAATTGACAGACATGCTCTTTCTAGCTCTGTTGATATGAGGAAATCTACGTAAACACTTCTGAGTGTATTGAGCCAGATTTATATTTGCATCTTCAGATAGTTTTGTTTCTGGAGGAGCGTAGGCTGGACATATTTGGTGGTAACATGCTCAGTGTTTAGAAAGGAGTACTTCCTGTAATTCCCATTAGTATCCCAGGTGATGTAATGATCAGCATTGCCTATCTTCAAAAGGAGCAGCATCCAGCTTCCTCTCTATAGGGAGGGTTTCAATATAGTTTAATGTATTGTTCAGATGAGTATCTCCATGTATATTACTGTAGTTACACCAATGGAAGTGTCACAATAAGATGGTGTGAAGGTAAATAGACATAGGAAATGGGCTGGTGATATAGTAAGTGCTGATGTGGAACATGATCAACAGCTAGACAGCATAGAATTGGTGCATGGGGTTTTATTAGATTGGGGGATGTTAAGAGACAGAAGGGGAATGATAGAAACTGGCAAACTGTTTCAAAGAGCAGAAGTGAAGAATTCACCTCTCATGGTGGAAAAGAAGCCAGGATTGGTAGGAAAAAAAGGCTCAAGTGGACATGGGGGAGAGACAGTCACAGAGGTAGTTAGAAGGGGCTTGTGGATGGGATGTCAGTGATAGCCTTTGAGGATGTTGTTTGTGTGAGTGAGAAGACTGCTTTACAGTCTGAACAGATTAGAGTTTGGATCTGGATAATTCTGGGAAACTATTGAAGCGAGATGTGACATTTAAAAATACACAAAAATAATTCAGCAAAGTGTCAGAATAGAGGTGTATTCATGCTGTGTTGCAGGGCTGACTATGCAGACTTGAAAAGTATCAGTAGGAGGAGGGTTGCTTTAAAGGGAGAGGTCTAATGAAAATTAATTGATCTCTATAGGGGTCATAATTTCCCATGTGATTTTGGAGAAGTCAATATCTCTGTTTCCATTCACCATCTGTAAACTGGGGATAATAATGCATTCTTTTTCTGTCTTGTCCGTTTAGATTAAGATCTTCAGGGTAGGTACCATCTCTTTTATCCACCTAGGTATTGTATGCCCCACATAATCATACTACTAAGCAATTTCCAATCTTTAATATACTAAACTTGGGTCTCCTAACTCTCAGGTTTGGATCATCTTTCCTTTGCATTTGTATAGCACCAAGAAACACAATGGGGTCCTGATCTCAACTGCTGCTCTAATGCTACTAATCAAAGATCTGCTTTCCTTTTGGTACCCATTGGGAATTGAGACTTAGGCCTTGGAATGCTGAGTGGCCCAATACCTTTAAAAATCTGTGCCTTAATCCCTGCACCATGAGATACTGCTACACAGGCAATAAAAGGTGTTAGGCTGACTTGCAAATCCTAAAACTGCTCTGTATAAATTTTTTTTAATTACAAAGCTTCTCCTTTTGGGTACAGTAAGCCAACACTTCTCATACCTACAGCATCCTGTATATTGCTGTAAACAATCAGCTAATGTTCCATCATATTTATTCCTGCACTGGTTTCCAAGGGAACAGGCAAAGACCTAATTTGGAGAGCAGAAGCATATAAAACCTTCCCATTCTCTTTTAGTTATTTTATATATGATTAAAAATGGGTAATATTACTAAAGCATGCAGTTCTTTAATAGGTGAAATGTAGTGTAAACATAACACATAGGCATATAGGAATGGGTGGGCTGGATCAGAAGGGATAACTCAGTGGTTTGAGCATTGGCCTGCTAAATCCAGGGTTGTGAGTTCAATCCTTGAGGGGGCCACTTAAGGATCGGGGGCAAAATCAGTATTTGGTCTTGCTAGTGAAGGCAGGGGGCTGGACTCAAGGACCTTTCATTTCAGGGTCCCTTCCAGTTCTATGAGATAGGTATATCTCCATATATTAAGCCTAGTTAGTCTGATTTCCCCCCGCCCCCATCTCTGACTACAGCCAGAGTCAGCTATTGCAGAGAAAGGTGCTTGAACCCCTGTAATGGACAATTTTTGAGTAACCTGCCAATAGAGGATGTTTCATCTCCAATCTATCAGTTAGTTTAGTTCTTGTCTGTATTAGATTTTTTTTCCCCTTAACATTTCACTGCCATTGCTACCACCAATACTGCTCCTCTAGTTCTTTCACTGTTGCTAGCACCAGACAAGGAACGAGTTACCACTGAGATCTTAACACTGTGTTGTGACAATTGTTGAAAAGACATTTTGGGTGAGACTAGTAAATCTCCTTTCTAACACACACTGTCCCTGATGGAAGATATTAATCTGCTTTCTCTATAAGTTTAAAGAGATGGAGCTCATCGCTCATAGTTTTTAGACTTCTCTTCTAACATCAATTCATATTTAATATGGAGAATTAGCAATGGGTTAAGATCAGACTGTCTCTGTGTGAATCCATCATTAGACCAATTTTGAAAAATTGCTGTTTTATTTCGAACTCTAGTCCTATATACTTTGACACTTTTTTGGGAGGTAAAAGAGTAAATTGATTTTGCTCTGTTTCCCTATGGAACCCAAGGGCCTGATTTTTTAGATGTTCTGGGTATTTGCAGCTCTCTCTACTTCAGTTCAAGTAGTGGGTCAACAGCAGCTATGAAAATTGGACCCTATGGGCCCATCTACAATAGAAAACTAGCCTATTTTCAAAGACTGTGCCTCTTTGTAAGCACACAAATGTGATTAGCCAGCCTATGTAGACCAGGCCAAATAGAGTTGAAAGGGCTTTCTGAATAAGGTAGTGAACCTGGTTTGGCCTGCTCTGCAAAGGGTAGAGAACTACACAAGAGGAGGATTGATTGCTCATTTTCTAACAGACATAGACAGGGCCCCTCAGAGTTTCTGGAGCTGTCGTATCTGCAATTGTTGGCATAGGTGCTGGTACTAGGGGTGCTGCTGCACCCCTTGGCTTGAAGTGGTTTCCAATGTGGTTCAATGGCTCTCAGCACCCCCGCTATACAAATTGTTCCAGCACCCCTGAGTCTTTGCTGTTCTCTAGTTGTATAACATAATATGAGATCTGGAAGTATCACATCAATCCGTATGATGAGTCCCTATTACTTTGATACAGCTACTGTAAGTGTAATTTATTCTTGGGCTGAAAAAATCTACTTCCTGGAATGCTCCATTTCAACCCATTTGTAGAGCAGTGTCTTTCTATACTGAGCATGCAGTACAACATAGATTGTAAGCAAACCGGATCATATATAGAATAGAGCAAATGTGATAGCTACTGACTGCTGTTTGTATGTGTATTCCTTTCAGTTATGTTGATACACAAACCATTACGTATTATAATTAACATATAGGTACTAATTTGCCATTAGTGTTGCATATATGAATAATAATAGAAAGTTTAGTTCCTTGTGTGGTGACGGTGACTGGAAAGAGGCTGGTATTCTTTTTAAAAGGCAGATTTAGGGTATATTGAAGTAAAATGGGGAGGGGGGAGATAATGGAGGCAGAGAGAGCTATTCTCTAGTAATTACCGGTACATTCGCTCTGGGCGGTGTGGTGAGACCGTGAATCCTCTGGTGATTCTAGGAGCCCTGGTTTGTATGGGAAGGGCGTATCTGGTAATTACGGTAGCAACAGCTCCTGTCTGCCTGAGTCACGTCCTTCACGTCTCAGTGCAGCCGGGCGCTCGAGTGTCAGATGTGCCTTTGCTGAGCGCACTCGCATGAGCGAGTGTCGCCTCTGAGTCCTGCCTGAGCCCGACAGGGAGCCTCCCCCAGCCAAGCTGCGGGGCTGCAGCGCATCCCAAGGACCAGCGGGTGGGGAGCGGAGGCCGGGAAGGCGGGACGCTGCGGCGTGAACTGGCGGCGGCGATGGCTCGATGGGCTCACGGTGCACGAGGGAGAAGGCAGCCGGGCCTCCCGCTCGGCGAATGAAAACTGGGCCCTTTTCCAGTCTGGGGTGGGAGAAACTGCATGTTGCTGCTTCCGCCCATTCTGTTACAGGCTCCTAGCCTCCTGCGGCCGGCGCACGTGCTTTGGGTTTCCCTTCACTGTTTCCTCTTTTCCTGATCTTCATCTCCATCCGGTTCTTTCTCAGGTCTGTACTTGTTTTCCTCCCTGTTTACTCCTCCCTCACGGCTACACTCATTCATTCATTTTGAGTTTTGCCACTCCTCTCCCCCAGAAACAGGGAGACACAAGGAAGCCTAATATGATGGGTGTGTGTCCCAGGAAATGAGACCTGCCCCTGCTTTCAGTGATTGTTCCTGCAGATTTCAGAAAAATCCATTATTCTGCCCAGGTTTTTGTAACCCAGGCAGACTGGAAGGAGCCACTGGCCCTGGCTGGTTAGGCCAGAAAAATGAATAGCATGTTTGCTGGGAACAGGTGTGCCTAGGGGCTGCCCATCAGGATTGCCCTACCTCTGCTCTTCCCACATTGAGCCAGACCTTCCCTTGAGCTAGCCATCTCCACCCAGCAAAGTTAGATCTACATATGGGCATAGTTCTGGGAACAGTGAGTCTTGCTCAGTCACATCTCCCCCATCTGCTGGAAGCTGCTGTCCCTGCATCAGCAGTGAACACCTGATTAGAGCAGGTCTAGGGCAGCAGGGAACCTCTGTTGTTGAGAGAGCATGAGGGGGAGACAAAGGACTGAGGGTGAATAAGAAAAGGAATGGATTTGACAAAGCAAGGGGAAGATCAGTTTAGGGATGGAAGAGGAAAAAGGAGGGGAGCAATGAACAGAGGGAAAGTATGGCAGAGGGGGAAAAAGAAGCAACAGGATCAAAAAACAAATAGAAAATCTAGGAGAGAGTGGAGATCAGAGACACAAGATGAGAGCATAGGAAATTTTTCTTTTCTAAAGGTGTTGGGCATCTAGATACAGAGAAGAGAGGGGCTGATACTGGGAGAAAAAGGTAAAAGAATTGAGTGGTATGAGGATTATTTTCTTCTACCCTGATTTTTACTGTAAATTGTTCAGTTTTATCTTGAAAGGAGAGAAGGTGAGGTGGGGATAGCTCAGCTTATGAGAGAGTAGTTGAGACTTCTCCCTCTACCCCTTCCCCTATTGCCAAAGCCATGTGTAACAGTGCTTGGAGGGCCAGGCAGGCTAGTGTTTTGTGCGCCTGACTTCCAGCCACTTGTTTCCTTGGTCAAGGTGTCTCAGTCTTTCAAGCAGTGGGGGTAGGGAGACCCAGGCCCTACCACTCCACTAGGTGCCTGGGGGAGTTGACCCCTGAATAGGAGGCATTCTAAGCATGGAGTCTAAATCCACTGCCCTGGGCTACTTCCTACCAGAGTCCTTTCAGTTTGGGGTGTGGCCCCATTGTCCAATTTGCTGGGGTGGCTTGCCTCCCATGGTGCCCTCTCATGGATGTTGGGTGACACCCTACCACTGTCCCAGGCTCATTCAGGCAGGGCATCTATAAGTTTGGTACAGCCAAGCCCCACAATATCTCTGGGGTGTGATCATCCAGTTACCTGATTTGCCAGAGATTCCTAGGTCTCCTTCACAGCATCCCTATGCAGGTAGACAGAATGTGCTCCCTGGTGGCTGCCAAGTGAGTGGTCCTTCCAATCAGCTGGGGCAGTAGCTAGCTCATACCTCTTCACCAGTCAGCCCTAAACTGGGCCATGCCCTCTCCTTTTCTACCCCCTCTAGGCTTGACATTGGCTGCAGGTATAATAGGGTGGGGCTAGCTGGGCCCAAAGGCTGTCCTTAATCTATGCTATGCTGGTGGACAGTTTCTTCACTTCATCACACCCTGCTATGCCCACCTTCCTGACCCACACATAAGAATGGTTATACTGGGTCAGACCAAAGATCCATCTAGCTCTATATCATATCTTCTGACAGTGGCCAATGCCAGCTGCTTTCGAGGGAATGAACAGGTGAATCCTCAAGTGATCCATCCCCTGTCACCCATTCCCAGCTTCTGGCAAACAGAGGCTAGGGACACCATCCCTGCGCATCCTGGCTAATAGCCATTGATGGACCTATCCTCCATGATAATCACACACAATCTGTTCCCTTCACCACCCTCCCTTACCGCATTGTAAGTGTCCTTTATTTTCCCTTTTGAAGAGCTGATCATCCCTTCCTCCCCTCCTCAAGTGTTCTGCCATAATCTGGTGTTCACCTTTGATAAAGGGCAGGTGAGGAGAAGTGCATATAGTGGTCCAGGAAGACTCTGTAGCTGCTTGCAGGTGGCTCAGCTGTTAGATCACCACCTGCAGCACTACTTGATTGAATCTTCTCTGACACTCCATGGGTCTGATTTTACATGCAGAAGACCTGGCTTGAAGACAGGAGGTCCCCACTAGGAGGCTTCAGTGGGTAAGGGAAGGGCTGGATGCAAGTAGTTCAAGTTGCTGTCTGTTTCACTGGCTCAAGAGCCAGGCAAGCAGGGAAATAAAACTATTTCTAGGACGTGGCCTGTGTTTTATTTATTAGTACAGCCTTCTCACGTCAGTGTTGGCACACAGGGCAGTAACAAGTCTCTTCCATCCGTCTCTGTCATGAGCAGCTGCTTCCATCTGCTCTATGGTCTTGAGAGCAACTATTCTGCCCCCTTCCCCCTTATAAGGGGCCTTCTTAAGGCTTTTTCTTGGGCTGTTTTGTTTCCCTACACCAGATGATTTTCACTTGACAGCTTCAGGTGGGAGTTTGTGTCTTGGCATCCAGAGTACATGCCACAATTTGTACAACGCTTCCTTCTAATTCTAATGAAAACAAGCTGCAGGTTGGTAAAGTCTCTGCATTCAATGCCTAGAGTCTTTCAAAGGCTATATTTTCAAAGGCATCTCATTTTCTAACTTTTTAATAGATCTCCAACTCTCATAGCCATATGTTAGCACTGAGATTATATTTTAATTAAAAAATTTTTTGTTTTGGTACTGTATATATTTGATTTCCATATGTTGAGTGTAGTGAAATACTATGGATGCCTTTCTTAACCTTGATATCACTTCTTTCTTGAGATCTCTGTTGGCTATTATGGTGCTGCCCAGATAAATGAACTGTTCTACTTTCTTGAAGTTTTTTACCTTTCAGTATGATGTTGCTGCTTGACATCTAGGTTTCAAGGATGTTTGTTTTGGCATAACTGATTTTGAGCCTTGCTTTGGCCTGCTGCTTTTTTGCCAAGGTGTCTGGCTTTGTAGCTTTTTGGGGGTGTTATTGAATGGAATGATATATTTGGCAAATGTTTAGAAGGCCTAGACTTTGCTATCTACCCATGCTATGCCAGTGTTTGTGTTGCTAATACATTTCTTCATCAGCCAGTCTATGGCAATGCCAACCAACAGGAGATCAAGAATGCAGCCCTGTTTTACACCTGTGTCCAGTTGAATCATGCTGTTGTCTGGTTCACTTTTACAGCAGACTTTTTGTGTCACTGTACATAAGTTAATGATGTTGACGACTTTAGCTGGAATTCCATCAGACTGTAGAATATTCCACAATGCATGCCTATGCAGGTTGTCACATGCTTTTTGAAAATCAATTAAATTGATACGGGGAGCCTGCCATTCTAGACATCCTTCTATGATGTCCTTAACATGAAAATCTGATCTATACAGATCTCTTCAGCCTGATCTTCCCCAGCTTTGCATTCACTGCCTCTTTCATCCTGGGTAGTACCACACTACAGAAAACTTTCCCTACAACAGAGACTCCTCTCCAGTTTCTACAGTCATTAGGATTACTGTTTTTGGCTATTCTGACCATTCTCCCATGTTTTCACTGGCCACAAGGGGTCTCTTTTTTCCCTCCTAAACTTCCTTGAACAGCTTTGTCAGTTTCATTAGGGTATTGGTGTCCAGTGCTTTTAGCATTGCTGCTGTGATTTTTATCATTTCCCAACACTTCTGTTGTTTTTCAGCTTTTTGACTCCAGCCTGACATATATGTTGGACCAATGTTAATGTCAAGTTGACCAGGTTTGCCTGTTTAACTGAATTCTGATAGTGAGGTAGAGCTTGTCTCAGGACTTATTGGAAATGCTCCACTCATCTCTTGTTCTGTTCTGCTTCAGTTGTAAGCATTTCTCCATCTTAATTTTTTATTGGCCCATTTCATGTTTTGAAATTTCCACAAAGGGTTTTAGTCAATAGGAAACCACAGAGTTGTTTACCAGTCATAGCAGCAATTTCACCTTCAGCTGCTAGGTCTTCAACATATCTCCATTTATTTTTCATTGTGTTGTTGTTTTTTTCATTGTTTTGTTTGCTTTCTTGTACTCCTCCTTTTTATTTTTTCCAATATTTAGTTGGTCTTAGCATTTGGGACTTTTCCTCTTCAGTGCTTTTCTTTCCTCTATGAGAGAAAACATCTCTTGGTTTATCCCATTCTGGCTGTCTATTTTAATATCTAACTGTGATGGTTGCCGCTTGAATCACTATCTCTGAGGATGTCCCATTTTTCTTCAGTGTTGGTAAATATTAATTTTTATTTTTTAAATGTTAAACACTCATGATTTCTTGGCTAAACATCTCAGAATCTTTTCTGTGTTAGCCACAGGTGCTGGCTACACAACATTAAAGAGTTTTATTTGGGATAAATTAATGTCATTGCCCTACAAGGCTTTTACATTATTATCCATTTTGTTTTTACTCTGAACTTTAGCTGACCGTATTGTGTTGTTGGTAAGCTGAAAGTTTTCTGTAGTGTGTTCGTGTGGTGTTAAATAACACTGTGTCCTTTTAACTCTAAACTTGTGATGCTTCGGGAAATGTCCAGATGTCAAGAAAGGAACCACTTGTAACTGATATGGGGCAGGTGTTTCTGAGATTTAATCAAATGAATTATCTATCGAAGGATGCTTTTATTTTATCAAAAATTACTGTAACTCAATGGTCTCCAACCTTTTTTACACCCAAGATAACTTTTTTTGAATTTAAGAGCAACCCAGGATCTACCCCACCCCTTCCCCAAAGCCCTGCCCTGCTCACTCCATTTCCCCTCCTGTTGCTCGCTCTCCCCCCACCCTCACTCACTTTCGCTGGGGTAGGGGTTTGGGACGGGGTGCAGGCTCTGGGCTGGGACTGAGGGGTTTGCAGTGTGTGAGGGGGAACTGGGCTGAACCTGGGGCAGAGGGTTGGGGTACAGGAGGGCATGAGGGGTGCAGCTCTGGGAGGGAGTTTGGGTGCAGAAGGGGGCTCTGGGCTGGGGCAGAGTGTTGGGATGCAGGAGGGGGTACAGGGTGCTGGCTCCGGGAAGGAGGTCAGGGTTGGGGTGCAGGAGGAGGTTTTGGGTGCTGGCTCCAGGAGGGGGCTCAAGGTTGGGGTGTGTGGCCTCCCACTGGGCAGCACTTATCTCCAGCGGCTCCCGGTTGGCGGTACAGTGTGGCTGCTGCTAAGGCAGGCTCCCTGCCTACCCTGGGCCCCATGCTGCTCCCGGAAGGGGCCAATGCACCCCTGCGGCTCCTGGAGAGGGCGGGGGGGGCATGTGGCCCCTCTCTGCAAGCACCGCCCCCACAGCTCTCATTGGCCACAGCTTCCCACTTCCGTGGGGGCACAGAGGCTCAGGGCTTCCCTAGGCTCTGTGGTGGAGCCAGAAATGGGTTCAGGGTGTGGGAGGGGGCTCTGGGCTGAGGCCAAGAGGCTTGGGGTGCACAAGCGGGCTCGGGGCAGGGGATTGGGGTATGGGAGGGGGTGTTGCTCTAGCTGGCATGATGGGATGGGGTTGGGGTACAAGAGGCGGTTTGGGGTGTGGGCTCCAGGTGGGAGCTTGGGTGTGGGAGAGAGCTCAGGGCTGGGACAGGGTTGGGTTGCAGGTGGGGGTGCAGGCTCCAGGAGGGAGTTTGGGTGCAGGAGGGGACTCTGGTGTTGGGATGGGGGGGGTGTGGGGTGTAGGCTCTGGCTGGGAGGTGCTTACCTCAGGCGGCTTCCAGTTGGCAGCGCACCAGGGCTAAGGCAGGCTCCCTGCCTGCCCTGGCTCTGCTCTGCTCCCCAAGGTGACTGGCATGTCTGATCTCTAGGCGGAGGGGTCCGGCAGCTCCGCATGCTGCCTGCTCCTGTAGACGCTGCCCTCACAGCTCCTGTTGACCCCGCAGCTCCCGTTGACCATGGTTCCCAGCCAATGGGAGCTGCGGAGTCAGCGCCGGGGATGAGGACAGTGTGTGGAGCTTCCCTGATCACCCCTCCGCCTAGGGGCTGCAGGGACAAGCTGGTGCTCGCGGCTCCAACCCCGTGGGGCAGCGCCGAGGCTCAGGGTGTCCAGCCCACAGTGCAGAGACTTGCTGCAGGCCAGATGAAAAGAAGCAGTGGGCCAGCGGTTCCCCACCCCTGCTCTAGGTGGTAGTAATCCCTCAGGTTCTGCCTGCTAACTTCCTGATCCATATAGAAATTGACTCTTGGAACACAGGTAAGTATTTAACAAATTGTTTGTTAAAGATGTGGGTTTACAGACACCAGAGCTCTGTTTAGCAGAGTCATGGTGGTGTAATCTGACCAGCAGATAGTTCCAATAAACTGGGAGAGAGAGAGTGTAAGTTAAAGCAATTGACCAATCAATACATAGCCATGTGAACTGTTGATTGGTTACTTTGTTTACCTAACAACACAGAGCCTGAACTGTTGTTAGTTTAACCCAATCAACCAGCCAAGAACTGTTTACCTAAAAACAGTTATCCTTCACATGAATCATAACCATAAGTAGGATCCTGAGACCTGCATACCTCAGGCCAGGAGTCCCTTTTGCATATGTGCAGATTCACAGAGGTTACACAGCGGACAGCTTGATTGATAGCTCTAGGCTGCATTTACTCTGCTGGCCATGTTCCTGGTAGTGCAGCCTGCATTCCACTGCTTTTTCTTTTCTTTTCTTTCCCAACAACTGGGCCTGCCTCTGACACATGAGGCATTGGTTGATAGATTCTGTGGGTGGGAAAAATTCACCTATCTTAATGAGTGCTACTCCCTCTGAGTTTACAAGTGCCACTATAATCTGAATAGATGAGATGTTTCTTCTCTTGCTTGAAGCACTTCTTATTCCCACCTGTTTTGGCCACCCACATGCCCAGGATTTCAAGGTCATAGTTGTCCATCTCCCTCACAATCTGTGAGACCTTTGATGTTTAGAACATTGTTCTCTTGTTCCAGTAACTGACTTTGAAGTGTTTTTTGTTGCTGCCAAATTCAAACTTTTTGGGGTCTTGGCTTCCAGAGACTGCTTTCGCTAGGAACCTTCATGCAGCACAACTCGGGTCAGCAGCATTCTCTACTGAGCTGCCATTTTTACCAGAATGGTAGCCTGGTTCCATTTCTGTCAATGAGGCTTTTTTAGATAGAGGGCTGGGGAAAAAACCGATATAGGTTTTATAAAAATGAAATACCAAAACACACTGTGACTCACTATGTAGTATTCTTATCCCTCATACAGTGAGGCAAAACCAAAGAAGTAAGAATACCTGTATTCCACCTACAGTATGAATGCAATGAACAGTTCTGGTAGTTGGGCTTCTGCCCGTGCAACTGTGGATCAGAATAAGTTTACAGGTACGTGCTGGTCCTGATGTGAGTGAGCAGCTGCTCACAAAGTGTGCACACATGGATGGATGGATACTCATGTTTCTGCAGGGAACAGGTATTCTTTCAGCTAAGCATAGAATTCCTGATTTTGGGACTGGGAACGTTACACATATCAGTTGCAGCAATACTGTATCTTTTGTTTGCATAATGGGTATTGAATGCTTCACTCTGTTAGGCTTATCCCTGGCAAAGTCTCCTGTGGTCTAATTCTGGTCTCAGTGTAACTGAGTACAGAATTTGGCCCTTATGTTTTATTCTTGCATGCACTGGCAGAGCCTGACAGAGTGGTTTGGGCACGAATTTGAGGGTTTTCGCAGCTGGCTTTGGGAATGAATTTGGAGTTTTACTGTGTAAAAGCAAGGCACTCATCCGTTGGCAGAGACTTTAATTGGCAGGTGGACTGTATATGAAGGGAAGTCACTAGCTTCTTCCTAGATGTCTGTTTTTACAATGTTTTCCTGGATTGTAAAGAAAATGTTTTGCTTTCACAGATGCAGGCCCCGACTCTCTAAAGTGCCAGGGGGTGCTCGACCCCTGACTCTGCCCCAAGCCCGGCTCCCACTCCACCCCTTCCCCCTCCAAGGCCCCACTCCGCCTCTTCCCACCAGTTCCGCCCCATCCCCGCCAGACAGGGCCGGCTCTAGGGTTTTGGCCATCCCAAGCAGCCAAAACAAACACAAAAAAAAGCCGCGATCTGCGGCGGCAATTTGGCGGGAGGTCCTTCGCTCCCAGGCGGAGTGAGGGACCGTCTGCCGAATTGTCGCCGAATACCTGGTTGTGCCGCCCCTCTCCGGAGCGGCCGCTCCAAGCACCTGCTTGACAAGCTGGTGCCTGGAGCCGGCCCTGCCCCCAGAGCCTCCTGCACGCCACGAAACAGCTGATTGCAGCGGGTGGGAGGCACAGGGAGGGAGGGGGAGGCACTGATCTGCAGGGCCCGCCAGCAGGCAGAGGCAGTGGGGGGAGCTGATGGGGGCGGGGGGCTGCTGGTGGGTGCTGAGCACCCAAAATTTTTTCCCGTGAGTGCTCCAGCCATGGAGCACCCACGGAGTCAGCGCCTATAGACACAGAAGCTTCTAAAAAAGGTTCCTTGTCCTGCTGGACAGAGTGGGAATTCTAATTTTAGAGAGAGTCATCTACTCCATTATTCATACTCCCATTGTTTAGCCTGGGAGCAGCTTGACTAACTGGAGACAAAGAATTCTGTCAAAGCATTATTTTGTATCTATTTTTTTTCTAGTAAGAATTAGTGTGCTGCCATTTAACAGTGATTAGTTAATAATCCATCTGCCCCTGTGAGGCTTTGCAGATGGATATTTTAGTGACTAAATTATGTCAGTTTACAGAGGATTACCCTTAAAAGAATTTTGCTGTAAATTCACCAAAGAAACAGTACAGGCACACATAAAACCATATCTACAGGAAGTAGTAGTGACCTGTCTGTGGTAGGAAAAGTTGTTTGTTTTTTAAGTTGGGTATCCAGATACTAGAGCACATGGGGGAGGGAGAGAAGATAGAAAGTCTCTTCTATTACTTTCTGTCATTTGTAAACTTGTTCCTGTAAAAATGTCATGATGGAAACAATACTTTTTCCTGCAGTTGCTTCACTCTATATGCACACCAAAGTCCTGAAGACCCTGGAATCAGGAAGCTAACTTATCTAGCAGATGTACTGGAAATACAATCCAATTTTGGCTATTTGCTCAAGAAGAATATTTTGGTAGAAACCTATATGATGAATGGAACAAATTCCAAATCACCTAATTTTGCGACAAAATAAATTAATGGTAATATATTTACTGAAACAGAATGGCATATGATTTTATTTAGCAAAATGTATTAAACCAACAAGTTTAAATACATTAATGAATTTTAACTTGCTGTGCAAAAATAATTATCAGTAAAGTACATATAGTTTCTTCACTTCTGTTGACCCCAGTGTTTAGGAAGCCAGGCATGTGCTGGAATTTAAATTTCATTGCTTTTGGAGGGGCCTGGGGGCTGAGGAGCTTGCTCTCCCTGCCTGGAGTTCTGGGCCCCCACTGATTATTGGGGGGTGGGAGGGGAAGGGAGTGGGAGAGTGTGCCCCTACTTGCCCCTTGTGCATGCCCCTGCGTGACATATGTCTTTGGTATCCTAGTGTCTCCAGAACTTCTTTTTGGACACGTGAGATTTCTCAGTGTGTGTTTATATTTAATGCCTTGTTCTGCCTTTCTCTTCTAGATTAGAGAGCCCTTTATTACCCATCCAGGTACTTATATACTGTTAAGTTATTTTATCAAAATAGATTGAAACATTAACAGATTGAGTTCTTTAAGTCTCTTACTACAAGACATTTTGTTTTCTTTCTTCCACAAAGGATTCTTTAATTTTTCAGTTTATATTCCAGATGGAAATTCCATTCCAAAATTTCAGAGTTAAGTGTGTAAGACAAACTTAATGGGACTACTCACAGTAGTAAAAGTTCAGCACATTTAAGTGTTTGAAGGATTAGGGGTTTATTCTCCAAAATAAAAGTGACTTAACATTCAAAGGGTACTGAGGAAGCACATACCTTTAAAAATATTGGCATCCATGTTTAAAATACATTTACTTTCTTGGGGTTTTATGCTTCACAGCCTGTTGGTATTATACTGGTTTTAGGGTCTTGATACCCAACTTCCTGAATACCAGGTATCTGTTGCAATTGAATTCCCCCCCCCCCCCCAAAAAAAGGGGGGGAGTGTGGTGCTAGCTTTCCCTTAAAGAACAGACCTGTGAAATAGATCAGTGATGATCACTGCCAGGTTTATTTCTGGAACATGAATGTGAAATTATTTCTTCCAAGTAGCAGAGTGCTGGTCTAAATGTCATAGAAAGGACACTCATTTCAGACTAAGAATGATCATGTATTCAGCACGCAGCTGTCTAGACAGCAAGTCTGTACCAAAAAGATAGGGAGGCCTACACACTGGTTTTGAAGTGCATTTATCAGGAATAAGGCACAGTGAGCCAAGTACAAAATGCATAATGAATCAACAATCACGGTTGTCTTGATATTTCATAAGAGAATAGAAGTATTGCTTAGTAATGGGCATCTTACCTCTCTGGCATGCAGATTCCTCCACCACTTCAGATTTCCTTTGCCTAGTAGGGTGATTTGGTGGGTTGGCGATTTTTAAGTGATATGTCCAAATAAGTGTAGGACCCCACCCCCAAAGTGAGGTCTGTGACCAGTCTTACACTCTAGGAAAATGGAGACAAAACATTACTTCAGTCTCTCTGTGGTCTAAGGCTTTCTCTTTTTAAGCTCCCCCACCATGGCTGGAGGCATTTCCACACCTCTTCTGTGTGCCAGCATTGCCAGTCCCTAGCTTTCAAAAATCATTAATTAGGCCCAAAAATCATGAGATGTTGGGTCTTATTTGCCTTCTAGGTTTTGAGCCGTTAGGCTTTTTGTTTTCAAGCTTTTCTCTGCAATTATGAAAGCTATAAACATACTCTTTGAAATTAAAAGTTGAGATTCTGACATTCGATTCCCAGAACTATGGCTGTAAGAAAAATACTAGCTATCACATGACTCTCAATAAAATCATGACAGTTAGCAACCCTCCTTCTACGTTAGGCTCTATGAAGCTGCTGTCCACTCCACCTAAAAAATAAATCCTGCTTCTTATCTCCAAAGCACTTGCTTGCCATCCCCCTAGGCCTCTTCCCCAACCCTTTCCTCAATCTTCTTCCAGATAGGTTCCCTCAAGCCCCTTCTCCATCAGCTCCCTTCTATGGGTTTCTTACCTAGGTCTCCCTCACACTGAGCAGAGCATATTAGCCTTGTCCCCCCCGCAAGCTTTTTTTAAAGACTGCTGTCATATGACTTTTCATGCAACTACAAGTCCCAGAATACCTGTCCTTAAAGAGACCAGGTGAGTGAGGTAATATCATTTATTGGACCAACTTTTGTTCAAAAGCTTGTCTCTCTCTCTCTCTCAACAGAAGGTTGTGTCTTGCATCAACAGAAACTGGACCAATGAACGATGTTACCTCACCCCCTTGTCTCTCTAATATACTGCACCTAACATGGATACAGCTAAACTGCATGTCCTTAAAGAGTCAGAACTAGGAGGAAGGATGGACTGGACCTATGCCTGCCTTTAAAAGGATAACTTGCCCTGTGACATGCATATAAAACAAACTCCTTCTATGGGAAAACTATTTAGGGCTAGAAAGTGTCAATGTATTGTTTTAGTATGATACTAAATTCAGGAGTCTGAACACTTCCTCAGACTGAGCTAGTTTCCATCTTCTTTATTAATTGGCTCTTTAGCTTTGTTATCTTGAATTTTGTGAAGTGCAATGATGCTGAGATATATATTAGTAGCTTATCTGACATTTAACTCAAAATTTCTGTCATAATTTGAATGTTAAGAGGGTTATTGTGTCTTCAGCATAATCTGCTGGCATAATTTATTTTGTCAGGCCCTCATCCCATATTTTGAGCATGTGTACAATATATTATGTAAGATCATGTGCCACTTACCCCAAGCAGGCCCATATAATGCAATAATAAGATAAATTTTAAATAAATTTTATAGTTTTAGTGTGACTTTCCTGTGACAGGTGGGTTTTTTTTAAGTGAGTACTAATGAATTCAAATTAATGAACCACTGAGGTACCTCAAGTATTCTAACAAGAGGGTCCCACAAAAAGTCTTTCCCCTATCCAGTGATTAAACTCAATGTATGAGGGAGGAGGGCAGAATTCTGAGGAGTATGGGCAGTGGGACTGAATTATCTGTTTCCAATTTAAACAAAATTCCTTATCACAACCATAACCAAGGAGGGAGACAATATCACTAGGCAAACTTTTATTAGGTGTTCGTCACTTACAATGGTTGTATTTTATTCCTGAAATACTGTGATTCTGATAGTGATGCACAATATTCTCCTTGTGCAGTTTCCTTTTTCCCTAAAGGATTAGTGAGACTGTCAAGGAAATGGAATAGTGCAAAAAAGGCCATGCTGCATGTCCTTAAGGATCCTAGCCTGAGTAAAAGGATATATTTAAAACAAAACAAAACAAAAAAAACCTTAGCCAAAAATGAATGAAACAAGTGGATGTCCTAGCCTTGTATGATGAAGCTGATGTGACAAAAACAAAAATCAGGGGCTTGCTCAGTATGTACTACGTCCACAGCTGCACTTGCTCTTGTTCCAGCCCTGCTCCAACTTGCTACCAGTCCCTGTTGTAGCCCCTGTTCCCCCTCTGCTTCTGACTTCTGGTTTCAATCCCCAGCTCTGCCTCTGGCTTATTCTCCTGATTGACCTTCCAGCTCTGGCATTTGGCTTCTATCTCTGTGGCACTGACCCTTGGCTCATTCCTGGACTCTGCCCACCCTGGACCCAGCTATAACCAGCAGGAAAAATGCTCATTTCAACCACTAGGCCTGACCACCCCAAGGCCTGGTTGACTACAGTATTATCTGCACTTTCAAGATAGAGACTTGAGGCATAAAGAATTTAAGTGACATGCCCAATGTCACAGAGGCAGCGTCTGGCAGAGTCAAGAACTGAATCCAGATCTCCTGAGTCTCAGGCCCTCTCTCCTTTCAAACTCTGTTTCTCTGTCACAGTGACAGCATCAGTATTCATCCTGTCACTCACTCTCGGGCCCATAACCTGAGGGGGGTGAGTATGAGGGGGCAGTTTCTTCCTTAAATCCTACTGAAGAATCACAATTGCTATGATTTATAACTCTTTTTAGTTCTTTGAAAATTGCCTGCAGGTGTGTCACCACTATAGGTCGGTCTGTCTGTGTCTATCTAATCTATTGTATTTCTCTGCCCCCGCACCCATTACCATTGTATCTGAATGCCTCAAAAGCTATATAAAGTATTTATCCTAACAACATCCATGTGAGGTACTAGCATGCCCATTTTACAGATGGGGAAGTGAGGCACAGAGTGACTTGTCCAAGATCACACAGGAAGTCTGTGGCAGAGCAGAGGCTTTAACCCTGGTCTCCCAAATGCAAGGCTACTGCCCTAAGCACTGAATCACCCTTCCTTGCTAGCATCTAGGTCTTGTAAGGTTATTTACAAACAGTCCTCGCAGCATAAGGAAAGCAAAGTTTCCTGTATAGCAAGTGGGCTTAACATATTTATGATATGCAAAGAGAAACCAAGAAATAATGAATTTATCTTAGTTCTCTATAAAACAATCTTTTTGGTTGAAATCCTCTCTATTTGAACTTCAGGTGATCTGTGATGTATATCCATTTAAAATTCTACCAAATAATTACATTTCTGCATAATGGCTACAGATTTTCTGTTTATTAGGAGGAAAAAACAAACAAACCTCTGTTCCCAAGTCTTCGGCCACTATATTTAGAATGTTCTCACGTTTCATGTGTCTGCATATACAACACCTCCTTCCTGTGGAATAAACTTGAGTGGATTATCATTCCAATATGTATCTATGGATTCTCGTAACTGTATTTTTATTATTTCTTAGGCAACCCATTGAGTTTCACTATGGGAGCTGTGGTGGTTGATGATGCTCCATCTGGTGTCAAAGCCCCTGATGGGGGTTGGGGCTGGGCCGTTCTCTTTGGAGGGTTTGTCATCACTGGATTTTCCTATGCCTTTCCAAAGGCTGTTAGTGTCTTCTTTAAAGAGCTTATCCGGGAGTTTGGTGTTGGATACAGTGACACAGCATGGATCTCCTCCATTCTACTGGCTATGCTCTATGGAACAGGTAAATTATATCTGTTTTTTAAAACAAAGTAGTCTGGGACACAAACAAATAAAATTCACATTAGAAGGAAAGGTCTTAAGTGCTTATTGTTAATCTGCTTGCAAAACAGGCATTTCGAAAAAATTAACTATAGGGCAACGTATGAATTGTCAGTTCCCTGGGTACATCCATCATGTCTATAAAAAGAGAGTCTCTGTAACTTCCTTTTCATCATCCTCCGTAGAAAAAGACAGTTTCACAGCACTCTGAAGTTGCAAAGTGCTGAGTATGGAGAGTTACCAGAGAGGAGATGTGCACAAAGTGTGGGAAGAAATGCGAATATATAGATTAAATCAATAGAGAAATTGGATTGTCCTGGTTACTGTATCAAGCATATTCTTGTTCCTCTTGCTCAGGTCCCCTGTGTAGCATGTGTGTCAATTGGTTTGGCTGTCGTCCAGTCATGCTGGTTGGAGGGCTCTTTGCTTCGCTGGGTATGGTGACAGCTTCCTTCTGTACCAGCATCATTCAGCTCTATCTCACTGCAGGTGTCATTACTGGTAAGTAGGTGTGGGTGACTGACAATGCGCAAGTTAGCTCCATCTCAGATTCTGACGTTCGCACTGGTATCAATGGCAAACACCTAAAGCATTAGATCCTCAATAATGGGCCTCTCTGAAGAGCCCAAGTCAACCTGGAAGGAACTAGTCAGACTAGTTCTAACAAATGTTAGCTCTTCTGTTATGTTAGCCATTGCGTGCAGGAATAATATTATGATGGAACATTTTTAATGGTTTTTGATTATTCTGGAATCTTTCCTCCAGTTGACATAAGAGAAGCCTGACCTTTTTTGTCCGTATTTGTGAATCAAAGAATGTTGTAACGGTGGAGATTTTTATATAGACACTGCAGCTGACGCCTGACTTTTGTGTGCTCTCTATTTCAGGTTTGGGTCTGGCACTCAACTTCCAGCCATCGCTCATCATGTTAAATCGCTACTTTGACAAACGCCGCCCTTTAGCTAATGGGCTTGCTGCTGCTGGAAGCCCTGTGTTTCTTTGTACCCTCTCTCCTCTGGGGCAAATACTGCAACATGAGTATGGCTGGCGAGGGGGATTCCTTATACTGGGTGGAATGCTGCTCAACTGCTGTGTTTGTGGGGCATTAATGAGGCCTTTGGAGCCTCCTAAGAAATCTGAAGCTGCTAAAGAACTTACTGAGAAGAAAACAAAGAAAAAGCTTCTGGATTTCAGTGTCTTTAAAGATGTTGGTTTTTTAGTCTACACTGTGGCTGCCTCCATCATGGTGCTGGGCCTCTTTGTGCCTCCAGTCTTTGTGGTGAGCTATGCCAAGGATTTGGGATATCCAGACACCAAATCAGCTTTTCTTCTGAGCATTCTTGGGTTCGTTGATATCTTTGCCCGGCCTATTTGTGGAGTGGTAGCTGGTCTGAAGTGGGTCAGACCACGCTGTGTTTATCTCTTTAGTTTTGCTATGATTTTTAATGGTTTTACAGATCTCATAGGTTCCATGTCTACCAATTATGGTGGCTTGGCAGTCTTCTGCATTTTCTTTGGCATTTCCTATGGAATGGTAGGTGCTCTTCAGTTTGAAGTTCTCATGGCTATTGTGGGTACTCAGAAGTTTTCCAGTGCCATTGGCTTGGTGCTTCTGGCTGAAGCTCTAGCTGTTCTAATCGGTCCACCATCAGCAGGTAAATATTCCAGTCAATTAAGAGTTTAACACCATTTGTGTTATTCAAACAGTGGTGCCTACTTATGTGTGTTGAGACAAGAGATAGAAAGCCAAGTAACATTAGTCACCCAAGAAGTAAACGCCATAGATCTAACGATGCACACAGTCACATAACTTATTGCTGTTAGAATCAGAGATGGGTCTAAGCCAGAAAGTTCACAACTCTTGTAAAGTTCAGACCTGTTTGGAATTGGGGGTTTGTTCAGGCCCATCTCTTAAATCTTTCCCTATTTAAAAACCCAATGGAACAGATTCTACCTCCCCATAGGGAATTTGAAGGAGGAGGAAAACTTCATGAAGTGAATAATTTAGTGTCATGTGAAAAACTCTCTCATGAAGAGTGATTGAAAAGATTGGGATTGTTACCTTAGAAAGGAGACAATAAGAGCTGATGTGGTAAAAGATTGAGAGCTTCTGTTCTCCCTATCTCATCATACAAGAACAAAGGGAAATTAAAAGGAAGTGGGAAATTCAAAACTGATCAAAGGAAATTATTTTTTCACACAACACTTAGGGTACGTCTATACTTACCCGCTGGTTCGGCTGCAAGCAATCGATCTTCTGGGATCGATTTATCGCGTCTTGTCTAGACGCGATAAATCGATCCCGGAAGTGCTCGGCGTCGACGCCGGTAATCCTGCTCCACGAGAGGAGTAGGCGGAGTCGACGGGGGAGCCTGCCTGCCGCCTCTGGACCCGCGGTAAGTACCTTTAAGTTCGAACTAAGATACTTCGACTTCAGCTACGTTATTCACGTAGCTGAAGTTGCGTATCTTAGTTCGAACTGGGGGCTTAGTGTGGATCAGCCCTTAGAATCATAGAATATCAGGGTTGGAAGGGACCTCAGGAGGTCATCTAGTACAACCCTCTGCTTAAAGCAGGACCAATCCCCAACTAAATCATCCCAGCCAGGGCTTTGTCAAGCCTGACCGTAAAAACCTCTAAGGAAGGAGATTCCACCTCCATAGGTAACCCATTCCAGTGCATTATCCTTTTCTGTCTAATGTCATCCACCCGCCCGCCTCTGTGCAAGCCCATGCAGAGTGCTCTGCACAGTCCTGCAAATTAGGTGATAGTGACATGTATTAAAAATAATTTTTTGAAAAAAATATGGTGGTGACTTCATGCAATATAACTTCACTCTACAGTTTATTTTATTTGTAAGATTTTGTTTGTTTTTGTTTTTTTGGGGGGGGTATCTATACTTTAATTTAGTCTCTTGTAAAACGAGAACCTTTCCAAGCAGCTGAGGGCCCAATCACCACTTCAATAATACTCCTACCCCTGGGTCCACCTGAATTTAATTGAATTAAGAAGCTGAATTGTGAGACAGTTCTGTGCTCCAGATTTTGCTCGCTAAGTGAAAGTTAAATCTAAAAGCATATGAAATGCAGCACTTGGGTGGAAGGGAAAATGCTATCAGGAGTGAAAAGAGGCAGGTGTAAGTAGTACAGGCTTTATCTGCCCATGCAAATAGTTTATATTGAAATGTATCAATAGCTGCCTTGAGTCATGGTCAGCTCTATCTCAGCTTATTATGATTGTTGTTTTGTGTTTGTTGTTTTGCAAGTTTCAGGACATTTAAACAATACAGTATATTTTAAAGTTGACATAACGAGAGCATTCCTAAGCCCTGTTCTACAAGCTGAAAAATGTCTTAAAATACTCTCCCAATAAGTATATTTATGTTTGACAAAAGTTATTGCTGTTAAAGGCCTTAAAAATGCATTTACTATAAAAACGCAAGCATCTACTAATTTTGAAACATATTTTTAAAAGACAGTCTTCCCCCTGTTTGTGCCTACATATTGGAGCCACATAATTGTGGGAACAACTTCTGACACATGGATGTCTAAGATCATGATTACTTAGACAAGTTAGATGTCTTCAAATCACCAGGGCCTGATGAAATGCATCCTAGAATACTCAAGGAGCTAACTGAGGAGATATCTGAGCCATTAGCAATTATCTTTGAAAAGTCATGAAAGACGGGAGACGTTCCAGAAGACTGGAAGAGGGCAAATATAGTGCTCATCTATAAAAAGGGAAATAAGGACAACCCGGGGAATTACAGACCAGTCAGCTTAACTTCTGTACCCGGAAAGATAATGGAGCAAATAATTAAGCAATCAGTTTGCAAACCCCTAGAAGATAATATGATAAATAACAGTCAGCACAGATTTATCAAGAACAAATCATGTCAAACCAACTTGATAGCTTTCTTTGACAAGGTAACAAGCCTTGTGGATGGGGGCAAGTGGTAGATGTGGTATATCTTTACTTTAGTAAGGTTTTTGATATTGTCTCGCATGACCATCTCATAAACAAATTAGGGAAATACAACCTAGATGGAGCTACTATAAGGTGGGTGCATAACTGGTTGGAAAATTGTTTCCAGGGAGTAGTTATCAGTGGTTCAAGGTTATGCTGGAATGGCATAACGAGTGGGGTCCTGCAGGGATCGGTTCTCGGTCTGGTTCTGTTCAATATCTTCATCAGTGATTTAGATAATGGCATAGAGAGCACACTTATAAAGTTTGTGGACGATATCAAGCTGGGAGAGGTTGCAAGTGCTTTGGAGGATAGGATTAACATTCAAAATGATCTGGACAAACTGGAGAAATGGTCCTTATGGAATTTCATCCTATTTACTTCAGACACATGCAAAGTACTCCACTTAGGAAGGAACAATCAGTTGCACACATATAAAATGGGAAATGACTGGCTAGGAAGGAGTACTGTGGAAAGTGATCTGGGGGTCTTAGTGGATCACAAGCTAAATATGCTGTTGCAAAAAAAGCAAACATCATTCCGGGGTGTATTAGCAAAAGTATTGTAAGCAAGACACGAGAAGTAATTCTTCCGCTCTACTCCATGCTGATTAGGCCTCAACTGGAGCATTGTGTCCAGTTCTGGGTGCCACATTTCAGGAAAGATGTGGACAAATTTGAGAAAGTCCAGAGAAGAATAACAAAAATTATTAAAGGTCTAGAAAACATGACCTATGAAGGAAGATTGAAAAAATTGGGTTTGTTTAGTCTGGAGAAGAGAAGATTGAGAGGGGACATAACAGTTTTCAAACACATAAAAGGTTGTTACAAGGAGGAGGGAGAAAAATTGTTCTTCTTAACCTCTGAGGATAGGACAAGAAGCAATGGGCTTAAATTGCAGCAAGGGACGTTTAGGTTGGACATTAGGAAAACCTTCCTAACTGTCAGGGTGGTTAAGAACTGGAATAAATTGCCTAGGGAGGTTGTGGAATCTCCATCACTGGGGATTTTTAAGAGCAGGTTGGACAAACACCTGTCAGGGATGGTCTAGATAATACTTAGTCCTGTCTTGAGTGCAGGGGACTGGACTAGATGACCCCTTGAGGTCCCTTCTAGTTAGGGTGACCAGAAGTCCTGATTTTATAGGGATAGTCCTGATATTTGGGGCTTTTTCTTATATAGGCACCTATTACCCTCCACCCCCGGTCCCGATTTTTCACACTTGCTATCTGGTCAGCCTGCTTCAAGTTCTATGATTCGCAAGTGCAATCAGGTACATAGATTTCTAAATGTAAACAATGGGCCTAGAAAATTTCATGTGCAAACAGAGAAGCATGGTGAAGGTAGGGATGCAAAATCAGACCCTTTATATGTCACTTAAAAAGAACCCAACATTGATTTAAAAATCACACTTCTTTCTGGTCTTTTGTTATAAATTATGTAAGATTAATAGAATTGAAAGAAATTGGTTAGTTTTTTCAGTTTGTTTACCTTGTCCATTTGACAGCACATTGTATACAGTCAGTTTCACACACCCCCAACCCCACCTCCTGCCATAGTTAGCTTGGCAGTTATCCTCTTTTGTTAGCGTGGGTCTTTGACACAACAGGGGAGGGGGAAAATTTTTAAAAAAAAATAGGAAAGGGAAACTGTAAAACCACTGACATTAGCCAGGAACCCCAGGGCACATAATGTATGTGAAACTATTTTGACTTGTTTTAAAAATCAATTGGACTTCAAGGGTAAATTTTTCAAAAGCACCTAAGTGATTTGGGAACAGACTTTCAGTGGGACCTATGTTCCCAAATTTTAGGCACGTTTGAAAATCTTACCTCAAAATGCCAGTACTCCTGTAAGATTTTTCACTTCAAGAATCATTTGGAAAATTAATTTTGTTTAAAAAAAAAAAAAGATTTATTACAAGAGAAGCATTTTTTGTTAATTACCTGTGAATTTTGTCTTTCAGGCAAACTCTTGGATGCAACAGGCACGTATATGTTTGTTTTTATTATTGCTGGAGTTGAAGTTGTTACTTCAGCCCTTGTGATGGCTTTAGGAAATTTCTTCTGTGTTAAGAAAAAATCAGAAGTGCCACAAACAAAAGAGGAGGCAGCAGAAAGAGAAGAGTTAAACAAATCCGAAGACAAAACACCTGAAGATGCCAAGGTGGACTCTATTGAAGTAGAACAATTTCTGAAAGATGAACCTGAAAAAAATGGGGAAATTGTAACTAACCCAGAAACGTGTGTGTGAGTGACACAGGATGAGTGGCAAAGCATTTAGGGAAGAGTGAGATAATTTCAACACTATTTTAGAAACCGAACTAGTTTAGGGCTGGGCCATCTGCTTGACCAACTGGGGGCCAATCAGCTAATCAAATCACTGTTTGGAAGCTTTGTTAAGAATTCTTTTCACCTAAAACTGGATTTATCAGTGAGAGGTGGAGCTCTGTGTTTGTAACATTTTAAGTAAACTAAGCAGCCTTTGTTACCAAATGTAGAAATCCTGCTATGCATCACCAGAAAATTCTCACTTGGAAGAAAATATATTTGAATTAGAGAGGAATGATATGTACATTTTCATTCAATATGGGTGAAATTGTTTGTTTGTGTTTGTGTGGTACAATTAAACGTAACTTCCCTTTCTGTGTTCTTTCTCAAGGAGAAAGAATGAGATGAGGGAAAAAAATCTCAGGAACTTACTGGTCTCCAGAAGGTTTTTGAAACATCTTACTTTTAGTTATTTTTAGATTTTTTTTTTTTTTTTTGGCTCAGCCCTAATCTAAGTTGGATAATAAGAATAATATCTATTACTTTGTTTTAAGTAAGTGTATTTCTGAGTTTTAGCTAAACATGTAATTTTCTTAATTGGGATTTTTATTGTAAATATTGTACACTGAAAGGCACTCAGACCCTGTTCTTAGCAAATCACATAATTGCTATTCCTAAATAGCATCTAAAGAAAATGAAATGAGCAGTATTAATCCTTACCTAGGCTTACCTTGTTTTCTTTACAGCCTATGTGCATTGCACATACACTGACTCCTATTGGTAACTACTGCGCTGACACATGCAGGCATCTGCTACTGAAATTGGTTGAAAAGTCACACAACGCTAGCAGCTGTTACATCCTATGCTATTAGATATCAGCATGAGATTGACTCCTTACTTCTGTACAGCAATATGCTGACTTTGCTTCTTCACATACCCTGAATACTAGTAGAGTGCTAAAAATAATTAAAAGTAACTCCCTGAGTTACTCTCCCTTTTCATTAGGGGAAAAATCTCTCTATCACTAGGGTGACCAGATAGCAACTGTGGGGGAAAAAATGGGATGGGGCAATAGGTGCCTATCTAAGAAAAAGTCCCCCAAAACAGGACTGTCCCTTTAAAAATGGGACATCTGGTCATCCTATCTATCACCCCTGTATATAGTCTCACTGACTTAATATTACTAATTGGAGAAGTAAGGTGAACAGGATTTGGCCCTATGCATGCATTACACCCCTTTTGACCTGATCAGTTAGATAAAAATTTGGAGTCTTGGAATTTTCAGAGGTAAAATGGGTCATGTAGTCAGGTGGTTTATTTGATGCAATCTTTTTTTATTTACAAAGAATGTACGAAGTCCTGTTTCCTTGTCTCTTAGTGTTTGAGTCCTGCTGCATTCAGTGTCCCTGCTTACAAGTCCAAGCCCCATTTCCAATCACTTAACCATGTTGACCTAAATTTTAAGAGTAGACTAGGCCTGAGAGAGAGAGCTTTTGGGCTATGTCACTTTGGGGGGGTGGGAAATATCCACTTCCCTGAAAAACATAGCTATGCCAGCCTAACCTCCTGGTATAGAAGCATGGAGATTGACAAAACAGTGCTTCTGTCAGTCTAGCTATAGTTGCTCAGGGAGGTGGTGCTCCTACAGTGGAGAGAGGAGGACCTTTTGTCACTGTAGCTATGCTATAGGGTTATGCCAGCATTGCTAGCACACCATAGCTATGTTGATATAGTTCCCATAGTGTAGACCTGGCCTTAGCTTTTCTCAGCACTACGCTCCCAGTGCTTATTCTGCCTGTGTCCTTGGCTTTTCTGCCCTGGGACCTGCTGTTTGGTGTCTTCATTTCTTGTGCTAAAAACACCCCAAATAGACACAAACAGCTCCACAATCAATGCCCTAGTCCCTACATTTGCTATGTGAGTCCCCAGGCAATCCCTCAGACCGCATGGAATAGCTTCCTCTTAATCAGCTTTACCATGGAGTTCAGGGTTTTGGACAGTGACCTCTAGTGTTTCAGCTATTATTAAACAAAGAGGCATTTAACTGCTCCCTCATTTAGCCTGAATGGAAAGGCAGCTGTTATGCCCACCAATTTCAATGGGATTTAACCCAACGCATAACTAGGGTTCCGTGTCGGTCATGGAAGTCATAGAATCTGATTTTACACAACCTCCGTGACTTCTGCAGTGGCCAGTGTGGCTGACCCCAAGGTCGCTCAGGTAGCCCTGGGGACAGCCATACAGGCCACTGCTGAAGCAGCTCCACAGCCAGGCGCTCAGGCAACCCCAGGGCCAGCCGCACCAGCCACTGCTTGGATGGCCCTGGGCAGCTGGCCCTGGGGACCACCTGAGCAGCAGCCAGTGTGGCTGGCCCCGGGGACCATGTGAGCAGCGGTCCCGGGGGTGGCAGGAGCAGCCACCGTCAGCGGCCTCTGGCACCTGGTGCCCTTAGCCCCCCTGCTGAGCAGCGGCCCCCTGAGGCTCCTCCCCACAGCAGGCCCTCCCCAGGGTGCCCCCCCCCCGAGCGCTCCTTCTAGCAGTGCCTGCTCCCTGAGATTAAGTCATTGGTATAAGTCATGGATAGGTCACAGGCTGTGAATTTTTCTTTATTGCCTGTGACCTGTCCATGATTTGTACTAAAAATACCCATGACTAAATTATAGCCTTATGCAGAACACTTTTTTTTTTTTTTTGATGAGTGAAGAGAATCATTAAAATACATTATAAAAATGGTTTTGGGGAAAGGAAAGGCTGCAGAGGATGTGCCTGTGGCGCATAAGTCTAGTCTCTTGTGGGTTGTAACACTTGGGTCTCATTTCAGTTGAGTTTAGTGGGCAGTTGCTGAATGGTGTTGAATTTAACTAGGATGTCTGGCTTCTGGCAGGGAGCAGGTGGGGGGAGGGGGAAGAAGCCCTGGGCAGCTTCCCCTTCTCCTGGCAGGGAATAGGGAGGCCCACCCCTTACCCCAGTGGAGAATGGGGAGCAGAGGGTGAGAGGCAGCCTGCCAGGAACCCAGGAGCCTGTGTGGCAGCTAGTCTCCCAGAAGGGAGCTGCCAATGGAGTTGAGAGACTGGGCTTTCCCAGTTTCCCCAACTGCCCCTCTTAGGTCAGTGGAAGCATTCCTACTAGGGACATGCGCCACCGACCCAATGAGTGTAGTATGGACAAGCACCACTGCAGTAATTACTGTGGTGACTGTAAGTCGAACTAATATAGGGTGACTTATCCTAAGACTCTAAATTATATATTTATTCTTTCTGTATCTTAACCACTTACCAAGGACAAGTTAACACATTCTCAGAACATATCACTGAGGCAATGAAAATAGGTATAAGCTTTTCCTACACCAGTTCGTGAGCCATGCAGTTCCCCTGGAGAATTATTCTATACACCATTGTTTTCTCCTAATGCTGTAAAAATGCCAGTTCTTAGGTTTCCCAGTGCTACCTTAAAAACAGTAACTGGAAAATATATCAGACATGAGAAAGGGGAAAATGTTTCCTTAGAGCCATGACTTAGGGTATGTCTGCACTACGAAATTAGGTCGAATTTATAGAAGCTGGTTTTATAGAAATCGGTTGTATACAGCTGATTGTGTGTGTCCCCACATAAAATGCTCTAAGTGCATGAAGTCAGCGGACCGTGTCCACAGTACCGAGGCTAGCGTCAACTTCCGGAGCGTTGCACTGTGGGTAGCTATCCCACAGTTCCCGCAGTCTCCATCGCCCATTGGAATTCTGGGTTGAGATCCCAATGCCTGAATGATGCAAAACAGTGTCGCGGGGGGTACTGGGTACATGTCATCAGGCACCTCCTCCTCCGTCAGAGCAATGGCAGACAATCGATTCGCGCCTTTTTACCTGGGTTACCTGTGCAGACAACATACCCGCTCAGCTCAGCTCACCTCACCGTCACCATATGTCCTCTGGGTTCCGGCAGATGTGGTACTGCATTGCTACACAGCAGCAGCTAATTGCCTTTTGGCAGTAGACGGGGCAGTATGCCTGGTAGCCTTCATCGGCGATCTGGGTGCTGGCAGACGTGGGGCTGCATTACACACAGCAGCAGTCCCTTGCCTTTTGGTAGAAGATGGTATATTACGACTGGTATCCGTCGTCGTCGTACTGCAGTGGCTGTCAATCATGGGCACCTAGGCAGTCTCGACGATGATGGCAATCAGTCGTAGTATGCTATTTTCTGCCAAGCGCCCAGTATTTTCTGCCAAGCGCCCAGAAGATGCCGAGGGCTATCAGTCATGCTGCACTGTCGATGTAAAAAATAGATTTGTTCTGTATTCATTTGCTTCCCCCTCCCTCCGTGAAATCAACGGCCTGCTAAACCCAGGGTTTTGAGTTCAATCTTGGGGGGGGGGGGCATTCTATGTGACAGCTGTTTGTGTTTCTCCCTGATGCGCAGCCACCTTTGTTGATTTTAATTCCCTGTACCTGTACGCCATGTCGTACTTCACTTGGGGGGCATAGTGCCTCAATAGTAGCCATGTCATCACTCGCCCCTCCCTCCCTCCGTCCGTCAGATACTAGTTTCACGCCTTTTTTCAGACCAGATGCCATAGCACTGGGATCATGGAGCTCGCTCAGATCACCGCGGCAATTATGAGCACTATGAACAGCACGCACATTGTCCTGGAGTATATGCAGAGGCAGGACATGCCAAAGCAAAATCAGGACCAGCCAAGGAGGCGATTGCAGCATGGCGACGAGAGTGATGAGGAAATTAATTACGGACATAGACCTCTCACAAAGTACAGGCCCCAGCAATGTGCAAATCATGGTGTTACTGGGGCAGGTTCATGCCGTGGAACGCCGATTCTGGGCCCGGGAAACAAGCACAGACTGGTGGGACTGCCATGCTGCAGGTGTGGGACGATTCCCAGTGGCTGTGAAACTTTCGCATGCGTAAGGGCACTTTTATGGAACTTTGTGACTTGCTTTCCCCTGCCCTGAAGCTCCAGAATACCAGGATGAGAGCAGCCCTCACAGTTGAGAAGTGAGTGGCGATAGCCCTGTGGAAGCTTGCAACGCCAGACAGCTACCAGTCAGTCGGGAATCAATTTGGAGTGGGCAAATCTACTGTGGGGGCTGCTATGATCCAAGTTGTCAGGGCAATGAAAGACCTGGTGATATCAAGGGTAGTGACTCTGGGAAACGTGCAGGCCATAGTGGATGGCTTTGCTGCAATGGGATTCCCAAACTGTGGTGGGGCGATAGACGGAACCCATATCCCTATCTTGGCACCAGAGCACCAAGCCACCGAGTACATAAACCGCAAGGGGTACTTTTCAATGCTGCTGCAAGCCCTGGTGGATCACAAGGGACGTTTCACCAACATCAACGTGGGATGGCCGGGAAAGGTACATGATGCTCACGTCTTCAGGCACTCTGGTCTGTTTCGAAAGCTGGAGGAAGGGACTTTCTTCCTGGACCAGAAAATAACCATTGGGGATGTTGAAATGCCTATAGTTATCCTTGGGGACCCAGCCTACCCCTTAATGCCATGGCTCATGAAGCCGTACACAGGCAGCCTGGACAGTAGTCAGGACCTGTTCAATTACAGGCTGAGCAAGTGCCGAATGGTGGTGGAATGTGCATTTGAATGTTTAAAAGCGCGCTGGCGCAGCTTACTGACTCGCTCAGACCTCAGCGAAAAGAATGTCCCCATTGTTATTGCTGCTTGCTGTGCGCTCCACAATATCTGTGCGAGTAAGGGGGAGACATTTATGGCGGGGTGGGAGGTTGAGGCACATCGCCTGGCCGCTGATTACGCGCAGCCAGACACCAGGGCGGTTAGAAGAGCACAGCTGGGCGCGGTGCGCAGCAGAGAAGCTTTGAAAACTAGTTTTGTGACTGGCCAGGCTACGGTGTGAAACTTTTGTTTGTTTCTCCTTGAACCCTTCGCCCCACCCGGTTCACTCTACTTCCCTGTAAACCAACCAACCAACCAACCAACCCACCCTCCCCTCCCCCCTTCAAGCACCGCTTGCAGAGGCAATAAAGTCATTGTTACTTCACATTCATGCATTCTTTATTAATTCATCACACAACTAGGGGGATAATTGCCCAGGTAGCCCGGGATGGGTGGGGGAGGAGGGAAGGAAAAGGACACATTGCAGTTTAAAACTTTAACTCTTATTGAAGGCCAGCCTTCTGATGCTCAGGCAATCGTCTGGGGTGGAGTGACTGGGTGGCTGGAGGCCCCCCCCACCGTGTTCTTGGGCGTCTGGGTGAGGAGGCTATGGAACTTGGGGAGGAGGGCTGTTGGTTACACAGGGGCTGTAGCGGCGGTCTCTGCTCCTGCTGCCTTTCCTGCAGCTCAACCATACACTGGAGCATATCAGTTTGATGCTCCAGCAGCCGGAGCATCGACTCTTGCCTTCTGTCTGCAAGCTGACGCCACCTATCATCTTCAGCCCGCCACTTGCTCTGTTCATCCCGCGATTCAGTCTGCCACCTCTCCTCTCGTTCATACTGTGCTTTTCTGTAGTCTGACATTGACTGCCTCCACGCATTCTGCTGTGCTCTTTCAGCGTGGGAGGACATCTGGAGCTCCATGAACATGTCATTCCGAGTCCGCCGTTTTCTCCTTCTAATCTTCACTAGCCTCTGTGAAGGAGAAACATTTGCAGCTGGTGGAGGAGAAGGGAGAGGTGGTTAAAAAAGACACATTTTAGAGAACAATGGATACACTCTTTCACGTTAAATTTTGCTGTTCACGTTACACAGCACATGTGCTTTCGTTACAAGGTCGCATTTTTCCTCTTATATTGAGGGCCTGCCAGTTTGGTGTGAGAGATCACTCATGCAGTGCCAGGCAACAGATTTCGGCTTGCAGGCAGCCATGGTAAGCCACAGTCTTTTGGCTTTTTTAACCTTCTTAACATGTGGGAATGGTTTCAAACAGTAGCGTCCTCATTTCCCATACCAAGCACTCATTGGGTTGGCCATTTAAAATGGGTTTGCAATGTAAAAGGAGGGGCTGTGGTTCCCAGGTTAACATGCAGCACAAACCCAACTAACCCCACTCCCCCCCACACCCAATTATCGGGGATGATCACTTCACTGCTCCCCCCCCCACCGCGTGGCTAACAGCGGGGAACATTTCTGTTCAGCCGAGCAGGAACGGGCACCTCTGAATGTCCCCTTAATAAAATCACCCCATTTCAACCAGGTGACCGTGAATGATATCACTCTCCTGAGGATAACAAAGCGCGATAAGGAATGGATGTTGTCTGCATGCCAGCAAACACCGGGCCCATATGTTGCCATGCTTTGTTATGCAATGATTCCAGACTACGTGCTACTGGCCTGGCGTGGTAAAGTGTCCTACCATGGCGGACAGGATAAGGCAGCCCTCCCCAGAAACCTTTTGCAAAGGCTTTGGGAATACATGAAGGAGAGCTTTCTGGAGATGTTCCTGGAGCATTTCCGCTCCATCCCCATACACGTTAACAGACTTTTCCAGTAGCTGTACTGGCCGTGATTGCCAGGGCAAATTAATCATTAATCATTAAACACGCTTGCTTTTAAACCATGTGTAATATTTACAAAGGTACACTCACTAGAGGTCCCCTGTGTGCCCTCAGGGGCTGGGAGCACGCCTTGGGTGAGTTCGGGGGTTACTGGCTCCAGGTCCAGGGTGATAAACATATCCTGGCTGTTGGGGAAACCGGTTTCTCCGCTTCCTTGCTGCTGTGAGCTATCTACATTATCTTCATCCTCATCTTCCTCGTACTCAGAACCCTCTTCCCTGTGTGTTTCTCCAGTGACGGAGTCATAGCACACAGTTGGGGTAGTGGTGACTGCACCCCCTAGCATGGCATGCAGCTCCGCGTAGAAGCGGCATGTTTGCGACTCTGCCCCGGATCTTCCGTTTGCCTCTCTGGCTTTGTGGTAGGCTTGCTTTAGCTCCTTAATTTTCACGCGGCACTGCTGTGTGTCCCTGTTATGGCCTCTGTCCTTCATGGCCTTGCAGACCTTTTCTAATATTTTGCCATTTCGTTTACTGCTACGGAGTTCAGCTAGCACTGATTCATCTCCCCATATGGCGAGCAGATCCCGTACCTCCCGTTCGGTCCATGCTGGAGCTCTTTTGCGATCCTGGGACTCCATCACAGTTACCTGTGCTGATGAGCTCTGTGTGGTCACCTGTGCTCTTCACGCTGGGCAAACAGGAAATGAAATTCAAACGTTCGCGGGGCTTTTCCTGTCTAGCTGGTCAGTGCATCTGAGTTGAGAGTGCTGTCCAGAGCGGTCACAATGAAGCACTGTGGGATAGCTCCCGGAGGCCAATAACATCGAATTCCATCCACACTACCCCAATTCCGACCCGCTAAGGCCGATTTTATCGCTAATCTCCTCGTCGGAGGCGGAGTAAAGAAACCGGTTTAAAGGGTCCCTTAAATTGAAAGAAAGGGCTTTGTCGTGTGAACGTGTCCAGGCTTAATTCGATTTAACGCTGCTAAAGTCGACCTAAACTCGTAGTGTAGACTAGGCCTTAGTTTTGCAAAATGTAAGTATTCTATTTACTATACATTGACAAGAAATAACTTTATAAAAACACTTACTCTGAAATGCTACTTCTGTTTTAACTTCCACATGCTATAGGTGCAACTTTTTAAAGTGCAGAACATGAGGTGTAGCCCATAACTACTTCACTTGTGGGGCATAGTGCCTCAATAGTAGCACCAGACCTCAATGGAGTCAAGTTATGTAACTTTTATGTGATTGAAATCCGTAGCACACCAGATATTCACAATGTATTTTTATAACATTCCATGTTGTTTAGCAAACCTTAAGGGCATAGGAGATAGGGTCTTGCAGACTAGCACATCTTCTTACGCTTTGAAAAAAAAAAAAATTAACTCACAAATTGCGGAGAAGCCAATACTTCTTTTGCATCCCAAAATATTTGAACAATTACAATTTTTCTGGACCTATGGTTTGAGAACACATTTAACTGGCTTATGGGGGAAACCATCTGAATATACAGATGCAAAATCTAAGTGCAATATTGTAGAAAAAGTTTGCACTGCTTTCTTTTAAAATAGCGAGGAAGAGAAAAAATACTCGCTCTTTTGGTGTACAATATACAGTACATTTTAATTTTTAAGTGTTTTCATCTTTGTACCGTCTGTATATTGTTTACAATAGAGATTATGGTTAAATATTCTAGATTGGATTTTGTCTTGATCTTGGGCCCTTACATTTCCTTATGTAAGAAATATAGTGTGTGTCTGTATAACATACATGTTCAGTGTATCTGCATAGGTTTGTGCATATATATATATATATATAAAAAACGTATGCAAACCCAAAGTAAAGTAGAGGAGCAGCAGACAGTTACATTCTATATTTTCAAGGAGAAGTGAGGAGTTATCAAGGCTGCTTTACCACCTCCTACACAATAGCAAGTATTAATTACTTTTAATTCTAATTCTAAATAAAAACATAACATAATGTATCCTCTTGGAGGCTATACAAGAAAACAGATTGAACCAAACATCTTTAAATAATGCAACAGTCCTTTTAAAATAGTGAGCAGGAGCCTTGTTTTTCCTCCTTATAAATACAGTAACAACAGAATCAATATTAGCTGCTAGTAAATTATCCAGCTCTCCTAGAGCTGAGAATGAGGGATGTCTAGCATTTAGGATTGGAAAATCTAGCAGTCAGTAATGTTAATATATATTAAGCCCCATCAAAGCAAAAAACAAACAAAAAAACACTACCCCACCCTTGTAGCGTGTATGCAAATTATTTCTAAAACAAACAAACCTCCATCACACTCAAGGGTATGCCTTTGTATTTCCCAAAGAGCAGCTTTAGTTTAAGGCCAGGCTGTGGTGATGGAGGGTTTCCAGAAGAACAAAGCTCTTGTAGTTACAAAATTGTAAGTGCAGAATTTTTGTGGCTGTTTTATTTGTGTTGGGAAGGGGGGGAGGGGAGTTTGCATGTCAGTTTCATGCAAGTAAGATCACTTTTTGTCCCTGCTTTTTAGTAAATGCACTTGAATGTAAGGTGTGTGGATTTATATTTAGATTTGTTTTATGCTTTTATAGTCAACTGTTGCAAATGTAGTGAATAAATATATATTCTGTTGTCAATGTTACGGTGTCAGGAAATACTCACTCACTCATGCCCGTCACCCCAATCGGGGTATGGGCCGCCAACCACAGATCTCCAGAGTCCTCTATCCTGGGCCATTTGCTCTAGCTGGTTCCAGGTATAGCATAAAAATGGGCTATCAGCCTGAAGGTCGCGTTGCCAGGTGTTTCTTGGACGGCCTCTTTTCCGCTTGCCTTGGGGGTTCCACCGCAATGCCTGTCTAGTGATGTTGGTTGGCTGCTTGCGTAGTGTGTGTCCTACCAGCCCCACCTTCTCCTTCTAATTTCTTCCTCTGCTGGAAGTTGACGGGTCCTCTCCAAGAGGTAGATGTTGCTGATGGTGTCTGGCCAGCAGATCTGGAGAATCCTTCTAAGGCAACTATTTATGAAGGTCTGGATCTTCCTGGTGGTTGTTTTAGTTGTCCTCCAAGTTTCAGCTCCATACAATAAGACTGATTTCACGTTGGAATTGAACAGTCTAATCTTTGTTGCCAAAGATAGCTCTCTGGAGCTCCAGATGTTCTTGAGCTGTAAGAAAGCTGCTCTTGCCTTACTGATCCTTGCTTTGATGTCTGCATCTGTGCCACCCTGTTGGTCGATGATGCTGCCTAGGTAGGTGAAGGACTGCACTTCTTCCAGAGGGCTTCCATTCAGTCATTACTGGGTCATTACTGATGGAGTTAATCTTGAGGATCTTGGTCTTGTCCTTTTGGATGTTGAGGCCAACCTGTGATGACGTGGCTGCCCCTACGTTAGTCTTCTCTTGCATCTGCTGTTTGCCGACGACCTTGCACTCCTTTCACATAGCAAAGTCCAGGTCATCAGGCTGGGTCCACAACATCCACTGGATTCCATTCCTGGGCTCATAAGTGGATGTTTTCATAATCCAATCAATGACAAGGAGAAAGAGAAATGGTGACAACAAACATCCTTGTCTGACTCTGGTTTGCACCTGGAAGCTGTTTGTAAGTTGCCCTTCATGGATCACTCTACAGTCTATGCCGTCATAAGTTCTTAATCAAGTTAACCACCTTTGCTGGGATGCCATAGTGCCGAAGGAGCTTCCAGAGAGTCTCTCGATCCACACGCTATCGAATGCTTTCTCATAGTCAACAAAGTTGATGTACAACGAGGAGTTCCATTCCATAGACTGTTTGACTATGATGCGGAGCGTTGCTATCTGGTCCGTGCATGATCTATTTTGCCGGAAACCTGCCTGCTCATCTTGTAGCTGTGGATCGACGGCATCCTTCATTCTGTCTAAGAGAACTCGGTTGAAGACCTTCCCTGGCACCGACAGAAGTGTGATTCCTCTGTAGTTGGCACAATTGCTGAGGTCTCCTTTCTTGGGGATTTTAATAAGGTATCCCTCTTTCCAGTCTGCCGGAATCACTTCTTCTTCCCATATCTTCTCAAAAAGGGGGTACAGCATTTCCACTGAAGTATCCAGATCTACTTTCAGGGCCTCTGCTGGAATATCGTCAGGTCCAGCCGCCTTCCTGTTCTTCATCATAGTGATGGCTTTTCTGATCTCATCTCTGGTAGGTCTATCACGATTGACCCAGCCAATGAAGACCTTCCAATGTCTGGTGGATTTAGTGGTGCTGGTCTATTTAGGATTTCCTCAAAGTGCTCCACCCATCTATTCATCTGTTCTATTCCTGTTATAGACTTTCCCTGCTTGTCTTTGACAGGACGTTCTGGCTTGCTGAACTTTCCAGACAGTCGCTTGGTGATGTCATACAGCTGTTTCATATTACCATTGTATGCTGCCTGTTCCGCTTCTGCTGCCAGTCCATCCACATAATCTCTCTTATCCTTCCTAATATTCCTCTTCACTACTTTATGGGCTTCAGCATACTCTTCTTGCGCTTTAGCCTTTGCTGCTCTAGTCCTGCTGTTATTAATTACTGCCTTCTTCTTCTTTCTTCTGCTTCAATTCCAGGTGACTGGCAGGGTAGGAGGGAATCTTCATTTTTACTGCAAAAAGGGCTCTCTCTAGTCCTCCCCCCAAGGGCTCTCTCTAGTTTATTTTCCAGTCAAATCAGAAAGACAAAATGTCACGGTGTCTTCTATCTTAGTCAAGGTCTCTGCTGTGATCCACTCTTTCTGTTGGTATTTCTTGATTCCAAGCACTTCCTGGCATGCTGACCTAAGTGTCTCTCTCACTTCCTGCCATCTGTTGGATACACTGTCTTCCTCTTCCTCAGACCGATCCTGTAGTACTGAAAACTCATTCTTCAGTGTCAGTCCAAAATCTTCCTTGATCTTATGATCCTTCAAAAGGCTGACGTTATACTTCGCTCTTTTATCTGACGTGTCTATCCAGTTCTTCTTCAGCTTCAGCTTCAATCTGGCCACCACTAAGTGATGGTCGGACGCTACGTCTGCTCCTCTTCTAACTCTAACGTCCTGCAAAGATCTTCTGAACTTCTTGCTAATACAGACATGATCGATCTGGTTTTCTATCGTGCCTGCTGGCAATACCCAAGTACTCTTGTGGATCCGCTTGTGAGGAAAGATGCTACCTCCTATGACCAGATTGTTAAGTGCACACAAATCTCTCTCCATTCTCACTCATCTCTCCCAGAGCGTGGGTCCCCATGACTTGTTCATATCCTGTGTTGTCAGGTCCAATTTTGGCATTAAAGTCTCCCATAAGGATGGTAATGTCTTTGTCTGGGAGAATCTCTAATATTTTCTGAAGTCTGTTGTAAAAATAGTCTTTGTCCCCCTCTTCACTGTCATTGGTTGGAGCATAGCACTGTACAACATTCATCTTAATCCTCTTCATTTTAGTTCTGAAGGATGCTGTGATAATCCTGGAACCATGTGCCTCCCAACCAATCAGTGCTCTCTGTGCCTGCTTGGACAACATGAAGCCTACTCCCTGTGTGTGGGGTGTGTCGCTCTCTTCATGTCCGGAATACAGCAACAGCTCTCCTGTCAACAATCGTCTCTGTCCAGCTTGTGTCCATCTTGTCTCACTAATGCCTAGTAGGGTCAGGTTGTTGCTCCTCATCTCTGCTGCGACTTGTGCCGTCTTTCTTGACTCGTACATGGTCCTCATGTTCCATGTACCGATGGTAATCCTCCTAGTTGCAAGAAGGGTAATCGGCTTAGTGGCTTCCTCACGACTTTCACCACCCAGCGTCATGTGTCTTCGAGTTGAAGGCCCTTCTTTTTCCAGGCTAAAAGTCTCTGTTATCTCTATTGTTGGCGTTTCTGTAGCAAGTTAATTTTTTACGGGGTGGAGTAGCTAGCCCCACGCCCAACCCTCCTCCTTTATCCTGACTGGGGACAGGCAGATGGCCCCAAAGGACCTCTCTGGTGGAGTCTGTCAGGAAATAAGCTATGGAAAATTAGCTACCTTGAGTGAGGAGTTTCTTTGATACTCAGGTTTACAACTTGTGGGGCCTGCTGGCTGTTTATTTGCTGCTGGATACTGCCTATAGCATCATTGGAATAGAATGCTGTCTTCATCTGCACTCACCTACTCGGTAGCAATATTTTATTTTGGAAATGGGGACCTCAGCACAGTGATCCAGACCTTTGTCACTTCCCAATTTAATGACAGAATGCACGTTAGATGGGACTATACCTTAAGACCATTTGGAACCTGGAGCTAATATAGAATGTGGCAATTCTTTCAGAGTAGCTGCTTCCTTAAAGGAAACTGGGCTCCGCTCTCCTGTTCCAGTCTAGGTACTCCATGTCTTGGCCAATTAAGAGTAGGGCAGCAGCTGGGGAGCTGTAAGAGGCCTGGAGAGTCAATTAGGAGACAATAAACTGACTCAGAGAAGACAGAACAGGAGATCAGAGTGATCACAGAGAGAAAATGGTTCCTGGGAAAGGGCAGCAAAGCAAGAAAACCAGGGCAGGAGGACTAAAGATAGGCGGAGCAGCAGCAGCAGGAGATGCCTGCTGGCTCCAAGCTGGAGACCTGGAGCCAAGGACAGGAGAGGGCTGAAAGCAGGGGGAGCAGCAGTCAGGGCCAGCTCCAGGCACAAGCTTGCCAAGCAGGTGCTTGGGGCGGCAACTCTGGAGAGGGGCGGCACGTCCAGCTATTCGGTGGCAATTCGGCGGACAGTCCCTCACTCCCACTTGGAATGAAGGACCTTCCGCCTAATTGCTGCCACAGATCGCAATCGTGGCTTTTTTTTTTTTTTTTTGCGGCAAAAACCCTGGAGCTGGCCCTGGCAGCAGTTGACCTTACCTGCTGGCATGTCCTTGCTGGACAGCTGTGCCTGAGAGGGAATAATGAGGCACCTAGCAGAGAGGCTGCATGAGTTCCTGGTAGGAAGAGCAGCATTGTATTCCAGAAGGAAGGGCTCAGGGTGGCAGTCTTGGCAGAAGGATAGAGGTGGACTAAAGAAGAGCCCAGGTGTGGTGGAAGACACTGGCATTCGGTATGTTCTCTGTTGATGGACTAGAAAAGACTACATGTACTGGGAGGACATCGATTATGTTGTGGAACTTTTGGTTATGGACTTTTGCCCTCTGTTTAATTATGTTGATACATTTGAGGACATGCTGGCATAGAGACCTTTAGATTATCCAAAAGGGACACTGCGGACAGGGGCCATTTCCAGAGCTGTCCTGAAGCTACATGGGTGCAGCCAGGAGGAGGCCACATCTTTACAGTGTTTGCTGTAGAGAGCATGTTACACTTGTAAGCAGTAGTCTGCATTGGCTTCCAATTTGTTTCCATATGATGGAAACCCGCAGTGTTTTGACTGTTGGCTGACACAGGGACCTGTTGCTATCCTCATATGATATGCTGATAATTGTAATCAGCTTGGTTGCTCAAACAAACATCCTCTAAATGGGAGGGGATAGTACTGGAGAGTCCCAGTGAGGAAGCCTCAGGTCTGGAAAACTACTTAGCCCTCCTGCTCCAAAGGAGGCCAGATTCATTGAGCGTCGGGGCATGTTCCAAAGCCTAGCTGTTCTCACAAGCTTTTCCTGTGAGGAAATTGGGATAGTAGGCGAGGGGAAAGCATTTTATTTTTGGTAGATTGAGGCATTGTGTTTTCGGCTGAGGTTCTGTACTGTGCCTTAAAGAGGGGTAACTCAAGGAGAGGAGGGCAAAGGGGTTTTAGAGCTACTTTTGTACTCTCCCAATCCTGGGTTCTACAAGACCCACAACAGCTTCTGGTGTAACTTAAGCTACTGTGAGGACAGGCTGCTTTAAGTTACAGTACCCTCCTCAAGGCTGCCTACAACTGGCAGTGCACACAACATCCCTGCCACAACATCCTCTACCCTCAGGTCCACTCCAGGATGCATCCAATACCCAGGCTCATCAGGAAGCAGCATAAATAAAGGGTACACAGAGGCTGGAGTGGGGGTGTTAGAAGCATAGTCTCTATGTGGATATGGCCTATAATTAAATTTATATATATTTTTAAGTGAACATGTACTTCCGTATAGTTAGCTATGGACTAGTTTTTCAGACCACATCATCAGGTGGCTGCTGAATAACATAAGAATGTGTTCACCAAGAGATAATACAAGCTCTGGACCAAGATTTTATAGACTGAGATGCTGCAACTCTGAATAAGTTTCCCAAATTGAAGAAGAGCTCTGTGCAGTATGAAAGCTTGTCTCTCTCTCTCCAACAGAAGTTGTTCCAATAAAAGATATTACCTCACCCACCTTATCTTGGGTCACAAAATGTAATTATAAATGGGGAATCTTCATCATTAAGCCTGTGTGTTTCTCGTGGGCTTCCACGGGGACTGGTTCTTGGACTTATGCTATTTAATATTTTTATCAGTGACTTGGATGAAAACTGAGATAACTGATAACACTCCCCCATCTTTGTGTTATCTGCAAACGTTAACTAATGAGGATATGTCACTGGAGCAGTGAGCTATATCACTTGGTAAGCTGGGCACAGATAGACACCGTTTTCATACAGCCAAATGTATACATATAAAAGCAAAGAATGTAGGCCATGCTTATAGGAAAGGGGAACTTTATCCTGGGAAGGAGACGCACTGAGAAAGATTGAAAATTTTGATGGCTAAGCAGCTGAACAGGAGCAGCCAGTGTGACACTATGGCCAAAAAGGCTTATGCAATCTTTGGATGTATAAATGGGGAATCTCAAGTAGGAATAGGGAGGTTATATTACTTCTGTATTTGGCACTGGAATGTTGGTAAATTGGAGCTGGTTCAGAGAGAAGCTACACGATTGACTAAAACATTGGAAAACACGCCTTATGAAAGGCTCATGCTCAAAGAGATCACTCTATTTAGCTTTTTAAAGTAAAGGTTAAACTGATTTGATCCTGATTTATAAGTGCCTACATGGGGAACAAAATTTTGATCTTGGACTTTCAATCCAACAGACAAAAGATAGAAGATCCACCAAGGCATAAGGGGAGCTTGACAAATTCTGACTAGAAATAAAGTGCGATGTTTTAACAGTGAGAGTAATGCGAAAAAGGTAGGGGGGGAAAAACAACTTACCCATAGTCATATACTCCTGGCTCCCTAGTCTGGTCACCCTGTTGCCTATTGCCATTTCTTTCCTTACCAACATGTCAGTTTGATGCCTCACCTTTACCCCCGGAGGCCTGCCAGGGGTGGTGGTGGAGAGAAAATTGGGCATATTTGTTGCCGTTCTGCTTCCCCTCTTCTCTGTTTGCTATCTCTGAGTTGGGTGGGAAGCTGCTACCCTTGAAACACTCCTCAGAAAGCCAAAAGAAAATGTTCGGTTTAGGGGTTTTGAGAAAACCTTGAAGCCAACAAACTTACTTTACAAAAGATTTTTAAATAATATGAAAAACTCCTCTGCAAAGGGAGCCCTGGACTCTGTCATCTGCACAGCTTTGGAGGCAGAGAATGCTGGAGGTTTTTTTCCCTGAAGGGTGGTCCTAAGCCTAGGCTCAGAGAACAGGCCTGCAATTATGGCCAGTAGGAACACCCCACTGTGAAACCTGACAGCAGGGCACAGAGAAGTAAAGTAGATGGTGATATTATAGCTATAAAGTCTATACTGGAGGTTGTAGGCAGAAGGTTGTCCTTGTACAGTGTGAGCACAGAAATTACCATACCAGTTCAGACCATCTGTCTAGTTCAGCTTGTTGTCTAAAGGTGGACAGTGCTAAGAGGATGGTATAGGGCCATGGGGAATTTCTTCCTAACCCTGACAGTTAGTTGTTGGCATATATGTCACGCAGCAGGATGACAAAATTAGTCTAAGGATACGGTTACACTAGAGAGTTTACAGTGGCACACCTGCACTGATGCAGCTATGCCTCTGTAAGCTCTCTAATGTTACTGCTCTATGCTGATGGGAGAGAGCTCTCCCGCTGATATAGCGCTGTCCACACCAATGCGTGTCATCGTAAATTATGTCACTCAGGGGAGTGATTTATTTTCCCCCATCCTCCAGCAATATAAGTTATGCCGACATAAGCTATAGTGTAGACATAGCCCAAGTGTATCTAAGGTATTTGAAAACACATGTAGCATTTAAAGTCTTTCATAATACTGCATGCATAGAAGGGGGAATGAAAAAATGTGAATGCAACTTAAGTATTCAAGTTAGGCCCTGTTAGTGTTAACTATCAGGCCCAGACTCCAAAGAGAAACTGCTGAGCTCCAGTTCATTTGCAAATTTGACACCATCAGATCAGGATTAAACAAAGACTGTGAATGGCTATCCAACTACAGAAGCAGTTTCTCCTCCCTTGGTGTTCATACCTCAACTGCTAGCAGAGCACCTCACCCTCCCTGATTGAACTAACCTCGTTATCTCCATACTGATTTATACCTGCCTCTGGAGATTTCCATTACTTGCATCTGAAGAAGTGAGGTTCTTACCCACGAAAGCTTATGCTCCCAATACTTTTGTTAATCTCAAAGGTGCCACAGGACCCTCTGTTGCTTTTTAGTGTTAACTGTGCATCTTTAGGCAACAGTCCTGCATTGGCATCTGCTAGTGGTGTCAATGGGACTCTGCAGAACCAGGGCCTGTACTAATGGATGCTGATAGAAGCTAAAGTCTTTTAATGGTCTCTTAATATAAGGCTGTGGTATAGATATGGAGCAAGAGCTCATTCAGTATTATTACACAGTGATTGTAATTCCAGTGATTTGTTACTACTTTGTAAAAATAGAAATTGAAGTTTTACTGGTTAATTTAATAATGGGCATACTATGTTTCCTAGCAGCAAAACATTTTGGAGCCTTAATATCAATTTGTCTAAATCAGTAAATTCTGGAACCTAATTTTTGTTGTAGGACTAAGTTCTTGTTGGTTATGCTTCCCTCAAATTAGGTTGAGTAGCTTTCCATACGGCTGCACACTATGAAAATTAGATAGCTGCCAATGTTTTCTGTTTCCCTCAGATAATTTAGTACCGAATGAGTGAGAAGCAGATAGCAGTGCCAATGGCAAAGGAAGGATCTGCTATAAAGCTAAGGGACAGTAAAAAAAAGAAAAAAAAAGGTGAAAAAAGTTAATGCTTTGATGTTCAGTCAAAATAATTTTGCGTTCTCTAAATTTCAGCTAAAAATTATTAAACATGGGGACAAAAAGTTGTTAGAATCACCTTATTTTTACTAGCAAAATTATTGTACTGGAGAGGTGACATCACAAGAAAAAATATAATTTTGTTTAAAAAATGTAATGTGATACATAGCAAATAAATGTCAATAAGACAACCAGCTATTTCAATTTTTGTTCATCCATTAGTAGCAATCAGTATTGGAAAAGTTATTTGATATCTAAATTTTATACTGGTCTTTTCCCCAAAGAGGGCTGCTGAATGTGCTGTGCATAGCTTGGAGTGACTGTGTGCTGTGGCTTCTGGAGCTGATGAAACCAGAAAACTGGAATTCTACAGTTTTGTCAGCCTACAGACCAGCAATAACATCCATATGATTTTTGTTTTAAATGGGTGGTGACAATTTACTTCTTCCCTATGCCAATTTAAAATTCATAGTCATATAGTGAGAGCCCAGCTGCAGCAATATAACTACATAAAAATGTTAACATATTAAGAAATAGAGGAAGTGAGAGGTGCTCACCTCTTCTGTAAACACTACATACACACACATGAAAAGACGACTAACCCTTGTCTACACACCATTTTGTTGATAAAAGCCAGCTTTTGTTGACAAAAAAGTGCAAGTGTACACACTGAAATATTCCCCTTGCCCATGTAACGCCCTGCTAATGCAGACATAATAAAATCACCTTAACAAGAGGTGTAGGGGTTATGTTGGTGTATGTAGGGCGACAGTGTCTGTGTAGACAGTGTGTTCCTTATGTAAGCTGTTAACTGTCTTCCTTTTTAATTTCCCCCAAGTTCCCGGGAAGGAATAGGGAGGCGAAAAGCCCCCAGCTGCTTCTCCCCACGGGGAATGGGCAGGTGAGCGGGGGCAGCCTGCCGGGAGCTCTCAGCTCCACACACTGCTCCTCTTAGGTCGGTGGGCATGCTCTTGGTGAGGATGCGCACCACCAACCCAGGGAGGGTAGTATGGACATCAGCCATCACAATATTTAATGTGGTGGCTGTAATTCAATAGTTAAGGTTGCATTTCTCAAACAAATCTCTCACCCACTGTACATTCTGCCACTAAAGTGATGGTCTTGACAAAATTAGAAAATCATTGTTAGCCTTCCATAGCAAAGTTTAATTATTTTACGTGACCCCCAAATATTAGACTCCCTTAGCATATAATGGTGCTATCACTGTACAGCCTTCTTTACATTAATGTGCAACACACAATAATATTTACAAACTCCCAAATGAACAAATCCATATTAGATATAATCACTGCCCATTCACAGCCCAATCCTGCCAGGCCCTCCTCATAGGAAGTACTTAGGATCTTATAGCACGTGCATCAATGCCAGATGCAGCCAATGCGTCATGTGTCTCCATCTAGAAGTTTCATATAGCCCAGCTGATGTTGTGACAGATAGTGCAATGCCATGCACTCTCTTTGGGGGCCACTATTAAATTTATGAATGTTTTGTTCTACTCCATGAAGGAGATTTATCACAGCTCATGCCGGAACCAGAAACACAAAGGTGTGACTAAGGCATGTCACCGAGACTAAACAGCTCTAGAGCAGTACCACCCACTGAAGAGGTTTGCATATACTGGGTCAAACTGGGCTTTCAAGGGATTCAAATAAAGAGAGTGCTTTTGGTATAGAGGTTAAACTGACACTGGCCCTTCTTGCTACTCCAGCAAACAGAAAGGACCTTCTGTTCAAGGACAGCCATCACCCTTTGTGAAAGGGCTGTAGAGACTTTAGCCTTGTAGGGCTATATAAGGCTGATGGGTGACTCTTGGTATGTTGGTTTGTGTTTAAGTCTGTTAACTGTTTTTATTAGGGCTTCTCTAATGCTTTTTACCTTAACAAATGTGCTTGTTTAGAATGAGCTGTATAGTAACTGGTGGGAATACATTGTTCATAGCCCTCCAAGAGAAAGCAAAACTCCAGTACTGTCCATTAGGCAGACAGGCTTGTTGGGAACATCACAGTGTATGGCATATGGCACCCCAGGTCAGAAAGGCGTGAGACAGGGACAGATGACAGCTGGAGTCCTGAAACCAGAATGCACACACCAGGGGTGGACTATGGAGAGGAGAATACAGTGCAGGTCCCCCTGAAACTGACATATGCTATTAAAGCACTTACATCAAAAGAGCAAAATAGTGTGGCAAAAAAAAACAAAACAAAAAAACAAACAAACAAAAAAAAAAAAAACCACACTACACTATTAACTGGAGACCCATCAAAACGAAACTATAAAACCAGTGCTCAGTGGTATACATTTTGATATTCTGCTGCATAAGATAATAAACTGGCATCTCTCTTGCTGAAGCGTTAATTTGAGTGTCTTGTTTGAGAGGTGTAGCCCTAATTTTGCATTTCTGCATCTTTTCACTTTTTTTTAAATTAACATTCTTGAAAGGTAACACAAACTTCACCATGTCATAGAATATCAGGGTTGGAAGGGACCTGAGGCGGTCATCTAGTCCAACCCCCTCCCCTGCTCAAAGCAGGACCAATCCCCAACAAATCATCCCAGCCAGGGCTCTGTCAAGCCTGACCTTAAAAACATCTAAGGAAGGAGATTCCATCACCTCCCTAGGTAACCCATTCCAGTGCTTCACCACCCTCCTGTGAAAAAGTTTTTCCTAATATCCAGCTTAAACCTCCCCCACTGCAACTTGAGACCATTACTCCTTGTTCTATCATCTGGTACCACTGAGAACAGTCTAGATCCATCCTCTTTGGAACCCCCTTTCAGGTAGTTGAAAGCAGCTATCAAATCTCCCCTCATTCTTCTCTTCCACAGACTAAATAATCCCAGTTCCCTCAGCCTCGCCTCATAAGTCATGTGCTCCAGCCCCCTAATCATTTTTGTTGCCCTCCGCTGGACTCTTTCCAATTTTTCCACATCTTTCTTGTAGTGTGGCGCCCAAAACTGGACACAGTACACCAGATGAGGCCTCACCAATGCCGAATAGAGGGGAATGAGCACCTCCCTCAATCTGCTGGCAATGCTCCTATGTATACAGCCCAAAATGTCGTTAGGCTTCTTGGCAACAAGGGCACTCTGTTGACTCATATCCAGCTTCTCGTACACAGTAACCCTTAGGTCCTTTTCTGCAGAACTGCTGCCTAGCCGCTCGGTCCCTAGTCTGTAGCAGTGCATGGGATTCTTCCATCCTAAGTGCAGGACTCTGCACGTGTCCTTGTTGAACTTCATCTGATTTCTTTTGGCACAATCCTCTCATTTGTCTAGGTCCCTCTGTATCCTATCCCTATATGGTGCCCAAGTCAATGTTTAAAAAAAAAAAAAAAAAAAGTCAAAGGAGATTGTTCCCATGGAGTACTACATACATGGCAAGGCTGGATTTTTTTAAAATAATGCATTTCAGCTATGAAAGTGCAAAGTAAAGCCTACCTTTCCAGGCTTTGACGGAACATAATTTTAATAATTCTTTCAACAGTGACACATATGACCTGAAGAAACTTGTGAATAATTATAATTTTGAAGATTAAATGCCAGAAAACAGTGGTTTGTAATACATCTGCATCAGAACTAACATACATACTATTAGGACTCTTCAGACTCAGGTTCAATTCTCTATACCACAGACTACTTCCTGTGTGTGACAATTGGCAAGTCACTTGGCCTCTTTCTGCCTCATTTCCTCATCTGTAAAATGGGGGAAAATACTTCTCTCTCTCACAGGAGTGTTGCAAGGATAAATGCATTAATGCATTTGCAGTCTACTGCTGAAAAGCTCTCTAAGAGCTAGCTATTATTACTAGTTATATGAAAAACATCCTCCATCTTTTCACCTACAGCTCCTACCACTCAGTTATAAGTCTTACAGCGCAACAATTGTTTTCCCAAGCTTCATATCAATACACAGTTATACTTGATAAAAGAACGACAAATACTGAACACTTGGAAAAAGCTTCTCTTTATAAGACTGTAAACTGAAGCAAACTATATTAGTTTACTATATTTATAGTAAATAAATAATACTTTACCATTAGGGAAAAAAGGCATTCATTTCAATGAGAAGAAATGGGCTACTACTATACAGTTAGGTCCTTATCGTCTCATGGGCTACCTGCAGTTATTGGTTTGTTACTCTTTTCCCCATCATCTTCACTGGATCAGGCACTAAGTGTTATATACTCTGGGTTAGGTCCTTAGTTGGTATAAGCTGACATAGCCCTCTAAACCTACAAAAACCCATAGCTGAATCATGGCTTTTCAATCAACACTTGCAGTAGAAGACTAGATTGGGGCAGAAGTCCCCTCCCCCAGATCTGGCTGAGGCAGTCACCACACTTCTGGGAGCATGTGTCACTTTCAATGTATACTTTCCCCTAGACTTGCCAACCCAATTTTGCTGGTCAGTGCAGGGAAGATGGCCATCACACTGTCCTTGCCCCCTTCCTACCTTTAAGAAAGATATCATTGTAGGCACTAGTTTTCAATGCTCAGCATTTGTGAAGGACTGAATGTGACTGTGACTAATCCCTGCACAGGAGTGAGGGCCTTTTGTGTTCTCCCCCAATGTATGGTTAGTCTAAATTTAGGCCAGAGTACTCCAATGTGGAGTACACACCACAATCTTCTTGCTAACGTTTCGGTATTACCTCGATTTCTGCATGTCCTCAGTAGTATGGAATTTACCTGTGTATGTGCTGAGAATCCATTAAAAAGAAATTTCACTAAGAAAAAAAGTAGAAGTCATTATGAATTTATTATTTACACAATTGGTAAAGTACACAAATACAGTGATAGTACAAATGAGGTGTTCCGAGATATTGGTTACCAATACACAGGTTTATACAGACATTCTAACTAATTTTTACAGGTGATGGGATACAACTATTGTGAAAGGGCAAGAACAGCCCACAACCAAGTACAATTCTAGAAATTTGCATCAGTCAGCTTTTAAGTACAGTACAGCAATTTAAGATTCTGGATAAAGAGGAAGGAAAAAAAAAAGCTGCCTTTGTAAGTCTCTCTAACATTACATCATTAACCACACATATTTACAAAGAAAGCACAGTGAAATGTAGAACTGTACAAATGGTAGTGCACATGCCTTAAGTCCTGAAATCTACAGTAACTGAGTAAGGGATTCTGTTATGCAAAATTATCCATGGACCAAACTTTTAAACCTTTCCATTGCACTCCCCCAAAACACAGGTTTCCCCCAATGAGATCTAGAGCAAGCACAAGCAATTAGTTAGCATTCTGAAATATCTCAAGAAAAGTGACTGACAGATTTAGTCCGTGGATTTTTGGATAGAAAAGGAATTCGCAAAACTCTGGAACAATAAAAACTATCGTAACAAAGTTTGAGGCACAAGGAAAACATTAATGGAATTGTTTTTAGCCTATGTTTCCAAATAGGATGGAATCTTTCTAATAACACTTATGTATTGCACTTTCATTTTCAAGAGGGAAATTGACATTAACTTTGCTTGAATATGACTAATAATTCTACTTTTCTAGTTCCTGCAAGGATAAAATATTTAGCATTACTTTATGAAAATGTTTTAAGTTAGAAACAATGTAAAGATCCTTCCATATTCCTTAATAGGGACATCTGCCAAGAGCACTTTTTATTTTGGACATTCGAGGCATCTGAACAAGTCATTTAACTCCAGGTAAAGAATAGCAATCCCAGAAATATACAACTTGTATTATATCACGAATGTAATTCACGCCTGAGAATCAGTTCTCAGGATTTCACAGCAGGAATATTTTGTTTATAATTCCTTTTTGAGTCTTGGTAATACACAGCAGACCAGAATTACTTGTTTTTATGTATGTGGATGCTGAAGCAAATGTACACAAATTCACTCAGTCTGCAATGGCAGTAATTCTTGTTCCACTTGCAACTGTCTTCAAACCAGCCAATCTCACAATGTAGAAAACTAGATCTTACCAAGGAAGAGTGTTTTATACACAATCCTCCTTCTCAAATGAAGGAGAAACACATGCCATGCTTACCATCTCTAAACTCCAACAAATTCCTCAAATATCAGAGACCTTCTCCCTCTTTATTCTTCACATTCTTTAGGAATAAGTTATCTATCAATATCACCATCTCTAAAGAGCCCAGACACTTCTGTCCAGTATCTTTTGTTTTCTCTGACTGTATTAGAAGAGTAAAAATTCAAAAATGTTTCTGTGTTTTCATGGAGAGTTCCATTTAAAATGTGGAAGAAGCAAAGTAATAAAACTAATGCATATTAAAAAACTTTCAGGAGAACTCCCCCACCCCACATCCCAAATGGGATCATACAAAAAAAGTAAACAATTTAAATAAAATCAGATGGTTTTAATTAATTTACATATTCCCTGCCAGACTAAATTTTACAAGAAATTTCAAGTCATTGTCTTTAATTCAGGATTGTTCATATTTGACATTTTTAAATCAGACAAAAGCAAGACAGAATTCTTTACACAGAATTAAGCCAATAATCTTAGCAAAATGATATAAAATTTTCTTAAACCAACCAGGTAAAAGATTTATAGTTACAGTAGAATAATAAAAAGGGGTAAAGTCTGCCACCTGTGGAGGGAGAACTGAAATGGCTATTCAACAACAGGCGGTTAACTCTGTAAACCATCTCTTCCTTTTCCAGCCCTGTTACTACAGAGTTCACTTAAGGTCATTGGGTTTCTGGCAAGAGCCTCTTTTAATGGCACCTGTTGGAGTCTGTCCATGTTCCTGCAAGTATCTCTTTGTAAGTGGCATGGAGAACTCCAGTTGTAATGTTTCTGCTCTAGGTTGGGGTATTTTTGCTAGTAAAGCCATTGGTAACATAGGCGATCAGCCATGCATTATCTGCCTCTATGGCAAAATTATTTTCATCGGTGCACAGCAGACTGGAGAACACTGGTCGTCACACGAGCAGGAATCTATCAGGGCCAAAGAACAAGATAACATCAGCACAAGTCATTTTAACTAGCACGTAGATGGTGCTACCAAAATTGTTTCAGCCACTTGTTGCAAAACATCTGGGCATAAAAACCCTGTTAAAGGAAAAGGTGATCTTTCTAGAATCTATAATCCAATGGACTACACAGGCTATTTCATACCTACCTGTAGCCACATCACGTTATCTGCATTTTCCTTCTGTATTAAGGTTAACACAGGAAATGCACCTCTTCAGCAAAAACAGAGTTTGAAGAACAAACAAATCAGAGCAAAAACATGAATGCAAAAAAAGAACAAAACCAGATTAAACTGCTGAGCTCTCAAAATAAAACTGATGGTGATTTAAGGCTGAAGAAACCCATATCGAAGCATAAAGTTAAAAGTATGTTTAAAAAAATGAGCTCTTTGGCTTTTTACTGGTGATGCCATATTAAACACATTTCACAATATTATTTACTTACCTTGAGTTTGTCTTAAGTAACATTCTGCCCACAGAAATTTAAAGGCATCACACATCAGTACATTTAATTTAAGAAGTTACAAGTGTCAAAGTAGCAATATCATTCTAAGATAGAGAAGCAGAGTCTTAAGTAGCTACCACATTTTTGGCACATAAAGATCAAGCACAACAGACAAGATCTTGATCCAGCTGGTTTCCTGCTGTCGTAACTCATGCAAGATTTGTATTGGACTTCAATGGGCGCTTTGCTTGAGTAAGCCCTAATGATTGGGGCTCTAAAGAAGTAAACCATCATTTGCAGACAGTTTGGAATATTACAACAACAATTTAAGAAAGAAGAAGCTTCTGGAGTCAGCCAAGTACACAGAACAACTGGAGAAAAATTAAATAAAAAAAGAGGAAGAGAAGGATGCTACACCAAATGCAGATGTAGGATTAGTGCAAGCTGGAGCTTTATAGAGAAAGTAAAGCAGTGGAAAGAACTACAGAATGTAACAAGGAACAGAAAAATAGGATTGCCTTTTTAATATATAGCAAAGCAAAGAAGCAGCTTCTAAAATAATGTAAGAGTCAGTATCCTTCAACAGTGAGGTACAGATTTTGACCCACAAATGTTTCTATTGCTAAAACACCATTGGCTTAAATACTAGAAAACTGCGCACAAAGGCAGAAATTATTTCACTATCCACAGGCAAAGGATTTTGAGTGTCCAAGTTCAAGTCTGCCTATATTCAAGGTGCTCATGTTTCAGCTACACTAAAGAGAAGTTCATCTGAAAATGTTTTTAAATCTCTGGCAGCTCATAAGGGATGGAAGAGAACTTAAAAAATATAGAAAAATGAAGGCTACTTTAATAACTTGTTCCACTCATGCCAAGATAAACCCTTACTTGAATTAGTTAATTTTGTTCTCCATGACAAGTTCAGAACAAGTAATCTGTTTTCATAATTTTAAAAGATCAATCTAGTTTAGAATGGATGTCTGAGATTGTGAGCATAATTATGGTGTGACTAGTGGTTCTAGGATAGACTTGTTTTAGAGTTGCTGGTCTGTTTAATTTTATTAGCAATGCCTTAACAGCCATAGGGGCTTCCCAAATCACCAATTTTAATTAATTCTGCTAAAGAATTTAGGAAGAATAGTAGTAAATACTTCAGCTCTTGGAAGGATGTTTACTTTTACAGTCAGAAGGAATCCTAATGCCATGTCAAGTACCTGACATCTGAGCGTAGGGCACAGAGATAAAGCGTACAATTGTAAGAGTTAATGTGAGGAGGAAGAGCCAAATCTGATGTTTCCACAGGATTTAATCCCACCCCATCCAAAAAGATTTGGGTCTAACAAGAAGGGACTCACCCAGTGCTGCCTTCCAACGAGGAGACGAGCAGCTACTTGCCATGATGTTCGAAGGGAATGCTATTCTGAGGTGGGGGGAAAAGACAGCAATTTGTAACAGTTCTACTGTCCAAATATATAAAGTTGACTACAAAATCCAACCTAAATTTGCAGTTGAACCTACATATACTTTCCAAAGACTTTAATTTCAGATTGCTACAAGACTTGTTTCTATACGAATAGCTATTTTAAAAGGAACAAAAACATTCTTCCTCAAAGAAAGCTGAAAGCTCAGGGTTTGAGGAGCTATGTAGAAAATGATCCCTATAAAAAAAGATTAACATATGAATAAAAGGTTCTCTCATTAGGAAGTGAACTGTATTTTGGGAGTGCATTTTTATTCCAGCCTCTGTTTTAGTCCAATAAAGTGGTAATAACATAGATTGATTTAAAAACAATGGCCAGCACTGGCAATGAACATTCTCCTTTGTCAAAGAGACTTATTCCATTATTCCTTTATTCTTAAGTATTCTAAACCTTTTCCTCCCAACTACAGAGAGAAATTCTCAATCTACTATTAACATAAATAGGAATTGTGCAAGACCTAGATCCTGCAAGGTGCTATGCACTCTGCATCCAGCAAAGCACTTAAGCACATGCTTAACTTTAAGCACGTGAGAAGTTCCACTGAAACAGTCTTACAGAATTGAGCCCTGTATGAAGAGAAGCAAAGGTTACTCACCTGTTACTAGAGTTCAAGACAACCTCTGCACATTCACTCGCCTGAGATGTGCCCGATTGTACAGTCTGGACTGGAAATTTTAGCAGCAGTGCCCATGGGAGCGCTCATGCACCCACTATCCTTCCATCACTACTCTTAAGACTCAAAGGGTGTAGCTATAAAAAGGTAGGATGGCATTCTGACTGCCTCAGGTACTTCCACCACCTTCTCAGATCCAAAGTTCATAGATTAATTTTAACACCAGAAGAGACCATTAGTTCATCTAGTATGATATCCTGCTTCACACAGGCCATTTCTTCCAGTTACCTCTGTGCAGCCCATTAACTTGTGTTTAACTAGAGCATATCCTCCAGAAAGGAATCCAGTCTTGGATTTCAAGACATTAAAAGATGGAGAATCCACCATATTATTTTGTAGTTTGTTCCAGTAGTTCATAATCCTCACTTTTAAAATATTGTGCCTTATTTCTAATTTGAATTTGTTTGGCTTCAACTTCCAGTCACTGGTTCTTCTCATGCCTTTCTCGGATAGATTTAAGAGTCCTTTCGTAGCAAGTATTTTCTCCCCATGAAGGAACTTTTATACATAGTGATCAAGTCACCTCTTGAACTTTTTGATAAGCTAAACAGACTGAGCTCCATCTCTCTCACTGTAAGGCATTTTTTCCATCCCTCAAATCATTTGAGGCTTTTGTCTGCATCCTCTCCTTTTGAAATGTGAACACCAACATGGGACAAAGTATTCCAGTATCACTCTCATCAATGCCATATACATAGGTAAACACACATCCCAACTCCTAATTCCTATTCCTTTGTTTATAAATCTAAGGACTACATTAGGACTTTTTGCCAGAGCATCATACTGGGAGCTCATACTGAACTCCACTATGACCCTTAAATCCTTTTTCAGGGTCATGACTTTCCAGGATACAGTCCCCTGTTCTTTAGGTATGGACTGCATTCTTTCTGCCCAGATATATGACATTGCATTTGGCTAATTTTGTTGGAATGGGTCCAACTTTCCACGTGATCCAGATAACTATGTATGACTGCCCTGTCCTCACCACATTCTGCCAACATTTGCGCTATCTGCAATTCTTCCAAAATGCTTTAAAATATTATTTGAGGAAGTTTTTATTAGTTTACAATTAATAAAATTGCCATGTAAATATCAATCATTACAAGAGTTGTCTCTTTAAACAAAAACTAATAGCTCTGACAGTATTCCAATGTTTCTATTTAACAGGGTGTTACCATATTACACACTGAACATCTTTACAGTGCCTATAATATGTTGTGTCAAGTGATTTCATTGAATTGAGTGAAATCTCTATATACACATATTTTACAGACCAGGCATGTCTATCAAATGTTAATATTCAAATAAATTGGACAGGTGCCATCTGAAAATTATCAGTGATTTTATATTTACTTCCAGATCATTAACTTACATGCTGAATAGCAGTGGCCCTAGAACTGATCCCTGCAGAACTTTACTAGAAACATCTCTATTTAATGATTCCCAACTGACAGCTACTTTTTGAAGATCTGTCAGTTAGCCAGGTCTTAATCCATTTAACATGTGCTTCATTGTTGTTGTATAGGGCTAGTTATTTAATCAGAATGCCACATAGTACTAAATCAAATGCCTTACAAAAGTTTAAGTATATTACATCTATCCAGTTACTTTTATCATCCAAACATCTCAAAGAATGAAATAAAATTTGCTTGACAAGATGTATTTTCCATAAAACCATGTGGATTAGCATTATATTGCCTTCTTTCAATTCTTTATTAATGGAAACCTGTAGCAGCTTTTCCATAATTTTGCCCAGATTGATGTAGTTGAAATCAGCATTCCAACTAAGAAGGGAAGGTGGGCTGGGAGTGTGAATGTGCAAAGGTCATCTGTAAGAAACCTGGTTACAGGTGAGTAGCTTTCGTTTCTTCTTAAGAGTACCTTTTTGGTATATTCCCACTCTTGGGAATTTGGCAAGTAGTGCTTCTCCCTCTGCATGGTTGGATGAGAATGCCTGGTTGAGGATTGCAGTACTGTCTTACCAACCGAGCAACTGATCTAGATGCCAAATGGCAGATCTACAGATTTCTAATATCAGAGTATGTCTAAGGCAAGCCATAGAGAGTGCTCTGTTGCTTTTCATTAAGGATTTAGGGGTATTTTAACATTCCTCTATACACAGGGGTTCGGCTTCCTTGACCACAGGTTACTGTTCCAGGAAGGACAGCTGAGTGGAGATGGGGTCCACTTATCAAGAAAGGGGAAGAGTGTCTTTGGATACAGACTGGCTAACCTAGTGAGAAGGACTTTAAAACTAGTTTTAAAGGGGACAGGAGATAAAAGCCTACAAGTAAATCACAAACATGGACACCTGGGAAAAGGGTTGGAAATGGGGGTGGTGGGGGGGAAGCATGGTCAATTATAGGAAGGATAAAGGAGAGACAAGAGGGAACAGAGAGGGAAAACCAAATCATTATCTTAGATGTCTTTATACTAATTCAAGAGGTATGGGGAATAAACAGGAAGAACTAGAAATACTAGTGAATAAACACAGAACAAAAAGAGGGCTACTGAATCATGGAGCTTGCAATAACCTACAGTTTGAAGGAAGCAATATATGTTTTATTAAGCTTCTGATTAATTTTCAAGCTAACTGTTGGCCCTGGATCAGGGGCAGGGTATGGCTCTATATTACAACGATGGTCCTCTATATCACCATTTGATTTGCCTCTGGCTTCCACCTTGATGGAACAATTTTGGATTTTGTTGTAAGGAACAAGATCCTTAATGGCATGCTCTCGTAGTCTGGCTCTTTCAGCAGAGTCTGACACCTGTGAGGCTAGGGATTTCTCCACAGTATGATCCAATGAAGTGGATTCACATTGACTGGCACCTTAGGACTGGCTCCAGTTAAGAAGATAGACACCTGCACCAGAGAACTGTTGGGTTTTCTGGACCCATCATTTGTCAGAAGGGAATCGGGTCTCCAACACTTGTGGATCCCTGGACTTGGAGCCAGAAAGTTTAGCTGCTAATGCTTCCTCCAGTAGCAATGCTTGGAGTTGATTCTGAAACTTTTTGCTAGCCCTGGTGGTCAGTCTGCTGCATATAGAGGATTAAGATAGTGAATGACCTTCCTCCAAGAAGGCCAAACAATTCACATGTGCATCTGAAATAGGAAAGATAGCAGGGCAAAAGGCACATCTCTTGAACCCCAACTTTGTGGTCTTCGGTTCTACAGTTGGGAACTGGGGGATCGGAGTCCGTGTGAAATCCTCAGCAAAATAAAGAAATTAAAATGGCTACATAATAAACTAAAGACAGCACTGGGAATGATCTGTTCCATCAAATGCAGGTTGGGGGAGATGGCCAGATTCCTGTTTTGTCTGCTATCAGGGCTGGAAAGAACTGAGGTGGTTGGCGGGACAAGCCCCCTTTTATAGCCATTCACTCCAAATATGTGTAGCAGCGAGAGGAAGGGCAGCATGTGTGTGAGAGCACTCTGACAAGCACTGCTACTAGAAGGTTACTTTGGTCCAGGCAGCACCATTGATGCATCCCAGGAGTGGGGATCTGTACAGACTACTTGAAGAACACATACCTATGTGTTCCAGATATCCAGGTATCTTCATCTCTTACAGCTAAAAAAAAAAACCTAAAAGTAACTGGCAACATCATCCTGGAGAACCCTTGACTGAAGTGAGACATGGGACATTTTCCTGATCAAAAAGATCCCAAATACCCAATCAAGTTTATTTTATCTTCTATAAAAAGGATTCAGCACCTTTGAAGTTAAATGTGGAAAAAATCTCTTTTGGTCTGGTTGGATTGTAACAGAAAACAAAAATTCCCCTAAACTAAGACATGATTCACTATTCAAATAAAAAATTCTGAAACTTATTTCTGTAGTGTCAGTGCAAATGAGAACCTTTAACACTTCCTGCTTTATTCTGGAGCTATCACCACCAACCTGAATCCAATTTTTCAGTATCAAAAGTGGAACAATCAGCAAATTAAAAGGCAGGATTCCTTAATCATATATAAGATAATCTTAAATACATGCTTTGAAGAACATCTTGTGTCTGGAATTATCAATGAGGAAACTGACAACAAATCTGGATGGTTCAAGATATTCACATTCTCAAATATTGTATATGATATATATTTATATTAGAAATTGATAGTAAACATTTTCCCTAACTATTCTTGTAGTGTCATCTATATTAAATTACAAAAGTGTGATTCAAAACTGAAATACCTGAAAATATTTTGGAAGTCTCTGAGATCAGTGAAATTCAATAAATGCTAAATATGTTTGAAGTTTAACGGAGACCTGAAATGTTTTAAACTATGCACTAAAGTTTATAGACTGAGAAACCACAGGACTTTTAAACAAAGTTTGAAATCCTTGGCTAGCTACCATGGTATGAAAATAGATTATTCTTTTCTATACTCCCTTTGGCTCCAAAATTGCAAAGGGATTCATGAATCCAGGTTGGCAAGTCCCAAAATCTACATGGATCTATTTGGAAAGAATAGGGCCTTATATTTATAAAACTCTAGATGTTACAGGATTATGTTACTATACTCCTTGTACTTTAATACAGAAATGCTTCAGAAAAATGCAATGCACGAATTTGAGCCAAACATTCCATAACTACAGCCACCTAAAGAACTGGAATGAATTACTAACCACACCAGGATTAAGAACACTCTGAAACTTTACCATCGGGAGTTTTATTCCTTCATTACAAGCAAGATACACTCAGACATGGAAGGGAATAAGAATAAAACACCACTTACTGCAATTTTCCCCCACTAATGACTTGCTTTTATGTCGACTGTTACAAAGACAATCTCAAATTCCATCAAATCTGAGAGTTAAACACTGAGTAAATACTGAAATAATGCCTATTGGGCTAGAAAAGACAATCATCTTTTCATCTGAGGACCTCCAAGGGATTTAACAATATTAACTATACTTTGCCAAATCTCTGAACATAATAAAAATCATCACATATGGGGCAGTGAAAGCTATATGATAAGCTGTATTTAATGTCCAGATATAATCACCTCACTTACATTATGCTCACTATCTCAGCTAGGATTTATACAAATCCAAATTTAAGACTTCTCAAAATAGCTGCTTTCTTTCCTCCCAATCTGCTGAAAAAGCACCTCTTCCCTCTCCCCAACTGTACAACTCCAGCCCTCCCCTGCTTTAAACTAAAGGGACCAGGAGACAGGTCAGTGATCTGGGACTCAAAGTTCAGTAACTTGCCCTTCAGAGCTAAAAATGGAGACCATTCTCAGATTTCAAAACAGATAAACAGGACTTGTTTCTAAAACCTGGATGGGTCCTGACATATCAGACTTCAAAAGTCATAAAATTTCTGTGTGTGAAGAATTTAAGGTAATTTTAAAAAAGAGGCTTTAAAAATATATTTCCCTCTTACTCGGAGATCTGTGGGAGTAATGATATTAAGAGAGTTTGGTTTTACAAGTGGAGGAACACAAAAAACAGTCCAAATAAAGATTTTATAAACTCAACTATTTCTAAAATGTATTAAGAGTAGCTATTACTTTATACGTTTATTACACGCATCCATAAATAGAAAGTTTTCCACTTCCCCATTCAGTGTGCAAGTTCAATGGTGAGAGAGAAAGAGAGCTCTGTAGTGTCTGTGGCTGAAGCCCAGAGGAATGCTGCCTCCTTTGCTACAGAATTTGAACAGTGTGGACTGAATGAAGCTGTATTTTGCATAATCCTGGCTCATTCAATGAGATGCATGATGTGCAGAGTACTGACTCCCGCATCTACAACCCTTTCAATTATTTGTCATCTTTGACTCTCTCCTTCACTCTACTGCCAAAATCCACATTGAGGATAGTTTCCCCTGCTACAGTTTAGTATATTTCTAAAGCCAAGTAAAATGAGAGCTCTCTGAACTGATTTTTTTTGTTTGCCATGTCCAATTTTTGCAAGATTTTGGAAGGGAGAAAGCCTTTCAAGTTCACTTTCAAAATAAACGTATTTGCAATTAATTCTGAACTCATTAATTCTATTATAAAATCATTAAATTCATTTTTAAAAATGGAAAATGTTGATTAGCACTTAGCATCTCAAAATTTGACACATTTGCAAGCAAAACAAAGTGGAATGCCAACCATGAGAGCTGAATTTACTTCCCAGATAATATTCCTGTATATCAAATAGGGCTGTCAAAGAATTTAAAAAAATTAATTGTGATTAATTGTAACATTAAAAAAAAAATCACAATTAATTTCAGTTTTAATTGCACTGTTAAACAATAACAGAATACCATTATTTAAATATTTATGGATGTTTTCTACATTTCCAAATATTTATTTCAATTATAACACAATATAAAATTATGTGAGCACTGTATACTTTATTACAAATATTTGCACTGTAAAAAACAAACAAAAGAAATAATATTTTTCAATTAATCTCATATAAATACTATAGTGCAATCTCTTTACTGTCAAAGTGTAACTTATAATTATTATTTTTTACATAACTGCACTCAAAACAATATAAAACTTCAGAGCCTACAAGTCCACTCAGTCCTACTTCTTGTTCAGCCAATCACTAAGACAAAACACATTTATTTACATTTTTTGGGAGATAATGCTGCCCACTTATTTACAATATCACCTGAAAGTGAGAACAGGTGTTTGCATGGGACTTTTGTAGCTGGAGTTGCATTCGTATGCCCCTTCATGCTTAAGCCACCATTCCAGAGGACTTGCTTCCATACTGATGAAGGGCTCTGCTCGATGACAATCCAAAGCAGTGCAGACTGATGCACGTTCATTTTCATCATCTGAGTCAGATGCCACCAACAGAAGGTTGATTTTCTTTTATAGTGGTTCGGGTTCTGTAGTTTCCAAATAGGAGTGTTGCTTTTTTAAGACTTCTGACAGCATGTTCCACACCTCGTCCCTCTCAGATTTTGGAAGGCACTTCAGATTCTTAAACCTTGGGTCAAGTGCTATAGCTATCTTTAGAAATATCATATTGGTAACTTCTTTGCGTTTTGTCAAATCTGCAATGAAAGTGTTCTGAAATCGAACAACATATGCTGGGTCGTCATCCAAAACTGTTGTAACATGATATATATGTCAGAATGCAGGTAAAACCACGGAACGGGAGATAAACAATTCTCCTCTGAGGAGTTCAGTCACAAACTTAAACACTTTTTTTTTTTTTTTTTTTAAACAAGCGTTATCAGCATGGAAACATGTCCTCTGGAATTCTGGGCAAAGCACGAAGGAGCATACAAATGTTCAGCATATCTGGCACCTAAATACCTTCCAATGCCAGCTACAAGAGTGACATGTGAATGCATGTTCTCACTTTCAGGTGACATTCTAAGTTCCCTATAAACTGCACAGCTGTGCAGCAGGCTCTCAAGGGCCGTGCAGGTGGGGAGAGGAGCCTCTCCCCCAGCCCAGTCAAGCCCCACCCCGCCCGAGCTGCGGGGGAGAGGACCCCCTCCCCCAGCCCATCCCCACCCCACTGGAGCTGAGGAACCCCTCCCCTAGCCCAGCTCAGCGCCATCAGAGCTGCCGCAGCTAGGGAGAGGCGCCTCTCACCGGGCCCCAAGCTCCTATGGGGAGAGAGGGCTGGAGGGAGTCTTCTCTCCCCACCGCAGCCCTGGTGCAGCCTGCATCCCAAACCCTTCATCACAGCCACCCGGGGGGGGGGGGGGGGGGGGGCGGGGGAATTTTGCCCCGGTCCGGGCCCGGCGGAGGTCCGGGTCTTCAGGGGCATTTCGGCGGCGGGGGGCCCTTCAGTGCTGCCGAAGACGCGGAGCGACTGAAGGGCCCCCCGCCGCTGAAATGCCACTGAAGACCCGGACCATC